>NW_027596321.1:0-399761 GCF_964194155.1 Cetorhinus maximus
TACTACACCCACATTACCCGATTAACCCCTACAACCACCCGCACCACCCACTGACCATCATACTACACCCACACTACCCGATTAACCCCTCCAACCATCGCGACCCCTCACGGACCATCATACTACACCCACACTACCCGATTAACGCCTCCAACCACCCCCACCCCCCCACTGACCATCATACTACACCCTCACTACCCGATGAACCCCTCCAACCATCCCCACCCCTCACTGACCATCATATTACACCCACACTACCCGATTAACCCATCCAACCACCTCCACACCCCAATGACCATCATACTACACCCACACTACCCGATTAACCCCTTCAACCACCAGCACCCACCAGTGACCATCAAACTACACCCATACTATCCGATTAACCCCACCAACCACCACCGCCCACCCACTGACCATCATACTACACCCACACTACCCGATTAACCCCTCCAACCACGCCCACCCACCCACTGACCATCATACTACACACAAACTACCCGATTAACCGCTCCAACCATCCCGACCCCCCACTGACCATCATACTACTCCCACACTACCCGATTAACCCCTCCAACCACCCCCACATCTCCAATGACCATCATACTACACCCACATTACCCGATTAACCCCTCCAACCTTCCCCACCCCCCACTGACCATCATACTACACCCACACTACCCGAATAACCCATCCAACCATCCCCACCCCCCACTGACCATCATACTACACCCACACTACCCGATTAACCCCACCAAACATCCCAAACCCTGACGGACCATCATACTACACCCACACTACCCGAATAACCCATCCAACCATCCCCACCCCCCACTGACCATCATACTACACCCTCACAACCCGATTAACCCCTCCAACCATCCCCACCCCTCACTGACCATCATATTACACCCACACCACCCGATTAACGCATCCAACCACCTCCACACCCCAATGACCATCATACTACACCCACACTACCCGATTAACCCCTCCAACCACCAGCACCCACCACTGACCATCATACTACACACAAACTACCCGATTAACCCCTCCAACCACGCCCACCCACCCACTGACCATCATACTACACACAAACTACCCGATTAACAGCTCCAACTACCCCGAACCCCACTGAACATCATACTACACCCACAATAACCGATTAACCCGTCCAACCACCCCCACATCTCCAATGACCATCATACTACACCCACATTACCCCATTTACCACTCCAACAACACGCACCCCCCCACTGACCATCATACTACACCCACACTACCCGATTAACACCTCCAACAACCCCCACCCCCCACTGACCATCATACTACACCCACACTAACCGATTAACTCCTCCAACAACCCCCACACCTCACAGACCATCATACTACACCCGCACTACAAGATTAACCCCTCCAACCAACCCCACACCCCCATTGTCCATCATACTACACCCACCACTACCCGATTAAACCCTCCATCCACCCCCACCCCACCTTTGTCCATCATACTACACCCACACTGCCCGAATAAACCCTCCAACCACCCCCACCCCCCACGGGCCATCATACTACACCCACACTGCCCGATTAAACCCTTCAACCACCCCCACCCCACACTGACCATCATACTACACCCACACTACCCAATTAACCCCTCAAACCACCCCCACCCCCCACTGACCATCATACTACACCCACACTACCAGATAAACCCTTCCAACCACCCCCACCACCCACTGACCATCATACTACACCCACACTACCCGATTAAACCCTCCAACCACCCCCACCACACACTGACCATCATACTACACCCACACTACCCGATTAACCCCTCCAACCACCCCCAAACCCATTGTCCATCATACTACACCCACACTACCCGATTAACCCCTCCATCCACCTGCACCGCTCACTGACCATCATACTACACCCACACTACCCGATTAACCCCTCCAACCACCCCCACCCCTCACTGACCATCATACTACACCCACACTACCCGATTAACTCCTCTAACCACCCCCACCCCCCACTGACCATCATACTACACCCACACTTCCTGATTAACCCCTCCAACCACTGCCACCCCCACACTGACCATCATAATACACCCACACTACCCGATTAACACCTCCAAGAACCCCGACCCCACCACTGACCATCATACTACACCCACACTACCCGATTAACCCCTCCAACAGCCCCCACGCACCCACTGACCATCACACTACACCCACACTACCCGATTAACTCCTCCAACCACCTCCACCCCCCACTGACCATCATGCTACACCCACACTACCCGATTAACTCCTCCAATCACCCCACCCCCCTCTGACCATCATACTGCACCCACACCACCCGATCAACCCCTCCGAACACATCCACCCCCCACTGACCATCATACTACACCCAAACTACCTGAGTAACCCCTCCAAACACCCCCACCCCCCACTGACCATCATACTACACCCACACTACCCGATTAACCCCACCAACGAGCACTGCGCACCCACTGACCATCATACTACACCCACACTACCCGATTAATCCCTCAAACCACCCCCACCCACCTCTGACCATCATACTACACCCACAATACCCGATTAATCCCTCAAACCACCCTCACCCCTCACTGACCATCATACTACACCCACACTACCCGATTAACTCCTCCAAACACGCTCACCCCTCACTGACCTTCATACTACACCCACACTACCCGATTAACCCCTCCAACAACCCCGACACCCCTCTGACCATCATATTACACCCGCACTACCCGATTAACCCCTCCAACCACCCCCACCCACCACTGAACAACATACTACACCCACACTACCCGATTAACCCATCCAACCACCCCCACACCCACACTGACCATCATACTACACCCACACTACCCGATTAACCCCACCAACCACCCCCACCACCCACTGACCAATATACTACACCCACACTACCCGATTAACCCCTCCAACCACCCCCACCCCCCCACTGACCATCATACTACACACAAACTACCCAATTAACCCCTCCAACCACCCCCACCACCCCACTGACCATCATACTACACCCACATTACCCGATTAACCCCTACAACCACCCGCACCACACACTGACCAACATACTACACCCACACTACCCGATTAACCCCTCCAACCATCCCAACCCCTCACTGACCATCATATTACACCAACACTACCCGATTAAGCGCTCCAACCACCCCCACCCCTCACGGACCATCATACTACACCCACACTACCCGATTAACGCCTCCAACCACCCCCACCCCACCACTGACCATCATACTACAACCTCACTACCCGATTAACCCCTCCAACCATCCCCACCCCTCACTGACCATCATATTACACCCACACTACCCGATTAACCCCTCCAACCATCCCCACCCCTCACTGACCATCATACTACACCCACACTACCCGATTAAACCCTCCAACCACCCCCACCCCACACTGACCATCATACTACACCCACACTACCCAGTTAACCCCTCCAACAAACCCAAGCCCCACTGACCATCATACTACACCCACACTACCCGATTATCCCCTACAACCACTCCCACCCCCCATACCGTCCATCATACTACACCCACACTACCCGATTAGCCACTCCAACAACCCCCAACCCCACTGACCATCATACTACACCCACACTAACCAATTAACTCCTCCAACAACCCCCACAGACCATCATACTACACCCGCACTACCAGATTAAACCCTCCAACCAAACCCACCCCCCCATTGTCCATCATACTACACCCACACTACCCGATTAAACCCTCCAACCACCCCCACACACCGTTTGTCCATCATACTACACCCACACTGCCCGATTAATCCCTCCAACCACCCCCACCCCCCACGGACCATCATACTACACCCATACTACCCGATAAACCCCTCCAACAACCCCCACCCCCCACTGACCATCATACTACACCCACACTACCCGATTAACCCCTCCAACAACTCCCAACACCACACTGACCATCATACTACACCCACACTACCCGATTAACCCCTCCATCCACCCGCACACTACACTGACCATCATACTACACCCACGCTTCCCAATTAACCCCTCCAACCACCCCCACACCTCACTGACCCTCATACTACACCCACACTACCCGATTAACACCTCCAACTACCCCCACCCCTCACTGACCATCATACTACAGCCACACTACCAATTGACCCCTCCATCCACACCCACCCCTCACTGACCATCATACTACACCCACACTACCCGATTAACCCCTCCAACCACCCCCAACCCCCACTGACCATCATACTACACCCACACTACCCGATTAACCACTCCAACCAACACCACATCCCCACAGACCTTCATACTACACCCACACTACCCGATTAACCCCTCCAACCACCCCCACCCCCCACTGACCATCATATTACTCCCACACTACCCGATTAACCCCTCCAACCTTCCCCAATCCCCACTGACCATCATACTACACCCACACTACCCGATTAACCCATCCAACCACCCCCACACCCACACTGACCATCATACTACACCCGCACTACCCGACTAACCCCACCAACCACCCCCACCACCCACTGACCATTATACTACACCCACACTACCCGATTAACCCCTCCAACCACCCCCACCCCCCCACTGACCATCATACTACACACAAACTACCCAATTAACCCCTCCAACGACCCCCACCACCCCACTGACCATCATACTACACCCACATTACCCGATTAACCCCTACAACCACCCGCAGCACCCACTGACCAACATACTACACCCATACTACCCGATTAACCCCTCCAACCATCCCATCCCCTCACTGACCATCATATTACACCCACACTACCCGATTAATGCATCCAACCACCTCCACCCCACAATGACCATCATACTACACCCACACTACCCGATTAACCCCTCCAACCACCAGCACCCACCACTGACTATCAAACTACACCCATACTAACCGATTAAACCCTTCAACCACCCCCACCCACCCACTGACCATCATACTACACACAAACTACCAGATTAACCGCTCCAACCACCCCGACCCCCCACTGACCATCATACTACACCCACCCAACCCGATTAACACCTCCAACCACCCCCAACCCCACTGAACATCATACTACACCCACATTAACCGATTAACCCGTCCAACCACCCCAACATCTCCAATGACCATCATACTACACACACATTACCCCATTTACCCCTCCAACAACACCCACCCCCCCACTGACCATCATACTACACCCACACTAACCAATTAACTCCTCCAACAACCCCCACCCCACACAGACCATCATACTACACCTGCACTACCAGATTAACCCCTCCAACCACCCCCACCCCCCCTTTGTCCATCATACTACACCCACACTACCCGATTAAACCCTCCAACCACCCCCACCCCCCCTTTGTCCATCATACTACACCCACACTGCCCGATTAAACCCTCCAACCACCCCCACCCCCCACTGACCATCATACTACACCCACACTACCCGATTAAACCCTCCAACCACCCCCACCCCACACTGACCATCATACTACACCCACACTACTCAATTAAAACCTCCAACAACCCCCAAGCCCCACTGACCATCATGCTACACCCACACTACCCGATTATCCCCTCCAACCACTCCCACCCCCCATACCGTCCATCATACTACACCCACACTACCCGATTAGCCACTCCAACAACCCCCAACCCCACTGACCATCATACTACACCCACACTAACCAATTTACTCCTCCAACAACCCCCACCCCCCACAGACCATCATACTACACCCGCACTACCAGATTAAACCCTCCAACCAAATCCACCCCCCCATTGTCCATCATACTGCACCCACACTACCCGATTAAACCCTCCAACCACCCCCACACACCCTTTGTCCATCATACTACACCCACACTGGCGGATTAATCCCTCCAACCACCCACACCCCCCACGGACCATCATACACCCATACGACCCGATAAACCCCTCCAACAACCCCCACCCCCCACTGACCATCATACTACACCCACAATACCCGATTAACCCCTCCAACCACTCCCAACAACACACTGACCATCATACTACACCCACACTACCCGATTAACCCCTCCATCCACCCGCACCCTACACTGACCATCATACTACACCCACGCTTCCCAATTAACCCCTCCAACCACCCCCACACCTCACTGACCATCATACTACACCCACACTACCCGATTAACACCTCCAACTACCCCCACCCCTCACTGACCATCATACTACAGCCACACTACCCGATAAACCCCTCCAACCATGCCGACCCCCCCACTGACCATCATACTACACCCACACTACCAGGTTAAACCCTCCAACCACCCACACATCCCCCACTGACCATCATACAACACCCACACTGCCCGATTAACCCCACCAAACCTCCCCACCCTCCCCTGACCATCATACTACACCCACACTACCCGATAAAACTCTCCAACCACCCCCACCCCCATTGTCCATCATACTACACCCACACTACCCGATTAAACCCTCCAAACACCCCCACCCCTCCTTTGTCCATCATACTACACCCACACTGCCCGATTAAACCCTCCAACCACCCCCACCCCCCACGGACCAACATACTACACCCACACTACCTGATTAACCCTTCCAAACACCCCCACCGCCCACTGACCATCATACTACACCCATACTACCCGATAAACCCCTCCAACCACCCCCACCCCCCACTGACCATCCTACTACACCCACACGACCCGATTAACCCCTCCAACCACTCCCAACTACACACTGACCATCATACTACACCCACACTACCCGATTAACCCCTCCATCCACCCGCACCCCACACTGACCTTCATACCACACCCACGCTTCCCAATTAACCCCTCCAACCACCCCCACACCTCACTGACCATCATACTACACCCACACTACCCGATTAACACCTCCAACTACCCCTACACCTCACTGACCATCATACTACAGCCACACTACCCAATTGACCCCTGCATCCACACCCAGCCCTCACTGACCATCATACTACACCCACACTACCCGATTAACCCCTCCAGCCACCCCCACCCCCCACTGACCATCATACTACACCCACACTGCCCGATTAACCACTCCAACCAACACCACAACCCCACTGACCTTCATACTACACCCACACTACCCGATTAACCCCTCCAACCACCCCCACTTCCCACTGACAATCATACTACACCCACACTACTCGATTAACGCCTCCAACCACCCCCACCACCCACTGACCATCCTACTACACCCACACCACCCGATTAACCCCTCCAACCCCACCTAAACCCCAACACCCACTGACAATCATACTACACCCACACTACCCGATTAACCCCTCCAACCTCCCACACAGACCCCACTGACCATCATAGAACACCCACACTGCCCGATTAACCCCTCCAAACATCCCCACCCCCCCTCTGACCATCATACTACACCCACACTACCCGATAAAACTCTCCAACCACCCCCACCCCCACTGACCATCATACTACACCCACACTACCCGATTAACACCTTCAACGACCCCCACCCCCCCACTGACCATCATACTACACCCTCACTACCCGATTAACCCCTCCAAACACCCCCACCCACCACTGACCATCTTACTACACCCACACTACCCGATAAACCCCTCCAACCACCCCCACCTCCCCCTGACCATCATGCTCCACTCACACTACCCGATTAACCCCTCCAACCACCCCCACCAACCCACTGACCAACATACTACACCCACACTAACCGATTAACCCCACCAACCACCCCCAACCCTCACAGACCATCATACTACACCCACACTACACGATTAACCCCTCCATCCACCCGCACCCCTCACAGACCATCATACTACACCCACAATACCCAATTAACCCCTTGAACTACCCCCACCCCTCACTGACCATCATACTACAGCCACACTACCTGATTGACCCCTCCATCCACACCCACCCATCACTGACCATCATACTACACCCACACTACCCGATTAACCCCTCCAACCACCCCCACCCCCCACTGACCATCATACTACAACCACACTACCCGATTAATCACTCCAAACAACCCCACCGCCCCACTGTCCAACATACTACACCCACACTACCCGATTAACCCCTCCAACCACCCCCACCCCCCACTGACTATCATAAAACACCCACACTACCCGATTAACACCTCCAACCACCCCCATTCCCCCACTGACAATCATACTGCACCCACACTACCCGATTAACCCCTCCAACCACCCCCACACCCCACTGATCTTCATACTACACCCACACTACCCGACAAAAATCTCCAACCACCCCCACCACCAACTGACCTTCATACTACACCCACATTACCCGATTGAACCCTCCTACCACCCCCACCCACCACTGACTATCATACTACACCCACACTACCCGAAAAACCCTCTAACCTCCCCACCCCCCACTGACCATCATACTCCTCTCACACTACCCGATTAACCCCTCCAACCACCCTCATCCCCCACTGACCATCATAGTACACCCACACTACTCGATTAACCACTCCAACCACCCCCACCCCACACAGACCATCATACTACACCCACACTAACCGATTAACACCTCCAAACACCCCCACAACCCCAATGGCCTTCATACTACACCCACACTACCCGATTAACCCCTCCAACCAACCCCACCCCTCGCTAACCATCATGCTACACCCATACTTCCCGAATAACTGCTCCAACCTCACCCATCCCCCACTGACCATCATACTACACCCACACTTCCGATTAAAACCTCCAAACACCCCCAACCCCCACTGACCATCATGCTACACCTACACTACCTGATTAACCCCTCCAACCACCCCCACCCACCACTGACCATCATACTACACCCACACTACCCGATTAACCCCTCCAACCACCTCCACTACTCACAGTCCCTCATACTACACCCACACTACCCGATTAACCCCTACAACCACCCCCACCCCCCGCTGACCATCATACTACACCCACACTACCCGATTAACCCCTCCAAACACCACCACCCTCCGCTGACCATCCTACTTCACCCACACCACTCGATTAACCCCTCCAACCACCCCCACACCCCCCACTGACCATCATACTACACCCACACTACCCGATTAACCCCTCCAACCACCCCCACACCCCACTGACCATCATACTTCACCCACACTACCCGATTAAACCCTACAACCACCCCCACCCCCCACCGACCATCATACTACACCCACACTACCCGATTAAACCCTCCAACCACCCCCATTCCCCCACTGACAATCATACTACACCCACACTACCCGATTAACCCCTCCAACCACCCCCACTCCCCCACTGACCATCATACTGCACCCACACTACCCGATTAACCCCTCCAACCACCCCCACACCCCACTGATCTTCATACTACACCCACACTACCCGACAATAATCTCCAACCACCCCCACCACCAACTGACCTTCATACTACACCCACATTACCCGATTGAACCCTCCTACCACCCCCACCCACCACTGACTATCATACTACACCCACACTACCCGAAAAACCCTCTAACCTCCCCACCCCCCACTGACCATCATACTCCTCTCACACTACCCGATTAACCCCTCCAACCACCCCCACCCCCCACTCACCATCATTCTACACCCACACTACCCGATTAACCCCTTCAATTACCCCCACCCTCCACCGACCATCATACTACACCCACACTACCCGATTAACCCCTCCAACCACCCCCAACTTCCACTGACCATCATACTACACCAACATTACCCGATTAACCCCTCCAACCACCCCCACCCCCCACTGACCATCATACTAAACCCACACTACCCGATTAACCCCTCCAACCACCCCCACAACCACTGACCATCATACTAATCCCACACTACCCGATTAAACCCTCCAACCACCCCCACCCCCCACTGGCCTTCATACTACACCCACACTACCCGATTAACCCCTGCAACCACCCCTACCCTCCACTGACCATCATACTACACCCACACTTCCCGATTAAACCTTCCAACCACCCCCACCCCCCATTGACCATCATACAACACCCACACTACCCTATTAACACCTCCAACCACCCACTCCCCGCACTGACAATCATACCACACCCAGACTACCCGATTAACCCCTCCAACCACCCCCACGCCCCACTGACCATCATACTACACCCACACTACCCGATTAACCCCTCCAAACACACCCACACCCCACTGACCATCATTTTACACCCACACTACCCGATTTACACCTCCAACCACCCCAACCCACCCACTGACCATCATACTACACACACACTACCCGATTCACCCCTCCAACCACCCTCACCCCCTTCCCCACTGACCATCATATTGCACCCACACTACCCGATTAAATCCTCCAACCATCCCCACCTCCCACTGACCATTATACTACACCCACACTACCTGATTAACCCCTCCAACCACCCCCACCCCCACTGATCATCATACTACACCCACACTACCCGATTAACCCCTCCAACCACCCCCACCCCCCACTGACCATCATACTACACCCACACTACCCGATTAACTGCTCCAACCACCCCCAACCCCCACTGACCATCCTACTACACCCACACTATCCGATTAACCACGCCAACCACCCCCACCCCCCAGTGACCATCATGCTACACCCACACTACCCGATTAACACCTTCAAACACCCACAACCCCCTCTGACCATCATACTACACCCACACTACCAGTTTAACCCCTTCAACCACCCCCACCCCCCACTGACCATCATACTACAGCCTCACTTCCCGATTAACCCATCCAACCACCCCTACCCCCCACTGATCTTCATACTACACCCGCAATACCCACGTAACCCCTCCAACATCTCCCACCCCTCACTCACATTCATACTACACCCACACTACCCGCTTATCACCTCCAACCACCCCCACCCCCCAATGACCATCTTACTACACCCACACTGCCCGATTAACCCCTCCAACCACCCCCTCCCTGCATTGACCATCATACTACACCCAGACTACCTGATTAACCCCTCCAAACACCTCACCCCCACTGACCATCACACTACGTCCACACTACACGATTAACGCCTCCAACCACCCGCACCATCCCACTGACCATCATACTACACCCACACTTCCAGATTAACCCCTCAAACCACACCCACACCCCACTGACCTTCATACTACACCCTCACTACCCGATTAACACCTCCAAACTCCCCACCACCCACTGACCATCATACTACACCCACACTACCCGATTAACCCCTCCAACCACACCCATTCCCCACTGACCATCATACTACATCCACACTACCCGATTAACCCCTCCAACCACCCCCACCCCCCCACTGACCATCATACTACACCCACATTACACGATTAACCCCTCCAAACACCCCCACCCGCCCACTGAGCATCATACTAAAACCACACTACCCGATTAACCCCTCTAACCACATCCACCTAACCACTGAGCATCATACTACACTCACACTACCCGATTAACCCCTCCAACCACTCCCAGCCCCCCAATTACCATCATACTACACACAGACTACCCTATTAACCCCTCCAACCACCCCCACCCCCTCTGACCATCATACTACACCCACACTACCCGATTAACCTCTCCAGCCACCCCACCCCCCCACTGACCATCATACTACACCCACACTGCCTGATTAACCCTTCCAACCTCCCCCGCACCCCACTGACCATCATACTACAGCCACACTATCCGATTAAACCCTCCCACCAGCCCCACCCTTCCACTGACCATCATACTACACCCTCACTACCCGATTAACCCCTCCAAATACCCCCACCCTTTACTGACCATCATTCTACACCCATACTACCCGATTAACCCCTCCAACCACCCCCACCCCCCACTGACCATCATACTACACCCACACTACCCGATTAACCCCTCCAACCACTCCCACCCCCCACTGACCATCATACTGCACCCACCCTACCCGATTAACCCCTTATACCACCCCCACCCCCCACTGACCATCATACTACACCCACACCTTCCGATTAACCCCTCCAACCAGCCCCACCCTCCCACTGACCATCATTCTACACCCACACTACCCGATTAACCCCTCCAAACACCCCCGCCAACCCGACTACCTCCTGACCCTCCCAACTCTGTCCTTGACCAAATCTGACTAAACCCCCGGCTCTACAGCCCGACCCAACAATGCCGCTGTCCCAGCCCCATTGGCCATCAACCTGACCGCATTAACCCCCCGACCCCACCTCTCTCCCCTGACCCGACTAGACTCTGCTCGGTTGGAGCTCCCCGGGGAGGGGGGGTCACTGCTGAAGGTCCCGGGAGGAATATGAAGCAGTTTCAGTTTGGGAGAATCGTGTCGAGCAGCGGCAATCCGCTTTTCATTGCTGCTGTTTGATAGATTCAGGACCATTTATATTTTAAATCCCATTTATATTTTAATTATTACACTAAAAATTAACACAAACACTCACTGGATCAGATTTGGAGTCCTACAGGTCAGGATGAGTCGGCTGAAAGCGGGGACAGATTGGTCTGTGAAGCGGTTGTATACCAGGTTCAGATCCGTCAGTGACCGGTTTGTACTGAGAGCGGAGGCGAGATACTCGGCACAAGAATCAGTGAGACGGTTACCCCATAGACTAAGGAACAGGGGGAGAAAAATAACAGGAATCAGGGTAAATCCACAGTGTTTTAACGAATACTATTAATAATAATATACAGTAAGAGACATTCCAAAAGCACAACATCCATTTATAAAGGAAAAAGAAAACACTATTAATGCTGCAAATTAAATATAAATATAATATACTGGAAATACTCAGCAGATCAGGCAAGTATTTGTGAAGAGAGAAACAGAGTTAAACATAGAACCATAGAAACTAGGAGCAGGAGTAGGCCATTCGGCCCTTCGAGCCTGCTCCACCATTCATTATGATCATGGTTGATCATCCAACTCAATATCCTGCTCCCGCTTTCTCCCCATATCCTTTGATCCCTTTCGCCCCAAGAGCTATATCTAACTCCTTCTTCAACACATGCAATGCTTTGGCCTCTACTACTTTCTGTGGTAGTGCTCACCAATTTCTGGGTGAAGAAATTTCTCATCTCAGTCCTAAATAGTCTATCCCGTATCCTCAGAGTGTGACCCCTGGTTCTGGATCCCCTACCATCCGGAACATCCTTCCTGAATCTACCCTGTCAAGTCCTGTTGGAATTTGATAGCTTTCTTTGAGATCCCCCTTGATTTTTCTGTGCTCTAGCGAATATAATCCGAACCGATCCAATTCCTCCTCATATGTCAGTCCCGCCGTCCCAGGAATCAGTCTGGTAAACCTTTGGTGCACTCCCTCTATAGCAAGAACATCCTTCCTCTGATAAGGAGTCCAAAACTGCACACAATACTCCGGGTGTGGTTTCACCAAGGCCCTGTATAATTGCAGGAAGACATCCTTGCTCCTGCACTTGAATCCTCGGGCTATGAAGGCCAACATACCATTTGGTTTATTTGCCGCCTGCTGCACCTGCATGTTTACCTTCAGCGACTGGTGTACGAGGACACCCAGGTATCGCTGCACATTCCCCTCTCTCAATTTATAGCCATTCCGAATATAATCTGCCTTCCTGTTTTTGCTACCAAAGTGCATAACCTCACATTTATCCACATTATCCACAGGTCAGCCTCTCTGTGGAAGGCCCTGGCCAGTGAGAGTTGACCCTGCGCTGCCCAGACTGAGTGTCCACATGCAGGAGGTATCTCTGTGGTGACATGATGGACAGCCAGGCTGACATCAGCATAGACTAATGTGTACCTTTGATGGGTGAGTAACCATAGAAATGTATGTGCTTGTAGAAGAGAGCACATGATGTCAGGGAAGGAGCCACTAAGAGTGCTGGCGTCCAGATCTTGCCATCCTTACACCAATGGAAGATGAAGTGCTGCAGCTGGGAGTCCTGAAGGCAGGGCGGATGGTTGGTGGAGCTGAGAGATCGAGTGGCCTAATGAACGGGCACAGGAGAGCCTCTGGGGTACACAAAACATAATGCTTCTCTAGCCATCACTGGCCACAGATTGTAGCCTGAAGAACGTGTTGGAATAAGTACAGAATAACTAGGAGCAGGAGTAGGCCATTCAGCCCCGAAGCTTTCTCCGTCATTTGATAAGATGATGGCTGATTTGATTCTGGCTGATCTGATTCTGGCCTGAACTCCGCTTTCCTGTGGGTCTGCGTAACCCTCGATTCTCCTGTAAATCAAAAATCTACCTTAACTCAGCCTCGAATATATTTAATGACCCAGCCTCCACTCGCCTCTTGGGAAGAGAATTCCACAGACTAACTAAATTTCTTTTCATCTCAGTCTTAAATGGGAGACTGCAATTTTTAAAAAAGTGTCCCTAAGATCTCCTTATCTGTGTACAGGAGTGGATGACACTCTCAATGTGTGTGCGTGTACAGGATTGAATGTTTCTCTCAGTGTGCCTGTGTGTGTACAGGAGTGGATGTCTCTCTCAGTGAGTGTGTACAGGATTGAATGTCTCTTTCAGTGTGTGTACAGGATTGAATGTATCTGTGTGTGTGTGTAAAGGATTGCATGTCTCTCTCAGTGTGTGTGTGTGTAAAAGAGTGGAAGTCTCTCACAGTGTGTGTGTGTGTACAGGAGTGGATGTATCTCTCAGTGTGTGTGTGTGCACAGGAGTGGATATTTCTCTCATTGTGTGTGTGTGTACAGGAGTGGATGTATCTCTCAGTGTGTGTGTGTGTACAGGAGTGGATGTATCTCTCAGTGTGTGTGTGTGTACAGGAGTGGAAGTTTCTCTCAGTGTGTGTGTGTGTACAGGAGTGGATGTCTCTCACAGTGTGTGTGTGTAAAGGAATGGATGTCTCTCTCAGTGAGTGTGTATGTACAGGAGTGGATGTCTCTCTCAGTGTGTGTGTGTACAGGATTGAATGTCTCTCTCAGTGTGTGTGTGTACAGGAGTGGATGTCTCTCTCAGTGTGTGTGTACAGGATTGAATGTATCTCTGTGTGTGTGTACAGGATTGAATGTCACTCACAGTGTGTGTACAGGATTGAATGTCTCTGTGTGCGTGTGTACAGGATTGAATGTCTCTCTCAGTGTGTGTGTGTACACGAGTGGATGTCTCTCTCAGTGTGTGTGTGAGTACAGGAGTGGATGTCTGTCTCAGTGTGTGTGTGTGTACAGGAGTGGATGTCTCTCTCAGTGTGTGTGTATGTACAGGAGTGGATGTCTCTCTCAGTGTGTGTGTGTGTACAGGAGTGGATGTCACTCTCAGTGTGTGTATGTGTACAGGAGTGGAAGTCTCTCTCAGTGTCTGTGTATGTACAGGAGTGGATGTCTCTCTCAGTGTGTGTGTGTGTACAGGAGTGGATGTCACTCTCAGTGTGTGTATGTGTACAGGAGTGGAAGTCTCTCTCAGTGTCTGTGTATGTACAGGAGTGGATGTCTCTCTCAGTGTGTGTGTGTGTACAGGAGTGGATGTCTATCTCAGTGTGTGTGTGTGTACAGGAGTGGATGTCTCTCTCAGTGCGTGTGTGTGTACAGGAGTGGATGTCTCTCACAGTGTGTGTGTGTACAGGAGTGGATGTCTCTCTCAATGTGTGTGTGTGTACAGGAGTGGATGTCTCTCTCAATGTGTGTGTGTGTACAGGAGTGGATGTCTCTCTCAATGTGCGTGTGTGTACAGGAGTGGATGTCTCTCTCAGTGTGTTAGTATGTACATGAGTGGATGTCTCTCTCATTGTGTGTGTGTGTACAGGAGGAGCTGTCTCTCTCAGTGTGTGTGTGTGTACAGGAGTTGCTGTCTCTCTCAGTGTGTGTGTATGTACAGGAGTGGATGTCTCTCTCAGTGTGTGCGTGTGTACAGGAGTGGATGTCTCTCTCATTGTATGTGTGTGCGTGTGTGTGTGTGTACAGGAGTGGATGTCTATCTCAGTGTGTGTGTGTGTACAGGAGTGGATGTCTCTCTCAGTGTGTCTGTGTACAGGATTGAATGTCTTTCTCAGTGTGTGTGTGTACAGGGGTGGATGTCTCTCTCATTGTATGTGTGTGTGTGTGTGTGTGTGTACAGGATTGAATGTCTCTCTCACTGTGTGTGTGTGTGTGTACAGGAGTGGATGTCTCTCTCAGTGTTTGTGTACAGGATTGAATGTATTTCTGTGTTTGTGTACAGGATTTAATGTCTCTCTCAGTGCGTGTACAGTATTGAATGTATCTTTTTGTGTGTGTACAGATTGAATGTACCTCTGTGTGTGTGTACAGGATTGAATGTCTCTCTCAGTGTGTGTGTGTATAGGAGTGGATGTCTCTCTCAGTGTGTGTGTACAGGATTGAATGTATTTCTGTGTGTGTGCACAGGATTGAATGTCTCTCTCAGTGTGTGTGTGTGTACAGGAGTGGATGTCTCTCTCAGTGTGTGTGTGTGTACAGGAGTGGATGTCTCTCTCAGTGTGTGTGTACAGGATTGAATGTATTTCTGTGTGTGTGTACAGGATTGAATGTCTCTATCAGTGTGTGTACAGGATTGAATGTATCTTTTTGTGTGTGTACAGGATTGAATGTACCTCTGTGTGTGTGTACAGGATACAATGTCTCTCTCAGTGTGTGTGAGTACAGGAGTGGATGTCACTCTCAGTGTGTGTGCGTGTACAGGAGTGGATGTCTCTCTCAGTGTGTGTACAGGATTGAATGTCTCTGTCAGTGTGTGTGTGTGTACAGTAGTGGATGTCTCTCTCAGTGTGTGTGTATGTACAGAAGTGGATGTCTCTCTCAGTGTGTGCGTGTGCACATGAGTGGATGTCTCTCTCAGTGTGTGTACAGGATTGAATGACTCTGCCAGTGTGTTGTGTGTGTACAGGAGTGGATGTCTCTCTCAGTGTGTGTGTATGTACATGAGTAGGTGTCTCTCTCAGTGTGTGTGTGTGTACAGGAGTGGATGTCGCTCTCAGTGTGTGTGTATGTACAGGAGTGTATGTCTCTCTCAGTTTGTGTGTGTGTACAGGAGTGGATGTATCTCCCAGTGTGTGTGTGTACAGGAGTGGATGTCTCTCTCAGTGTGTGTGTGTGTGCAGGAGTGGATGTCTCTCTCAGTGTGTGTGTACAGGAGTGGATTTCTCTCTCAGTGGGTGTGTGTACATGATTGGATTTCTCCCTCTGTGTGTGTGGGTGTACAGGAGTGGATGTCTCTCTCAGTGAGTGCTCGTACAGGAGTGGATGTCTCTCTCAGTGTGTGTGTGCGTACAGGATTGAAAGTCTCTCACAGTGTGTGTGTGTACAGGAGTGGATGTCTCTCTCAGTGTGTGTACAGGATTGAATGTATCTGTTTGTGTACAGGATTGAATGTCTCTCTCAGTGTTTGTGTGTGTACAGGATTGAATGTCTCTCTCAGTGTGTGTGTGTACAGGAGCGGATGTCTCTCTCAGTGTGTGTACAGGATTGACTGTCTCTCTCAGTGTGTGTGTGTGTACAGGAGTGGATGTCTCTCTCAGTGTGTGTACAGGAGTGGATGTCTCTCTCAGTGTGTGTGTGTGTACAGGAGTGGATGTCTCTCTCAGTGTGTGTGTACAGGATTGAATCTCACTCTCAGTGTGTGTCCAGGATTGAATGTATCTGTGTGCATGTTTACAGGATTGAATGTCTCTCTCAGTGTGTGTTTGTACAAGGGTGGATGTCTCTCTCAGTGTGTGTGTGTGTGTACAGGAGTGGATGTCTCTCTCAGAGTGTGTGTGTGTATAGGAGTGGATGTCTCTCTCAGTGTGTGTGTGTGTGTGTGTACAGGAGTGGAAGTCTCTCTCAATGTGTGTGTGTACAGGAGTGGATGTCTCTCTCAATGTGTGTGTGCGTACAGGAGTGGATGTCTCTCTCAGTGTGTGTGTCTGTACAGGAGTGGATGTCTCTCAGTGTGTGTGTACAGGAGTGGATGTCTCTCTCAGTGTGTGTGTATGCACATGAGTGGATGTCTCTCTCATTGTGTGTGTGTGTACAGGAGGAGCTGTCTCTCTCAGTGTGTGTGTGTGTACAGGAGTTGCTGTCTCTCTCACTGTGTGTGTATGAACAGGAGTGGATGTCTCTCTCAGTGTGTGCGTGTGTACAGGAGTGGATGTCTCTCTCATTGTATGTGTGTGCGTGTGTGTGTGTGTACAGGAGTGGATCTCTCTCTCAGTGTGTGTGTATGTACAGGAGTGGATGTCTCTCTCAGTGTGGGTGTGTGTACAGGAGTTGCTGTCTCTCTCAGTGTGTGTGTATGTACAGGTGTGGATGTCTCTCTCAGTGTGTGTGTGTGTACAGGAGTGGATGTCTCTCTCAGTGTGTCTGTGCACAGGATTGAATGTCTCTCTCAGTGTGTGTGTGTGTGTGTACAGGAGAGGATGTCTCTCTCAGTGTGTGTGTGTGTACAGGAGTGGATGTCTCACTCAGTGTGTGTGTGTGTACAGGAGTGGATGTCTCTCTCAGTGTGTGTGTACAGGATTGAATGTATTTCTGTGTGTGTGTAGAGGATTGAATGTCTCTCTCAGTGTGTGTACAGGATTGAATGTATCTTTTTGTGTGTGTACAGGATTGAATGTACCTCTGTGTGTTTGTACAGGATTCAATGTCTCTCTCAGTGTGTGTGAGTACAGGAGTGGATGTCACTCTCAGTGTGTGTGCGTGTACAGGAGTGGATGTCACTCTCAGTGTGTGTGTGTGCACAGGAGTGGATGTCTCTCTCAGTGTGTGTGTGTACAGGAGTGGATGTCTCTCTCAGTGTGTGCGTGTGTACATAAGTGGATGTCTCTCTCAGTGTGTGTACAGGAATGAATGTCTCTGTCAGTGTGTGTGTGTGTACAGGAGTGGATGTCTCTCTCAGTGTGTGTGTATGTACATGAGTGGATGTCTCTCTCATTGTGTGTGTGTGTACTGGAGTGGATTTCTCTATCAGTGTGTGTGTATGTACAGGAGTGGATGTCTCTCTCAGTGTGTACATGTGTACAGGAGTGGATGTCTCTCTCAGTGTGTGTGTATGTACATGAGTGGATGTCTCTCTCATTGTGTGTGTGTGTACAGGAGTGGGTGTCTCTCTCAGTTTGTGTGTGTGTACAGGAGTGGATGTCGCTTTCAGTGTGTGTGTATGTACAGGAGTGTATGTCTCTCACAGTTTGTGTGTGTGTACAGGAGTGGATGTATCTCCCAGTGTGTGTGTGTACAGGAGTGGATGTCTCTCTCAGTGTGTGTGTGTGTGCAGGAGTGGATGTCTCTCTCAGTGTGTGTGTACATGAGTGGATTTCTCTCTCAGTGGGTGTGTGTACATGATTGGATTTCTCTCTCTGTGTGTGTGGGTGTACAGGAGTGGATGTCTCTCTCAGTGAGTTTTTGTACAGGAGTGGATGTCTCTCTCTGTGTGTGTGTGTGTACAGGATTGAATGTCTCTCACAGTGTGTGTGTGTACAGGAGTGGATGATTCTCTCAGTGTGTGTGTGTGTGTGTACAGGAGTGGATGTCTCCCTCAGTGCGTGTGTACATGCATGAATGTCTCTCTCAGTGTGTGCACAGGATTGAATGTATCTGTGTGTGTGTGTACAGGATTGAATGTATCTCTGTGTGTGTGTACAGGATTGAATGTCTCTCTCAGTGTGTGTGTGTGTGTGTACAGGATTGAATGCCTCTCTCAGTGTGTGTGTGTACAGGAGCGGATGTCTCTCTCAGTGTGTGTACAGGATTGACTGTCTCTCTCAGTGTGTGTGTGTGTGTACAGGAGTGGATGTCTCTCTCAGTGTGTGTGTGTGTACAGGAGTGGATGTCTCTCTCAGTGTGTGTGTATGCACATGAGTGGATGTCTGGCTCATTGTGTGTGTGTGTACATGAGGAGCTGTCTCTCTCAGTATGTGTGTGTGTACAGGAGTTGCTGTCTCGCTCACTGTGTGTGTATGTACAGGAGTGGATGTCTCTCTCAGTGTGTGCGTGTGTACAGGAGTGGATGTCTCTCTCATTGTATGTGTGTGCGTGTGTGTGTGTGTACAGGAGTGGATCTCTCTCTCAGTGTGTGTGTATGTACAGGAGTGGATGTCTCTCTCAGTGTGGGTGTGTGTACAGGAGTTGCTGTCTCTCTCAGTGTGTGTGTATGTACAGGTGTGGATGTCTCTCTCAGTGTGTGTGTGTGTACAGGAGTGGATGTCTCTCTCAGTGTGTGTGTATGTACATGAGTGGATGTCTCTCTCATTGTGTGTGTGTGTACTGGAGTGGATTTCTCTATCAGTGTGTGTGTATGTACAGGAGTGGATGTCTCTCTCAGTGTGTACATGTGTACAGGAGTGGATGTCTATCTCAGTGTGTGTGTATGTACATGAGTGAATGTCTCTCTCATTGTGTGTGTGTGTACAGGAGTGGGTGTCTCTCTCAGTTTGTGTGTGTGTACAGGAGTGGATGTCGCTCTCAGTGTGTGTGTATGTACAGGAGTGTATGTCTCTCTCAGTTTGTGTGTGTGTACAGGAGTGGATGTATCTCCCAGTGTGTGTGTGTACAGGAGTGGATGTCTCTCTCAGTGTGTGTGTGTGTGCAGGAGTGGATGTCTCTCTCAGTGTGTGTGTACATGAGTGGATTTCTCTCTCAGTGGGTGTGTGTACATGATTGGATTTCTCTCTCTGTGTGTGTGGGTGTACAGGAGTGGATGTCTCTCTCAGTGAGTTTTTGTACAGGAGTGGATGTCTCTCTCTGTGTGTGTGTGTGTACAGGATTGAATGTCTCTCACAGTGTGTGTGTGTACAGGAGTGGATGATTCTCTCAGTGTGTGTGTGTGTGTGTACAGGAGTGGATGTCTCCCTCAGTGCGTGTGTACATGCATGAATGTCTCTCTCAGTGTGTGCACAGGATTGAATGTATCTGTGTGTGTGTGTACAGGATTGAATGTATCTCTGTGTGTGTGTACAGGATTGAATGTCTCTCTCAGTGTGTGTGTGTGTGTGTACAGGATTGAATGCCTCTCTCAGTGTGTGTGTGTACAGGAGCGGATGTCTCTCTCAGTGTGTGTACAGGATTGACTGTCTCTCTCAGTGTGTGTGTGTGTGTACAGGAGTGGATGTCTCTCTCAGTGTGTGTGTGTGTACAGGAGTGGATGTCTCTCTCAGTGTGTGTGTATGCACATGAGTGGATGTCTGGCTCATTGTGTGTGTGTGTACATGAGGAGCTGTCTCTCTCAGTATGTGTGTGTGTACAGGAGTTGCTGTCTCGCTCACTGTGTGTGTATGTACAGGAGTGGATGTCTCTCTCAGTGTGTGCGTGTGTACAGGAGTGGATGTCTCTCTCATTGTATGTGTGTGCGTGTGTGTGTGTGTACAGGAGTGGATCTCTCTCTCAGTGTGTGTGTATGTACAGGAGTGGATGTCTCTCTCAGTGTGGGTGTGTGTACAGGAGTTGCTGTCTCTCTCAGTGTGTGTGTATGTACAGGTGTGGATGTCTCTCTCAGTGTGTGTGTGTGTACAGGAGTGGATGTCTCTCTCAGTGTGTCTGTGTGCAGGATTGAATGTCTCTCTCAGTGTGTTTGTGTGTGTACAGGAGTGGATGTCTCTCTCAGTGTGTGTGTGTGTACAGGAGTGGATGTATCTCTCAGTGTGTGTGTGTGTGTACAGGAGTGGATGTCTCTCTCAGTGTTTGTGTACAGGATTGAATATATTTCTGTGTGTGTGTACAGGATTGAATGTCTCTCTCAGTGTGTGTACAGTATTGAATGTATCTTTTTGTGTGTGTACAGGATTGAATGTACCTCTGTGTGTGTGTACAGGATTGAATGTCTCTCTCAGTGTGTGTGTGTGTACAGGAGTGGATGTCTCTCTCAGTCTGTGTGTGTGTACAGGAGTGGATGTCTCTCTCAGTGTGTGTGTACAGGATTGAATGTATTTCTGTGTGTGTGTAGAGGATTGAATGTCTCTCTCAGTGTGTGCACAGGATTGAATGTATCTTTCTGTGTGTGTACAGGATTGAATGTACCTCTGTGTGTGTGTACAGGATTCAATGTCTCTCTCAGTGTGTGTGAGTACAGGAGTGGATGTCACTCTCAGTGTTTGTGTATGTACAGGAGTGGATGTCTCTCTCAGTGTGTGCGTGTGTACATGAGTGAATGTCTCTCTCAGCGTTTGTGTATGTACAGGAGTGGGTGTCTCTCTCAGTGTGTGCGTGTGTACATGAGTGGATGTCTCTCTCACTGTGTGTACAGGAATGAATGTCTCTGTCAGTGTGTGTGTGTGTACAGGAGTGGATGTCTCTCTCAATGTGTGTGTATGTACATGAGTGGATGTCTCTCTCATTGTGTGTGTGTGTACTGGAGTGGATTTCTCTATCAGTGTGTGTGTATGTACAGGAGTGGCTGTCTCTCCTAGTGTGTATGTGTGCACAGGAGTGGATGTCTCTCTCAGTTTGTGTGTATGTTCATGAGTGGATGTCTCTCACATTGTGTGTGTGTGTACTGTAGTGGATGTCTCTATCAGTGTGTGCGTGTGTACAGGAGTGGGTGTCTCTCTCAGTGTGTGTGTGTGTACAGGAGTGGATGTCTCTCTCAGTGTGTACGTGTGTACAGGAGTGGATGTCTCTCTCAGTGTGTGTGTGTGTACAGGAGTGGGTGTCTCTCTCAGTGTGTGTGTGTGTACAGGAGTGGATGCCGCTCTCAGTGTGTGTGTATGTACAGGAGTGTATGTCTCTCTCAGTTTGTGTGTGTGTACTGGAGTGGATGTATCTCCCAGTGTGTGTGTGTGTACAGGAGTGGATGTATCTCCCAGTGTGTGTTTGTACAGGAGTGGATGTCTCTCTCAGTGTGTGTGTGTGTGCAGGAGTGGATGTCTCTCTCAGTGTGTGTGTACAGGAGTGGATTTCTCTCTCAGTGGGTGTGTGTACATGATTGGATTTCTCTCTCTGTGTGTGTGGGTGTACAGGAGTGGATGTCTCTCTCAGTGAGTTTTTGTACAGGAGTGGATGTCTCTCTCTGTGTGTGTGTGTGTACAGGATTGAATGTCTCTCACAGTGTGTGTGTGTACAGGAGTGGATGTCTCTCTCAGTGTGTGTGTGTGTGTACAGGAGTGGATGTCTCCCTCAGTGTGTGTGTACATGCATGAATGTCTCTCTCAGTGTGTGCACAGGATTGAATGTATCTGTGTGTGTGTGTACAGGATTGAATGTCTCTCTCAGTGTGTGTGTGTGTGTGTACAGGATTGAATGTCTCTCTCAGTGTGTGTGTGTACAGGAGCGGATGTCTCTCTCAGTGTGTGTACAGGATTGACTGTCTCTCTCAGTGTGTGTGTGTGTGTACAGGAGTGGATGTCTCTCTCAGTGTGTGAATTGTGTACAGGAGTGGATGTCTCTCTCAGTGTGTGTGTATGGACATGAGTGGATTTCGCTCTCGGTCTGTTTGTGTCTACAGGAGTGGATGTCTCTCTCAGTTTGTGTACAGGAGTGGATGTCTCTCTCAGTGAGTGTGGGTACAGGAGTCGATGTCTCTCTCAGTGTGTGTGTGTGAACAGGATTGAATGTCTCTCTCAGTGTGTGTGTGTGTACAGGTGTTGATGTCTCTCTCAGTGTGTGTGTGTGTACAGGAGTGGATGTCTCTCTCAGTGTGTGTGTACAGGATTGAATCTCACTCTCAGTGTGTGTACAGGATTGAATGTATCTGTGTGCGTGTGTACAGGAATGAATGTCTCTCTCAGTGTGTGTGTGTACACGAGTGGATGTCTCTCTCAGTGTGTGTGTGTGTACAGGAGTGGATGTCTCTCTCAGAGTGTGTGTGTGTACAGGAGTGGATGTCTCTCTCAGTGTGTGTGTGTGTACAGGAGTGGAAGTCTCTCTCAGTGACTGTGTATGTACAGAAGTGGATGTCTCTCTCAGTGTGTGTGTGTGTACAGGAGTGGATGTCTCTCTCAATGTGTGTGTGTGTACAGGAGTGGATGTCTCTCTCAATGTGTGTGTGTGTACAGGAGTGGATGTCTCTCTCAGTTTGTGTGTGTGTACAGGAGTGGATGTCTCTCTCAGTGCGTGTGTGTGTACAGGAGTGGATGTCTCTCTCAATGTGTGTGTGTTTACAGGAGTGGATGTCTCTCTCAATATGTGCGTGTGTACAGCAGTGGATGTCTCTCAGTGTGTGTGTGTGTACAGGAGTGGATGTCTCTCTCAGTGTGTGTGTATGTACATGAGTGGATGTCTCTCTCATTGTGTGTGTGTGTACAGGAGGAGCTGTCTCTCTCAGTGTGTGTGTGTGTACAGGAGTTGCTGTCCCTCTCAGTTTGTGTGTATGTACAGGAGTGGATGTCACTCTCAGTGTGTGTGTGTGTACAGGAGTGGATGTCTCTCTCATTGTATGTGTGTGCGTGCGTGTGTGTGTACAGGAGTGGATTTCTCTCTCAGTGTGTGTGTATGTACAGGAGTGGATGTCTCTCTCAGTGTGGGTGTGTGTGCAGGAGTTGCTGTCTCTCTCAGTGTGTGTGTATGTACAGGTTTGGATGTCTCTCTCAGTGTGTGTGTATGTACAGGAGTGGATGTCTCTCTCAGTGTGTCTGTGTACAGCATTGAATGTCTCTCTCAGTGTGTGTGTGTGTGTGTACTGGAGTGGAAGTCTCTCTCAGTGTGTGTGTGTACAGGAGTGGATGTATCTCTCAGTGTGTGTGTGTGTGTGTACAGGAGTGGATGTCTCTCTCAGTGTGTGCGAGTGTGTGTACAGGAGTGGATGTCTCTCTCAGTGTGAGTGTGTGTACAGGAGTAAATGTCTCTCTCAGTGTGTGTGTATGTAGAGGAGTGGATGTCTCTCTCAGTGTGTGTGTGTGTACAGGAGTGGATGTATCTCTCAGTGTGTGTGTGTGTACAGGAGTGGATGTTTCTCTCAGTGTGTGTGTGTGTACAGGAGTGGATGTCTCTCACAGTGTGTGTGTGTACAGGAATGGATGTCTCTCTCAGTCTGTGTGTATGTAGAGGAGTGGATGTCTCTCTCAGTGTGTGTGTGTACAGGATTGAATGTCTAATTCAGTGTGTGTGTGTACAGGAGTGGATGTCTCTCTCATTGTATGTGTGTGTGTGTGTGTGTGTGTGGGTACAGGATTGAATGTTTCTCTCACAGTGTGTGTGTGTGTGTACAGGAGTGGATGTCTCTCTCAGCGTGTGTGTGTACAGGAGTGGATGTCTCTCTCAGTGTGTGTGTACAGGATTGAATCTATTTCTGTGTGTGTGTACAGGATTGAATGTCTCTCTCAGTGTGTGTGTGTGTACAGGAGTGGATGTCTCTCTCAGTGTGTGTGTACAGGATTGAATATATTTCTGTGTGTGTGTACAAGATTGAATGTCTCTCTCAGTGTGTGTACAGGATTGAATGTATCTTTATGAGTGTGCACAGGATTGAATGTACCTCTGTGTGTGTGTACAGGATTCAATGTCTCTCTCAGTGTGTGTGAGTACAGGAGTGGATGTCACTCTCAGTGTGTGTGCGTGTACAGGAGTGGATGTCTCTCTCAGTTTGTGTGTGTGCACCGGAGTGGATGTCTCTCTCAGTGTGTGTACAGGATTGAATGTCTCTGTCTGTGTGTGTGTGTGTGTACATGAGTGGATGTCTCTCTCAGTGTGTGTGTATGTATACGAGTGGGTGTCTCTCTCAGTGTGTGTGTGTGTACATGAGTGGATGTCGTTCTCAGTGTGTGTGTATGTACAGGAGTGTATGTCTCTCTCAGTTTGTGTGTGTGTACAGGAGTGGATGTATATCCCAGTGTGTGTGTGTACAGGAGTGGATGTCTCTCTCAGTGTGTGTGAGTGTGCAGGAGTGGATGTCTCTCTCAGTGTGTGTGTACAGGAGTGGATTTCTCTGTCAGTGGGTGTGTTTACATGATTGGATTTCTCTCTCTGTGCGTGTGGGTGTACAGGAGTGGATGTCTCTCTCAGTGAGTGTTTGTACAGGAGTGGATGTCTCTCTCAGTGTGTGTGTGTACAGGATTGAATGTCACTCACAGTGTGTGTGTGTACAGGAGTGGATGTCTCTCTCAGTGTGTGTGTGTGTGTACAGGAGTGGATGTCTCCCTCAGTGTGTGTGTACATGCATGAATGTCTCTCTCAGTGTGTGTACAGGATTGAATGTATCTATGTGTGTGTGTACAGGATTGAATGTATCTCTGTGTGTGTGTACAGGATTGAATGTCTCTCTCAGTGTGTGTGTGTGTACAGGATTGAATGTCTCTCTCAGTGTGTGTGTGTACAGGAGCGGATGTCTCTCTCAGTGTGTGTACAGGATTGACTGTCTCTCTCAGTGTCTGTGTGTGTGTACAGGAGTGGATGTCTCTCTCAGTGTGTGTGTGTGTACAGGAGTGGATGTCTCTCTCAGTGTGTGTGTATGTACATGAGTGGATGTCGCTCTCGTTGTGTGTGTGTCTGCAGGAGTGGATGTCTTTCTCAGTGTGTGTACAGGAGTGGATGACTCTCTCAGTGAGTGTGGGTACAGGAGTGGATGTCTCTCTCAGTGTGTGTGTGTGAACAGGATTGAATGTCTCTCTCAGTGTGTGTGTGTGTACAGGAGTTGATGTCTCTCTCAGTGTGTGTGTGTGTACAGGAGTGGATGTCTCTCTCAGTGTGTGTGTACAGGAATGAATCTCACTCTCAGTGTGTGTACAGGATTGAATGTATCAGTGTGCGTGTGTACAGGATTGAATGTCTCTCTCAGTGTGTGTTTGTACACGAGTGGATGTCTCTCTCAGTGTGTGTGTGTGTGTACAGGAGTGGATGTCTCTCTCAGATTGTGTGTGTGTATAGGAGTGGATGTCTCTCTCAGTGTGTGTGTGTGTGTACAGGAGTGGAAGTCTCTCTCAGTGTGTGAGTATGTATAGGAGTGGATGTCTCTCTGAGTGTGTGTGTGTGTACAGTAGTGGATGTCTCTCTCAGTGTGTGTGTGTGTACAGGAGTGGATGTCTCTCTCAGTGCGTGTGTGTGTACAGGAGTGGATGTCTCTCTCAGTGTGTGTGTTTGTACAGGAGTGGATGTCTCTCTCAATGTGTGTGTGTGTACAGGAGTGGATGTCTCTCTCAATGTGTTTGTGTACAGGAGTTGATGTCTCTCTCATTGTGTGTGTGTGTACAGGAGTGGATGTCTCTCAGTGTGTGTGTGTGTACAGGAGTTGCTGTCTCTCTCAGTGTGTGTGTGTACAGGAGTGGATGTCTCTCTCAGTGTGTGTGTGTGTACAGTAGTGGATGTCTCCCTCAGTGTTTGTGTACATGCATGAATGTCTCTCTCAGTGTGTGTACAGGATTGAATGTATCTGTATGTGTGTGTACAGGATTGAATGTATCTCTGTGTGTGTGTACAGGATTGAATGTCTCTCTCAGTGTGTGTGTGTGTACAGGATTGAATGTCTCTCTCAGTGTGTGTGTGTACAGGAGCGGATGTCTCTCTCAGTGTGTGTACAGGATTGACTGTCTCTCTCAGTGTCTGTGTGTGTGTACAGGAATGGATGTCTCTCTCAGTGTGTGTGTGTGTACAGGAGTGGAAGTCTCTCTCAGTGTGTGTGTATGTACATGAGTGGATGATGCTCTCGGTGTGTGTATGTCTGCAGGAGTGGATGTCTTTCTCAGTGTGTGTACAGGAGTGGATGACTCTCTCAGTGAGTGTGGGTACAGGAGTGGATGTCTCTCTCAGTGTGTGTGTGTGAACAGGATTGAATGTCTCTCTCAGTGTGTGTGTACAGGAATGAATCTCACTCTCAGTGTGTGTACAGGATTGAATGTATCTGTGTGCGTGTGTACAGGATTGAATGTCTCTCTCAGTGTGTGTTTGTACACGAGTGGATATCTCTCTCAGTGTGTGTGTGTGTGTACAGGAGTGGATGTCTCTCTCAGAGTGTGTGTGTGTATAGGAGTGGATGTCTCTCTCAGTGTGTGTGTGTGTGTACAGGAGTGGATGTCTCTCTCAGTGTGTGTGTGTGTACAGGAGTGGAATTCTCTCTCAGTGACAGTGTATGTACAGGAGTGGATGTCTCTCTCAGTGTCTGTGTGTGTACATCAGTGGATGTCTCTCTCAGTTTGTGTGTGTGTACAGGAGTGGATGTCTCTCTCAGTGCGTGTGTGTGTACAGGAGTGGATGTCTCTCTCAGGGTGTGTGTGTGTACAGGAGTGGATGTCTCTCTCAATGTGTGTGTGTGTACAGGAGTGGATGTCTCTCTCAATGTGTGTGTGTGTACAGGAGTGGATGTCTCTCTCAATGTGTGTGTGTACAGGAGTGGATGTCTCTCTCAGTGTGTGTGTGTGTACAGGAGTGGATGTCTCTCAGTGTGTGTGTGTGTACAGGAGTGGATGTCTCTCTCAGTGTGTGTGTATGCACATGAGTGGATGTCTCTCTCATTGTGTGTGTGTGTACAGGAGGAGCTGTCTCTCTCAGTGTGTGTGTGTGTACAGGAGTTGCGGTCTCTCTCAGTGTGTGTGTATGTACAGGAGTGGATGTCTCTCTCATTGTGTGCGTGTGTACAAGAGTGGATGTCTCTCTCATTGTATGTGTGTGCGTGTGTATGTGTGTACAGAAGTGGATCTCTCTCTGAGTGTGTGTGTATGTACAGGAGTGGATGTCTCTCTCAGTGTGGGTGTGTGTACAGGAGTTGCTGTCTCTCTCAGTGTGTCTGTGTACTGGATTGAATGTCTCTCTCAGTGTGTGTACAGGAATGAATGTCTCTGTCAGTGTGTGTGTCTGTACAGGAGTGGATTTCTCTCTCAGTTTGTGTCTGTGTACAGGAGTGGATGTCTCTCTCAATATGTGTGTGTGTACAGGAGTGGATGTCTCTCTCAGTGTGTGCGTGTGTACAGCAGTGGATGTCTCTCAGTGTGTGTGTGTGTACAGGAGTGGATGTCTCTCTCATTGTGTGTGTGTGTACAGGAGGAGCTGTCTCTCTCAGTGTGTGTGTGTGTACAGGAGTTGCTGTCCCTCTCAGTTTGTGTGTAATAACAGGAGTGGATGTCTCTCTCAGTGTGTGCGTGTGTACAGGAGTGGATGTCTCTATCATTGTATGTGTGTGCGTGTGTGTGTGTGTACAGGAGTGGAACTCTCTCTCAGTGTGTCTGTATGTACAGGAGTGGATGTCTCTCTCAGTGTGGGTGTGTGTACAGGAGTTGCTGTCTCTCTCAGTGTGTGTGTATGTACAGGTTTGGATGTCTCTCTCAGTGTGTGTGTATGTACAGGAGTGGATGTCTCTCTCAGTGTGTCTGTGTACAGGATTGAATGTCTCTCTCAGTGTGTGTGTGTGTGTGTACAGGAGTTAATGTCTCTCTCAGTGTGTGTGTGTACAGGAGTGGATGTATCTCTCAGTGTGTGTGTGTGTGTGTACAGGAGTGGATGTCTCTCTCAGTGTGTGCGAGTGTGTGTACAGGAGTGGATGTCTCTCTCAGTGTGAGTGTGTGTACAGGAGTAAATGTCTCTCTCAGTGTGTGTGTATGTAGAGGAGTGGATGTCTCTCTCAGTGTGTGTGTGTGTACAGGAGTGGATGTATCTCTCAGTGTTTGTGTGTGTACAGGATTGGATGTTTCTCTCAGTGTGTGTGTGTACAGGGGTGGATGTCTCTCACAGTGTGTGTGTGTACAGGAATGGATGTCTCTCTCAGTGAGTGTGTATGTAGAGGAGTGGATGTCTCTCTCAGTGTGTGTGTGTACAGGATTGAATGTCTATCTCAGTGTGTGTGTGTACAGGAGTGGATGTCTCTCTCATTGTATGTGTGTGTGTGTGTGTGATTGTGTGGGTACAGGATTGAATGTTTCTCTCACTGTGTGTGTGTGTGTGTACAGGAGTGGATGTCTCTCTCAGAGTGTGTGTGTGTATAGGAGTGGATGTCTCTCTCAGTGTGTGTGTGTGTGTACAGGAGTGGATGTCTCTCTCAGTGTGTGTGTGTGTACAGGAGTGGAATTCTCACTCAGTGACAGTGTATGTACAGGAGTGGATGTCTCTCTCAGTGTCTGTGTGTGTACATCAGTGGATGTCTCTCTCAGTTTGTGTGTGTGTACAGGAGTGGATGTCTCTCTCAGTGCGTGTGTGTGTACAGGAGTGGATGTCTCTCTCAGGGTGTGTGTGTGTACAGGAGTGGATGTCTCTCTCAATGTGTGTGTGTGTACAGGAGTGGATGTCTCTCTCAATGTGTGTGTGTGTACAGGAGTGGATGTCTCTCTCAATGTGTGTGTGTACAGGAGTGGATGTCTCTCTCAGTGTGTGTGTGTGTACAGGAGTGGATGTCTCTCAGTGTGTGTGTGTGTACAGGAGTGGATGTCTCTCTCAGTGTGTGTGTATGCACATGAGTGGATGTCTCTCTCATTGTGTGTGTGTGTACAGGAGGAGCTGTCTCTCTCAGTGTGTGTGTGTGTACAGGAGTTGCGGTCTCTCTCAGTGTGTGTGTATGTACAGGAGTGGATGTCTCTCTCATTGTGTGCGTGTGTACAAGAGTGGATGTCTCTCTCATTGTATGTGTGTGCGTGTGTATGTGTGTACAGAAGTGGATCTCTCTCTGAGTGTGTGTGTATGTACAGGAGTGGATGTCTCTCTCAGTGTGGGTGTGTGTACAGGAGTTGCTGTCTCTCTCAGTGTGTCTGTGTACTGGATTGAATGTCTCTCTCAGTGTGTGTACAGGAATGAATGTCTCTGTCAGTGTGTGTGTCTGTACAGGAGTGGATTTCTCTCTCAGTTTGTGTCTGTGTACAGGAGTGGATGTCTCTCTCAATATGTTTGTGTGTACAGGAGTGGATGTCTCTCTCAGTGTGTGCGTGTGTACAGCAGTGGATGTCTCTCAGTGTGTGTGTGTGTACAGGAGTGGATGTCTCTCTCATTGTGTGTGTGTGTACAGGAGGAGCTGTCTCTCTCAGTGTGTGTGTGTGTACAGGAGTTGCTGTCCCTCTCAGTTTGTGTGTAATAACAGGAGTGGATGTCTCTCTCAGTGTGTGCGTGTGTACAGGAGTGGATGTCTCTATCATTGTATGTGTGTGCGTGTGTGTGTGTGTACAGGAGTGGAACTCTCTCTCAGTGTGTCTGTATGTACAGGAGTGGATGTCTCTCTCAGTGTGGGTGTGTGTACAGGAGTTGCTGTCTCTCTCAGTGTGTGTGTATGTACAGGTTTGGATGTCTCTCTCAGTGTGTGTGTATGTACAGGAGTGGATGTCTCTCTCAGTGTGTCTGTGTACAGGATTGAATGTCTCTCTCAGTGTGTGTGTGTGTGTGTACAGGAGTTAATGTCTCTCTCAGTGTGTGTGTGTACAGGAGTGGATGTATCTCTCAGTGTGTGTGTGTGTGTGTACAGGAGTGGATGTCTCTCTCAGTGTGTGCGAGTGTGTGTACAGGAGTGGATGTCTCTCTCAGTGTGAGTGTGTGTACAGGAGTAAATGTCTCTCTCAGTGTGTGTGTATGTAGAGGAGTGGATGTCTCTCTCAGTGTGTGTGTGTGTACAGGAGTGGATGTATCTCTCAGTGTTTGTGTGTGTACAGGATTGGATGTTTCTCTCAGTGTGTGTGTGTACAGGAGTGGATGTCTCTCACAGTGTGTGTGTGTACAGGAATGGATGTCTCTCTCAGTGAGTGTGTATGTAGAGGAGTGGATGTCTCTCTCAGTGTGTGTGTGTACAGGATTGAATGTCTATCTCAGTGTGTGTGTGTACAGGAGTGGATGTCTCTCTCATTGTATGTGTGTGTGTGTGTGTGATTGTGTGGGTACAGGATTGAATGTTTCTCTCACTGTGTGTGTGTGTGTGTACAGGAGTGGAAGTCTCTCTCAGTGTGTGTGTATGTACAGGAGTGGATGTCTCTCTCAGTGTGTGCGTGTGTACATGAGTGGATATCTCTCTCAGTGTATGTACAGGAATGAATGTCTCTGTCAGTGTGTGTGTGTGTACAGGAGTGGATGTCTCTCTCAGTGTGTGTGTATGTACATGAGTGGATGTCTCTCTCATTGTGTGTGTGTTTACTGGAGTGGATTTCTCTATCAGTGTGTGTGTATGTACAGGAGTGGATGTCTCTCTCAGTGTGTGCGTGTGTACATGAGTGGATGTCTCTCTCAGTGTATGTACAGGAATGAATGTCTCTGTCAGTGTGTGTGTGTGTACAGGAGTGGATGTCTCTCTCAGTGTGTGTGTATGTACATGAGTGGATGTCTCTCTCATTGTGTGTGTGTGTACTGGAGTGGATTTCTCTATCAGTGTGAGTGTATGTACAGGAGTGGTTGTCTCTCACAGTGTGTACGTGTGTACAGGAGTGGATGTCTCTCTCAGTGTGTGTGTATGTACATGAGTGGATGTCTCTCTCATTGTGTGTGTGTGTACTGGAGTGGATGTCTCTATCAGTGTGTGTGTGTGTACAGGAGTGGGTGTCTCTCTCAGTGTGTGTGTGTGTACAGGAGTGGATGTCTCTCTCAGTGTGTACGTGTGTACAGGAGTGGATGTCTCTCTCAGTGTGTGTGTGTGTACAGGAGTGAGTGTGTCTGTGTGTGTGTGTGTGTACAGGAGTGTATGTCGCTCTCAGTGTGTGTGTATGTACAGGAGTGTATGTCTCTCTCAGTTTGTGTGTGTGTACAGGAGTGGATGTATCTCCCAGTGTGTGTGTGTACAGGAGTGGATGTCTCTCTCAGTGTGTGTGTGTGTGCAGGAGTGGATGTCTCTCTCAGTTTGTGTGTGTGTACAGGAGTTGATGTATCTCCCAGTGTGTGTGTGTACAGGAGTGGATGTCTCTCTCAGTGTGTGTGTGTGTGTGTACAGGAGTGGATGTCTCCCTCAGTGTGTGTGTACATGCATGAATGTCTCTCTCAGTGTGTGCACAGGATTGAATGTATCTGTGTGTGTGTGTACAGGATTGAATGTATCTCTGTGTGTGTGTACAGGATCGAATGTCTCTCTCAGTTTGTGTGTGTGTGTGTACAGGATTGAATGTCTCTCTCAGTGTGTGTGTGTACAGGAGCGGATGTCTCTCTCTGTGTGTGTACAGGATTGACTGTCTCTCTCAGTTTGTGTGTGTGTACAGGAGTGGATGTCTCTCTCAGTGTGTGTGTGTGTACAGGAGTGGATGTCTCTCTCAGTGTGTGTGTATGTACATGAGTGGATGTCGCTCTCGGTGTGTGTGTGTCTACAGGAGTGGATGTCTCTCTCAGTGTGTGTACAGGAGTGGATGTCTCTCTCAGTGAGTGTGTGTACAGGAGTTGATGTCCCTCTCAGTGTGTGTGTGTGTACAGGAGTGGATGTCTCTCTCAGTGTGTGTGTACAGGATTGAATCTCACTCTCAGTGTGTGTACAGGAAAGAATGTATCTGTGTGCGTGTGTACATGATTGAATGTCTCTCTCAGTCTGTGTGTGTACACGAGTGGATGTCTCTCTCAGTGTGTGTGTGTGTACAGGAGTGGAAGTCTCTCTCAGTGTGTGTGTATGTACATGAGTGGATGTCTCTCTCATTGTGTGTGTGTGTACAGGAGGAGCTGTCTCTCTCAGTGTGTGTCTGTGTACAGGAGTGGCTGTCTCTCTCAGTGTGTGTGTATGTACAGGAGTGGATGTCTCTCTCAGTGTGTGCGTGTGTACAGGAGTGGATCTCTCTCTCAGTGTGTGTGTATGTACAGGAGTGGATGTCTCTATCAGTGTGGGTGTGTGTACAGGAGTTGCTGTCTCTCTCAGTGTGTGTGTATGTACAGGTGTGGATGTCTCTCTCAGTGTGTGTGTATGTACAGCAGTGGATGTCTCTCTCAGTGTGTCTGTGTACAGGATTGAATGTCTCTCTCAGTGTGTGTGTGTGCACAGGCGTGGATGTCTCTCTCAGTGACTGTGTATGTACAGGAGTGGATGTCTCTCTCTGTGTGTATGTATACAGGAGTGGATGTCTTTCTCAGTTTGTTTGTGTGTACAGGAGTGGATGTCTCACTGTGTGCGTGTGTGTCTACAGGAGTGGATGTCTCTCTCAGTGTATGTGTGTGTACAGGAGTGGATGTCTCTCTCAATGCGTGTGTGTGTACAGGAGTGGATGTCTCTCTCAATGTGTGTGTCTGTACAGGAGTGGATGTCTCTCTCAATGTGTGTGTGTTTACAGGAGTGGATGTCTCTCTCAATGCGAGTGTGTGAAAAGGAGTGGATGTCTCTCTCAATGTGTGTGTGTGTATAGGAGTGGATGTCTCTCTCAATGACTGTGTGTTTACAGGAGTGGATGTCTCTCTCAGTGTGTGCATGTGTACAGGAGTGGATGTCTCTCAGTGTGTGTGTGTACAGGAGTGGATGTCTCTCTCAGTGTGTGTGTATGTACATGAGTGGATGTCTCTCTCATTGTGTGTGTGTGTACAGGAGTTGCTGTCTCTCTCAGTGCGTGTGTATGTACAGGAGTGGATGTCTCTCTCAGTGTGTGCGTGTGTACAGGAGTGGATCTCTCTCTCAGTGTGTGTGTATGTACAGGAGTGGATGTCTCTCTCAGTGTGTGCGTGTGTACAGGAGTGGATCTCTCTCTCAGTGTGTGTGTATGTACAGGAGTGGATGTCTCTCTCAGTGTGGGTGTGTGTACAGTAGTTCCTGTCTCTCTCAGTGTGTGTGTATGTACAGGTGTGGATGTCTCTCTCAGTGTGTGTGTATGTACAGCAGTGGATGTCTCTCTCAGTGTGTCTGTGTACAGGATTGAATGTCTCTCTGTGTGTGTGTGTGTGTGTGTACAGGAGTGGATGTCTCTCTCAGTGTGTGTGTGTGTACAGGAGTGGATGTATCTCTCAGTGTGTGTGTTTGTGTACAGGATTGAATGTCTCTCTCAGTGTGTGTGTGTACAGGATTGAATGTCTCTCTCAGTGTGTGTACAGGATTGAATGTATCTGTTTGTGTGGGCACAGGATTGAATGTCTCTCTCAGTGTGTGTGTGTGTACAGGAGTGGATGTCTCTCTCAATGTGTGTGTGTGTACAGGAGTGGATGTCTCTCTCAATGTGTGTGTGTGTACAGGAGTGGATGTCTCTCTCAATGTGTGTGTGTACAGGAGTGGATGTCTCTCTCAGTGTGTGTGTGTGTACAGGAGTGGATGTCTCTCAGTGTGTGTGTGTGTACAGGAGTGGATGTCTCTCTCAGTGTGTGTGTATGCACATGAGTGGATGTCTCTCTCATTGTGTGTGTGTGTACAGGAGGAGCTGTCTCTCTCAGTGTGTGTGTGTGTACAGGAGTTGCGGTCTCTCTCAGTGTGTGTGTATGTACAGGAGTGGATGTCTCTCTCATTGTGTGCGTGTGTACAAGAGTGGATGTCTCTCTCATTGTATGTGTGTGCGTGTGTATGTGTGTACAGAAGTGGATCTCTCTCTGAGTGTGTGTGTATGTACAGGAGTGGATGTCTCTCTCAGTGTGGGTGTGTGTACAGGAGTTGCTGTCTCTCTCAGTGTGTCTGTGTACTGGATTGAATGTCTCTCTCAGTGTGTGTACAGGAATGAATGTCTCTGTCAGTGTGTGTGTCTGTACAGGAGTGGATTTCTCTCTCAGTTTGTGTCTGTGTACAGGAGTGGATGTCTCTCTCAATATGTTTGTGTGTACAGGAGTGGATGTCTCTCTCAGTGTGTGCGTGTGTACAGCAGTGGATGTCTCTCAGTGTGTGTGTGTGTACAGGAGTGGATGTCTCTCTCATTGTGTGTGTGTGTACAGGAGGAGCTGTCTCTCTCAGTGTGTGTGTGTGTACAGGAGTTGCTGTCCCTCTCAGTTTGTGTGTAATAACAGGAGTGGATGTCTCTCTCAGTGTGTGCGTGTGTACAGGAGTGGATGTCTCTATCATTGTATGTGTGTGCGTGTGTGTGTGTGTACAGGAGTGGAACTCTCTCTCAGTGTGTCTGTATGTACAGGAGTGGATGTCTCTCTCAGTGTGGGTGTGTGTACAGGAGTTGCTGTCTCTCTCAGTGTGTGTGTATGTACAGGTTTGGATGTCTCTCTCAGTGTGTGTGTATGTACAGGAGTGGATGTCTCTCTCAGTGTGTCTGTGTACAGGATTGAATGTCTCTCTCAGTGTGTGTGTGTGTGTGTACAGGAGTTAATGTCTCTCTCAGTGTGTGTGTGTACAGGAGTGGATGTATCTCTCAGTGTGTGTGTGTGTGTGTACAGGAGTGGATGTCTCTCTCAGTGTGTGCGAGTGTGTGTACAGGAGTGGATGTCTCTCTCAGTGTGAGTGTGTGTACAGGAGTAAATGTCTCTCTCAGTGTGTGTGTATGTAGAGGAGTGGATGTCTCTCTCAGTGTGTGTGTGTGTACAGGAGTGGATGTATCTCTCAGTGTTTGTGTGTGTACAGGATTGGATGTTTCTCTCAGTGTGTGTGTGTACAGGAGTGGATGTCTCTCACAGTGTGTGTGTGTACAGGAATGGATGTCTCTCTCAGTGAGTGTGTATGTAGAGGAGTGGATGTCTCTCTCAGTGTGTGTGTGTACAGGATTGAATGTCTATCTCAGTGTGTGTGTGTACAGGAGTGGATGTCTCTCTCATTGTATGTGTGTGTGTGTGTGTGATTGTGTGGGTACAGGATTGAATGTTTCTCTCACTGTGTGTGTGTGTGTGTACAGGAGTGGAAGTCTCTCTCAGTGTGTGTGTATGTACAGGAGTGGATGTCTCTCTCAGTGTGTGCGTGTGTACATGAGTGGATATCTCTCTCAGTGTATGTACAGGAATGAATGTCTCTGTCAGTGTGTGTGTGTGTACAGGAGTGGATGTCTCTCTCAGTGTGTGTGTATGTACATGAGTGGATGTCTCTCTCATTGTGTGTGTGTTTACTGGAGTGGATTTCTCTATCAGTGTGTGTGTATGTACAGGAGTGGATGTCTCTCTCAGTGTGTGCGTGTGTACATGAGTGGATGTCTCTCTCAGTGTATGTACAGGAATGAATGTCTCTGTCAGTGTGTGTGTGTGTACAGGAGTGGATGTCTCTCTCAGTGTGTGTGTATGTACATGAGTGGATGTCTCTCTCATTGTGTGTGTGTGTACTGGAGTGGATTTCTCTATCAGTGTGAGTGTATGTACAGGAGTGGTTGTCTCTCACAGTGTGTACGTGTGTACAGGAGTGGATGTCTCTCTCAGTGTGTGTGTATGTACATGAGTGGATGTCTCTCTCATTGTGTGTGTGTGTACTGGAGTGGATGTCTCTATCAGTGTGTGTGTGTGTACAGGAGTGGGTGTCTCTCTCAGTGTGTGTGTGTGTACAGGAGTGGATGTCTCTCTCAGTGTGTACGTGTGTACAGGAGTGGATGTCTCTCTCAGTGTGTGTGTGTGTACAGGAGTGAGTGTGTCTGTGTGTGTGTGTGTGTACAGGAGTGTATGTCGCTCTCAGTGTGTGTGTATGTACAGGAGTGTATGTCTCTCTCAGTTTGTGTGTGTGTACAGGAGTGGATGTATCTCCCAGTGTGTGTGTGTACAGGAGTGGATGTCTCTCTCAGTGTGTGTGTGTGTGCAGGAGTGGATGTCTCTCTCAGTTTGTGTGTGTGTACAGGAGTTGATGTATCTCCCAGTGTGTGTGTGTACAGGAGTGGATGTCTCTCTCAGTGTGTGTGTGTGTGTGTACAGGAGTGGATGTCTCCCTCAGTGTGTGTGTACATGCATGAATGTCTCTCTCAGTGTGTGCACAGGATTGAATGTATCTGTGTGTGTGTGTACAGGATTGAATGTATCTCTGTGTGTGTGTACAGGATCGAATGTCTCTCTCAGTGTGTGTGTATGTACAGCAGTGGATGTCTCTCTCAGTGTGTCTGTGTACAGGATTGAATGTCTCTCTCAGTGTGTGTGTGTGCACAGGCGTGGATGTCTCTCTCAGTGACTGTGTATGTACAGGAGTGGATGTCTCTCTCTGTGTGTATGTATACAGGAGTGGATGTCTTTCTCAGTTTGTTTGTGTGTACAGGAGTGGATGTCTCACTGTGTGCGTGTGTGTCTACAGGAGTGGATGTCTCTCTCAGTGTATGTGTGTGTACAGGAGTGGATGTCTCTCTCAATGCGTGTGTGTGTACAGGAGTGGATGTCTCTCTCAATGTGTGTGTCTGTACAGGAGTGGATGTCTCTCTCAATGTGTGTGTGTTTACAGGAGTGGATGTCTCTCTCAATGCGAGTGTGTGAAAAGGAGTGGATGTCTCTCTCAATGTGTGTGTGTGTATAGGAGTGGATGTCTCTCTCAATGACTGTGTGTTTACAGGAGTGGATGTCTCTCTCAGTGTGTGCATGTGTACAGGAGTGGATGTCTCTCAGTGTGTGTGTGTACAGGAGTGGATGTCTCTCTCAGTGTGTGTGTATGTACATGAGTGGATGTCTCTCTCATTGTGTGTGTGTGTACAGGAGTTGCTGTCTCTCTCAGTGCGTGTGTATGTACAGGAGTGGATGTCTCTCTCAGTGTGTGCGTGTGTACAGGAGTGGATCTCTCTCTCAGTGTGTGTGTATGTACAGGAGTGGATGTCTCTCTCAGTGTGTGCGTGTGTACAGGAGTGGATCTCTCTCTCAGTGTGTGTGTATGTACAGGAGTGGATGTCTCTCTCAGTGTGGGTGTGTGTACAGTAGTTCCTGTCTCTCTCAGTGTGTGTGTATGTACAGGTGTGGATGTCTCTCTCAGTGTGTGTGTATGTACAGCAGTGGATGTCTCTCTCAGTGTGTCTGTGTACAGGATTGAATGTCTCTCTGTGTGTGTGTGTGTGTGTGTACAGGAGTGGATGTCTCTCTCAGTGTGTGTGTGTGTACAGGAGTGGATGTATCTCTCAGTGTGTGTGTTTGTGTACAGGATTGAATGTCTCTCTCAGTGTGTGTGTGTACAGGATTGAATGTCTCTCTCAGTGTGTGTACAGGATTGAATGTATCTGTTTGTGTGGGCACAGGATTGAATGTCTCTCTCAGTGTGTGTTTGTACTGGAGTGGATGTCTCTCTCAGTGTGTTTGCGTGTACAGGATTGAATGTCTCTCTCAGTGTGTGTGTGTGTACAGGAGTGGATGTCTCTCTCAGTGTGTGTGTATGTACATGAGTGGATGTCTATCTCATTGTGTGTGTGTGTACTGGAGTGGATGTCTCTATCAGTGTGTGTGTGTGTACAGGAGTGGGTGACTCTCTCAGTGTGTGTGTGTGTTCAGGAGTGGATGTCACTCTCAGTGTGTACGTGTGTACAGGAGTGGATGTCTCTCTCAGTGTGTGTGTGTGTACAGGAGTGAGTGTCTCTCTGTGTGTGTGTGTGTGTACAGGAGTGTATGTCGCTCTCAGTGTGTGTGTATGTACAGGAGTGTATGTCTCTCTCAGTTTGTGTGTGTGTACAGGATTGGATGTATCTCCCAGTGTGTGTGTGTACAGGAGTGGATGTCTCTCTCAGTGTGTGTGTGCGTGCAGGAGTGGATGTCTCTCTCAGTGTGTGTGTACAGGAGTGGATTTCTCTCTCAGTGGGTGTGTGTACATGATTGGATTTCTCTCTCTGTGTGTGTGGGTGTACAGGAGTGGATGTCTCTCTCAGTGAGTGTCTGTACAGGAGTGGATGTCTCTCTCAGTGTGTGTTTGTGTACAGGATTGAATGTCTCACACATTGTGTGTGTACAGGAGTGGATGTCTCTCTCATTGTGTGTGTGTGTGTACAGGAGTGGATGTCTCCCTCAGTGTGTGTGTACAGGCATGAATGTCTCTCTCAGTGTGTGCACAGGATTGAATGTATCTGTGTGTGTGTGTACAGGATTGAATGTATCTCTGTGTGTGTGTACAGGATTGAATGTCTATCTCAGTGTGTGTGTGTGTGTGTACAGGATTGAATGTCTCTCTCAGTGTGTGTGTGTACAGGAGCGGATGTCTCTCTCAGTGTGTGTACAGGATTGACTGTCTCTCTCAGTGTGTGTGTGTGTGTACAGGAGTGGATGTCTCTCTCAGTGTGTGTGTGTGTACAGGCGTGGTTGTCTCTCTCAGTGTGTGTGTATGTACATGAGTGGATGTCGCTCTCGGTGTGTGTGTGTCTACAGGAGTGCATGTCTCTCTCAGTGTGTGTACAGGAGTGGATGTCTCTCTCAGTGAGTGTGTGTACAGGAGTTGATGTCCCTCTCAGTGTGTGTGTGTGTACAGGAGTGGATGTCTCTCTCAGTGTGTGTGTACAGGATTGAATCTCACTCTCAGTGTGTGTACAGGAAAGAATGTATCTGTGTGCGTGTGTACATGATTGAATGTCTCTCTCAGTGTGTGTGTGTACACGAGTGGATGTCTCTCTCAGTGTGTGTGTGTTTACAGGAGTGGAAGTCTCTCTCAGTGTGTGTCTATGTATAGGAGTGGATGTCTCTCTCAGTGTGTGTGTGTGTACAGGAGTGGATGTCTCTCTCAGTGTGTGTGTGTGTACAGGAGTGGAAGTCTCTCTCAGTGACTGTGTATGTACAGGAGTGGATGTCTCTCTCAGTGTGTGTGTGTGTACAGGAGTGGATGTCTCTCTCAGTTTGTGTGTGTGTACAGGAGTGGATGTCTCTGTCAGTGCGTGTGTGTGTACATGACTGGATGTCTCTCTCAGTGTGTGTGTGTGTACAGGAGTGGATGTCTCTCTCAATGCGTGTGTGTGTACAGGAGTGGATGTCTCTCTCAATGTGTGTGTGTGTACAGGAGTGGATGTCTCTCTCAATGTGTGTGTGTTAACAGGAGTGGATGTCTCTCTCAGTGTGTGCATGTGTACAGGAGTGGATGTCTCTCAGTGTGTGTGTGTGTGTACAGGAGTGGATGTCTCTCTCAGTGTGTGTGTATGTACATGAGTGGATGTCTCTCTCATTGTGTGTGTGTGTACAGGAGGAGCTGTCTCTCTCAGTGTGTGTCTGTGTACAGGAGTTGCTGTCTCTCTCAGTGTGTGTGTATGTACAGGAGTGGATGTCTCTCTCAGTGTGTGCGTGTGTACAGGAGTGGATCTCTCTCTCAGTGTGTGTGTATGTACAGGAGTGGATGTCTCTCTCAGTGTGGGTGTGTGTACAGGAGTTGCTGTCTCTCTCAGTGTGTGTGTATGTACAGGTGTGGATGTCTCTCTCAGTGTGTGTGTATGTACAGCAGTGGATGTCTCTCTCAGTGTGTCTGTGTACAGGATTGAATGTCTCTCTCAGTGTGTGTGTGTGTGTGTACAGGAGTGGATGTCTCTCTCAGTGTGTGTGTGTTTACAGGAGTGGATGTATCTCTCAGTGTGTGTGTGTGTGTGTGTACAGGATTGAATGTCTCTCTCAGTGTGTGTCTGTACAGGATTGAATGTCTCTCTCAGTGTGTGTACAGGATTGAATGTATCTGTGTGTGTGGGCACAGGATTGAATGTCTCTCTCAGTGTGTGTTTGTACTGGAGTGGATGACTCTCTCAGTGTGTTTGCGTGTACAGGATTGAATGTCTCTCTCAGTGTGTGTGTGTGTGCGTACAGAAGTGGATGTCTCTCTCAGTGTGTCTGTGTGAACAGGAGTGGATGTCTCTCTCAGTGTGTGTACAGGATTGAATGTCTCTCTCAGTGTGTTTGTGTGTGCAGAAGTGGATGTCTCTCTCAGTGTGTCTGTGTGTACAGAAGTGGATGTCTCTCTCAGTGTGTGCGTATGAACAGGAGTGGATGTCACTCTCAGTGTGTGTGTACAGGATTGAATGTATCTGTGTGTGTTTGTACAGGATTTAATGTCTCTCTCAGTGTGTGTTTGTGTTCAAGAGTGGATGTCTTCTCAGAGTGTGTTTGAGTAAAGGAGTAAATGTCTCTCTCAGTGTGTGTGTATGTAGAGGAGTGGATGTATCTCTCAGTGTGTGTGTGTGTACAGGAGCGGATGTTTCTCTCAGTGTGTGTGTGTACAGTAGTGGATGTCTCTCTCAGTGTGTGTGTGTACAGGAGTGGATGTCTCTCTCATTGTATGTGTGTTGTGTGTGTGTGTGTGGGTACTGGATTGAATGTTTCTCTCACTGTGTGTGTGTGTGTACAGGAGTGGATGTCTCTCGCAGTGTGTGTGTGTGTACAGGAGTGGATGTCACTCTCAGTGTGTGTGTGTGTACAGTAGTGGATGTCTCTCTCAGTGTGTGTGTTCAGGATTGAATGTATCTCTGTGTGTGTGTACTGGATTGAATGTCACACTCAGTGTGTGTGCAGGATTGAATGTACCTGTGTGTGTGTGTACAGGAGTGGATGTCTCTCTCAGTGTGTGTGTGTGTACAGGAGTGGAAGTCTTTCTCAGTGTGTGTGTATGTACAGGAGTGGATGTCTCTCTCAGTGTGTGTACGTGTACATGAGTGGATGTCTCCCTCAGATTGTGTACAGTAATGAATATCTCTGTCAGTGTGTGTGTGTGTGTACTGGAGTGTATGTCTCTCTCAGTGTGTTTGTGTGTTCAGGATTGAATGTCTCTCTCAGTGTGTGTGTGTACTGGAGTGGATGTCTCACTCAGTGTGTGTACAGGATAGAATGTCTCCCTCAGTGTGTGTCTGTGTACAGGAGTGGATGTCTCTCTCAGTGTGTGTGTGTGTACAGGAGTGGATGTCTCTCTCATTGCGTGTGTATGTACAGGAGTGGATGTCTCTCTCAGTGTGTGTGTGTGTACAGGAGTGGATGTCTCTCTCAGTGTGTGTATAGGATTGAATGTCTCCCTCAGTGTTTGTGTGTGTACAGGAGTGGATGTCTCTCTAATTGTGTGTGTGTGTACAGGAGTGGATGTCTCTCTCAGTGTGTGTGTATGTACAGGAGCGGATGTCTCTCTCAGTGTGTGTGTGTACAGGATTGGATGTATCTCTCAGTGTGTGTGTGTGTACAGGAGTGTATGTGTCTCTCAGTGTGTGTGTGTGTACAGGAGTGGATGTGTCTCTCAGTGTGTGTGTGTTTACAGGAGTGGATGTCTCTCTCAGAGAGTGTGTGTGTACAGGAGTGAATGTTTCTCTCAGTGTGTGTGTACAAGATTGATTGTATCTCTGTGTGTGTGTACAGGTTTGAATGTATCTCTGTGTGTGTGTGTACATGATTGAATGTCTATCTCAGTGTGTGTGTGTGTACAGGATTGAATGTCTCTCTCAGTGTGTGTGTGTGTACAGGAGTCGATGTCTCTCTCAGTGTGTGTTTGTGTGTACTGGATGGAATGTCTCTCTCAGTGTGTGTGTGTACAGGAGTGGATGTCTCACTCAGTGTGTGTACAGGATTGAATGTCTCCCTCAGTGTGTGTGTGTGTACAGGAGTGGATGTCTATCTCAGTGTGTGTGTGTGTACAGGAGTGGATGTCTCTCTCATTGCGTGTGTATGTAAAGGAGAGGATGTCTCTCTCAGTGTGTGTGTGTGTACAGGAGTGGATGTCTCTCTCACTGTGTGTATAGGATTGAATGTCTCCCTCAGTGTTTTTGTGTGTACAGGAGTGGATGTCTCTCTCATTGTGTGTGTGTGTACAGGAGTGGATGTCTCTCTCAGTGTGTGTGTATGTACAGGAGCGGATGTCTCTCTCAGTGTGTGTGTGTGTACAGGATTGGATGTATCTCTCAGTGTGTGTGTGTGTACAGGAGTGGATGTGCCTCTCAGTGTGTGTGTGTGTACAGGAGTGGATGCCTCTCTCAGTGTGTGTGTTTACAGGAGTGGATGTCTCTCTCAGTGAGTGTGTGTGTACAGGAGTGGATGTCTCTCTCAGTGTGTGTGTGAACAGGTTTGAATGTCTCTCTCAGTTTGTGTGTGTACAGGATTTAATGGCTCTTTCAGCGTGTGTGTGTGTGTGTACAGGATTGAACGTCTATCTCAATGTGTGTATGTGTGTGTGAGTACAGGATTGAATTCTCCCTCAGTGTGCCTGTGTGTACAGGATTGGATGACTCTCTCAGTGTGTCTGTGTGTACAGGATTGGATGTCTCTCTCAGTGTGTGTGTGTGTACAGGAGTGGATGTCTCTATCAGTGTGTGTGTGTGTACAGGAGTGGATGTTTCTCTCAGTTTGTGTGTACAGGATTGATTGTATCTCTGTGTTTGTGTACAGGTTTGAATGACTCTATAAGTGTGTGTACAGGTTTGAATGTATCTGTGTGTTTGTGTACAGGATTGAATGTATCTCTGTGTGTGAGTGTACATGATTGAATGTCTATCTCAGTGTGTGTGTGCGTTCAGGAGTGGATGTCTCTTTCAGTGTTTGTGTGTGTACAGGATTGAAAGTCTCTCTCAGTGTGTGTGTGTACAGGAGTGGATGTCTCTCTCAGTATGTATATAGGATTGAATGTCTCTCTCATTGTGTGTGTGTGTACAGGAGTCGATGTCTCTCTCAGTGTGTGTGTGTGTGTACAGGAGTGGATGTCTCTCTCAGTGTGTGTGTATGTACAGTAGTGGATGTCTCTCTCAGTGTGTGTGTGTACAGGAGTGGATGTCTGTCTCAGTGTGTGTACAGGATTGAATGTATCTGTGTGTGTGGGCACAGGATTGAATGTCTCTCTCAGTGTGTGTTTGTACTGGAGTGGATGTCTCTCTCAGTGTGTTTGCGTGTACAGGATTGAATGTCTCTCTCAGTGTGTGTGTGTGTGTGTGTACAGAAGTGGATGTCTCTCTCAGTGTGTCTGTGTGAACAGGAGTGGATGTCTCTCTCAGTGTGTGTACAGGATTGAATGTCTCTCTCAGTGTGTGTGTGTGTGCAGAAGTGGATGTCTCTCTCAGTGTGTCTGTGTGTACAGAAGTGGATGTCTCTCTCAGTGTGTGCGTATGAACAGGAGTGGATGTCTCTCTCAGTGTGTGTGCACAGGAATGAATGTATCTGTGTGTGTTTGTACAGGATTGAATGTCTCTCTCAGTGTGTGTGTGTGTGTGTACTGGAGTGGATGTCTCTCTCAGTGTGTGTGTGTACATGATTGAATGTCTATCTCAGTGTGTGTGTGCGTACAGGAGTGGATGTCTCTTTCAGTGTTTGTGTGTGTACAGGATTGAATGTCTCTCTCAGTGTGTGTGTGTGTACAGGAGTCGATGTCTCTCTCAGTGTGTGCTTGTGTGTACAGGATTGAATGTCTCTCTCAGTGTGTGTGTGTACAGGAGTGGATGTCTCACTCAGTGTGTGTACAGGATTGAATATCTCCCTCAGTGTGTGTGTGTGTACAGGAGTGGATGTCTGTCTCAGTGTGTGTGTGTGTACAGGAGTGGATGTCTCTCTCATTGCGTGTGTATGTACAGGAGAGGATGTCTCTCTCAGTGTGTGTGCGTGTACAGGAGTGGATGTCTCTCTCACTGTGTGTATAGGAGTGGATGTCTCTCTCATTGTGTGTGTATGTACAGGAGCGGATGTCTCTCTCAGTGTGTGTGTGTACAGGATTGAATGTATCTCTCAGTGTGTGTGTGTGTACAGGAGTGGATGTGCCTCTCAGTGTGTGTGTGTGTACAGGAGTGGATGTCTCTCTCAGTGTGTGTGTTTACAGGAGTGGATGTCTCTCTCAGTGAGTGTGTGTGTACAGGAGTGGATGTCTCTCTCAGTGTGTGTGTGCACAGGTTTGAATGTCTCTCTCAGTGTCTGTCTGTACAGGATTTAATGGCTCTCTCAGCGTGTGTGTGTGTGTGTACAGGATTGAATGTCTATCTCAGTGTGTGTATGTGTGTGTGAGTACAGGATTGAATTCTCCCTCAGTGTGCCTGTGTGTACAGGATTGGATGACTCTCTCAGTGTGTCTGTGTGTACAGGATTGGATGTCTCTATCAGTGTGTGTGTGTGTACAGGAGTGGATGTTTCTCTCAGTTTGTGTGTACAGGATTGATTGTATCTCCGTGTTTGTGTACAGGTTTGAATGTCTCTATAAGTGTGTGTACAGGTTTGAATGTATCTGTGTGTTTGTGTACAGGATTGAATGTATCTCTGTGCGTGTGTGTACAGGATTGAAAGTCTCTCTCAGTGTGTGTGTGTACAGGAGTGGATGTCTCTCTCAGTATGTATATAGGATTGAATGTCTCTCTCATTGTGTGTGTGTGTACAGGAGTCGATGTCTCTCTCAGTGTGTGTGTGTGTGTACAGGAGTGGATGTCTCTCTCAGTGTGTGTGTATGTACAGTAGTGGATGTCTCTCTCAGTGTGTGTGTGTACAGGAGTGGATGTCTGTCTCAGTGTGTATACAGGATTGAATGTATCTGTGTGTGTGGGCACAGGATTGAATGTCTCTCTCAGTGTGTGTTTGAACTGGAGTGGATGTCTCTCTCAGTGTGTTTGCGTGTACAGGATTGAATGTCTCTCTCAGTGTGTGTGTGTGTGTGTTCAGAAGTGGATGTCTCTCTCAGTGTGTCTGTGTGAACAGGAGTGGATGTCTCTCTCAGTGTGTGTACAGGATTGAATGTCTCTCTCAGTGTGTGTGTGTGTGCAGAAGTGGATGTCTCTCTCAGTGTGTCTGTGTGTACAGAAGTGGATGTCTCTCTCAGTGTGTGCGTATGAACAGGAGTGGATGTCTCTCTCAGTGTGTGTGTACAGGATTGAATGTATCTGTGTGTGTTTGTACAGGATTGAATGTCTCTCTCAGTGTGTGTGTGTGTGTGTACTGGAGTGGATGTCTCTCTCAGTGTGTGTGTGTACAGGAGTGGATGTATCTCTCAGTGTGTGTGTGTGTGTGTACAGGAGTGGATGTCTCTCTCAGTTTGTGCGAGTGTGTGTACTGGAGTGGATGTCTCTCTCAGTGTGAGTGTGTGTACAGGAGTAAATGTCTCTCTCAGTGTGTGTGTATGTAGAGGAGTGGATGTCTCTCTCAGTGTGTGTGTGTGTACAGGAGTGGATGTATCTCTCAGTGTGTGTGTGTGTACAGGAGTGGATGTTTCTCTCAGTGTGTGTGTGTGTACAGGGGTGGATGTCTCTCACAGTGTGTGTGTGTACAGGAATGGATGTCTCTCTCAGTGAGTGTGCATGTAGAGGAGTGGATGTCTCTCTCAGTGTGTGTGTGTACAGGATTGAATGTCTATCTCAGTGTGTGTGTGTACAGGAGTGGATGTCTCTCTCATTGTATGTGTGTGTGTGTGTGTGTGTGTGGGTACAGGATTGAATGTTTCTCTCACTGTGTGTGTGTGTGTGTACAGGAGTGGAAGTCTCTCTCAGTGTGTGTGTATGTACAGGAGAGGATGTCTCTCTCAGTGTGTGCGTGTGTACATGAGTGGATGTCTCTCTCAGTGTATGTACAGGAATGAATGTCTCTGTCAGTGTGTGTGTGTGTACAGGAGTGGATGTCTCTCTCAGTGTGTGTGTATGTACATGAGTGGATGTCTCTCTCATTGTGTGTGTGTGTACTGGAGTGGATTTCTCTATCAGTGTGTGTGTATGTACAGGAGTGGATGTCTCTCTCAGTGTGTACGTGTGTACAGGAGTGGATGTCTCCCTCAGTGTGTGTGTACATGCATGAATGTCTCTCTCAGTGTGTGCACAGGATTGAATGTATCTGTGTGTGTGTGTACAGGATTGAATGTATCTCTGTGTGTGTGTACAGGATTGAATGTCTCTCTCAGTGTGTGTATGTGTGTGGACAGGATTGAATGTCTCTCTCAGTGTGTGTGTGTACAGGAGCGGATGTCTCTCTCAGTGTTTGTACTGGATTGAATGTCTCTCTCAGTGTGTGTGTGTGTGTGCACAGGAGTGGATGATTCTCTCAGTGTGTGTGTGTGTACAGGAGTGGATGTCTCTCTCAGTGTGTGTGTGTGTACAGGAGTGGATGTCTCTCTCAGTGTGTGTGTATGTACATGAGTGGATGTCGCTCTCGGTGTGTGTGTATCTACAGGAGTGGATGTCTCTCTCAGTGTGTGTACAGGAGTGGATGTCTCTCTCAGTGTGTGTGTGTGTACAGGAGTGGATGTCTCTCTCAGTGTGTGTGTACAGGATTGAATCTCACTCTCAGTGTGTGTACAGGAAAGAATGTATCAGTGTGCGTGTGTACATGATTGAATGTCACTCTCAGTGTGTGTGTGTACACGAGTGGATGTCTCTCTCAGTGTGTGTGTGTGTACAGGAGTGGAAGTCTCTCTCAGTGTGTTTCTATGTATAGGAGTGGATGTCTCTCTCAGTGTGTGTGTGTGTACAGGAGTGGATGTCTCTCTCAGTGTGTGTGTGTACACGAGTGGATGTCTCTCTCAGTGTGTGTGTGTGTACAGGAGTGGATGTCTCTCTCAGTGTGTGTGTGTACAGGATTGAATGTCTATCTCAGTGTGTGTGTGTACAGGAGTGGATGTCTCTCTCATTGTATGTGTGTGTGTGTGTGTGTGTGTGTGGGTACAGGATTGAATGTTTCTCTCACTGTGTGTGTGTGTGTGTACAGGAGTGGAAGTCTCTCTCAGTGTGTGTGTATGTACAGGAGTGGATGTCTCTCTCAGTGTGTGCGTGTGTACATGAGTGGATGTCTCTCTCAGTGTATGTACAGGAATGAATGTCTCTGTCAGTGTGTGTGTGTGTACAGGAGTGGATGTCTCTCTCAGTGTGTGTGTATGTACATGAGTGGATGTCTCTCTCATTGTGTGTGTGTGTACTGGAGTGGATTTCTCTATCAGTGTGTGTGTGTGTACAGGAGTGGATGTCTCTCTCAGTGTGTACGTGTGTACAGGAGTGGATGTCTCTCTCAGTGTGTGTGTATGTACAGGAGCGGATGTCTCTCTCAGTGTGTGTGTGTACAGGATTGGATGTATCTCTCAGTGTGTGTGTGTGTACAGGAGTGTATGTGTCTCTCAGTGTGTGTGTGTGTACAGGAGTGGATGTGTCTCTCAGTGTGTGTGTGTTTACAGGAGTGGATGTCTCTCTCAGAGAGTGTGTGTTTACAGGAGTGGATGTTTCTCTCAGTGTGTGTGTACAAGATTGATTGTATCTCTGTGTGTGTGTACAGGTTTGAATGTATCTCTGTGTGTGTGTGTACATGATTGAATGTCTATCTCAGTGTGTGTGTGTGTATTGGATTGAATGTCTCTCTCAGTGTGTGTGTGTGTACAGGAGTCGATGTCTCTCTCAGTGTGTGTTTGTGTGTACTGGATGGAATGTCTCTCTCAGTGTGTGTGTGTACAGGAGTGGATGTCTCACTCAATGTGTGTACAGGATTGAATGTCTCCCTCAGTGTGTGTGTGTGTACAGGAGTGGATGTCTGTCTCAGTGTGTGTGTGTGTACAGGAGTGGATGTCTCTCTCATTGCGTGTGTATGTAAAGGAGAGGATGTCTCTCTCAGTGTGTGTGTGTGTACAGGAGTGGATGTCTCTCTCACTGTGTGTATAGGATTGAATGTCTCCCTCAGTGTTTGTGTGTGTACAGGAGTGGATGTCTCTCTCATTGTGAGTGTGTGTACAGGAGTGGATGTCTCTCTCAGTGTGTGTGTATGTACAGGAGCGGATGTCTCTCTCAGTGTGTGTGCGTGTACAGGATTGGATGTATCTCTCAGTGTGTGTGTGTGTACAGGAGTGGATGTGCCTCTCAGTGTGTGTGTGTGTACAGGAGTGGATGCCTCTCTCAGTGTTTGTACTGGATTGAATGTCTCTCTCAGTGTGTGTGTGTGTGTGCACAGGAGTGGATGATTCTCTCAGTGTGTGTGTGTGTACAGGAGTGGATGTCTCTCTCAGTGTGTGTGTGTGTACAGGAGTGGATGTCTCTCTCAGTGTGTGTGTATGTACATGAGTGGATGTCGCTCTCGGTGTGTGTGTATCTACAGGAGTGGATGTCTCTCTCAGTGTGTGTACAGGAGTGGATGTCTCTCTCAGTGTGTGTGTGTGTACAGGAGTGGATGTCTCTCTCAGTGTGTGTGTACAGGATTGCATCTCACTCTCAGTGTGTGTACAGGAAAGAATGTATCAGTGTGCGTGTGTACATGATTGAATGTCACTCTCAGTGTGTGTGTGTACACGAGTGGATGTCTCTCTCAGTGTGTGTGTGTGTACAGGAGTGGAAGTCTCTCTCAGTGTGTTTCTATGTATAGGAGTGGATGTCTCTCTCAGTGTGTGTGTGTGTACAGGAGTGGATGTCTCTCTCAGTGTGTGTGTGTACACGAGTGGATGTCTCTCTCAGTGTGTGTGTGTGTACAGGAGTGGATGTCTCTCTCAGTGTGTGTGTGTACAGGATTGAATGTCTATCTCAGTGTGTGTGTGTACAGGAGTGGATGTCTCTCTCATTGTATGTGTGTGTGTGTGTGTGTGTGTGGGTACAGGATTGAATGTTTCTCTCACTGTGTGTGTGTGTGTGTACAGGAGTGGAAGTCTCTCTCAGTGTGTGTGTATGTACAGGAGTGGATGTCTCTCTCAGTGTGTGCGTGTGTACATGAGTGGATGTCTCTCTCAGTGTATGTACAGGAATGAATGTCTCTGTCAGTGTGTGTGTGTGTACAGGAGTGGATGTCTCTCTCAGTGTGTGTGTATGTACATGAGTGGATGTCTCTCTCATTGTGTGTGTGTGTACTGGAGTGGATTTCTCTATCAGTGTGTGTGTGTGTACAGGAGTGGATGTCTCTCTCAGTGTGTACGTGTGTACAGGAGTGGATGTCTCTCTCAGTGTGTGTGTATGTACAGGAGCGGATGTCTCTCTCAGTGTCTGTGTGTACAGGATTGGATGTATCTCTCAGTGTGTGTGTGTGTACAGGAGTGTATGTGTCTCTCAGTGTGTGTGTGTGTACAGGAGTGGATGTGTCTCTCAGTGTGTGTGTGTTTACAGGAGTGGATGTCTCTCTCAGAGAGTGTGTGTGTACAGGAGTGGATGTTTCTCTCAGTGTGTGTGTACAAGATTGATTGTATCTCTGTGTGTGTGTACAGGTTTGAATGTATCTCTGTGTGTGTGTGTACATTACTTGAATGTCTATCTCAGTGTGTGTGTGTGTACAGGATTGAATGTCTCTCTCAGTGTGTGTGTGTGTACAGGAGTCGATGTCTCTCTCAGTGTGTGTTTGTGTGTACTGGATGGAATGTCTCTCTCAGTGTGTGTGTGTACAGGAGTGGATGTCTCACTCAGTGTGTGTACAGGATTGAATGTCTCCCTCAGTGTGTGTGTGTGTACAGGAGTGGATGTCTGTCTCAGTGTGTGTGTGTGTACAGGAGTGGATGTCTCTCTCATTGCGTGTGTATGTAAAGGAGAGGATGTCTCTCTCAGTGTGTGTGTGTGTACAGGAGTGGATGTCTCTCTCACTGTGTGTATAGGATTGAATGTCTCCCTCAGTGTTTGTGTGTGTACAGGAGTGGATGTCTCTCTCATTGTGAGTGTGTGTACAGGAGTGGATGTCTCTCTCAGTGTGTGTGTATGTACAGGAGCGGATGTCTCTCTCAGTGTGTGTGCGTGTACAGGATTGGATGTATCTCTCAGTGTGTGTGTGTGTACAGGAGTGGATGTGCCTCTCAGTGTGTGTGTGTGTACAGGAGTGGATGCCTCTCTCAGTGTGTGTGTTTACAGGAGTGGATGTCTCTCTCAGTGAGTGTGTGTGTACAGGAGTGGATGTCTCTCTCACTGTGTGTGTGCACAGGTTTGAATGTCTCTCTCAGTTTGTGTGTGTACATGATTTAATGGCTCTTTCAGCGTGTGTGTGTGTGTGTACAGGATTGAATGTCTATCTCAATGTGTGTATGTGTGTGTGAGTACAGGATTGAATTCTCCCTCAGTGTGCCTGTGTGTACAGGATTGGATGACTCTCTCAGTGTGTCTGTGTGTACAGGATTGGATGTCTCTCTCAGTGTGTGTGTGTGTACAGGAGTGGATGTCTCTATCAGTGTGTGTGTGTGTACAGGAGTGGATGTTTCTCTCAGTTTGTGTGTACAGGATTGATTGTATCTCTGTGTTTGTGTACAGGTTTGAATGACTCTATAAGTGTGTGTACAGGTTTGAATGTATCTGTGTGTTTGTGTACAGGATTGAATGTATCTCTGTGTGTGTGTGTACATGATTGAATGTCTATCTCAGTGTGTGTGTGCGTTCAGGAGTGGATGTCTCTTTCAGTGTTTGTGTGTGTACAGGATTGAAAGTCTCTCTCAGTGTGTGTGTGTACAGGAGTGGATGTCTCTCTCAGTATGTATATAGGATTGAATGTCTCTCTCATTGTGTGTGTGTGTACAGGAGTCGATGTCTCTCTCAGTGTGTGTGTGTGTGTACAGGAGTGGATGTCTCTCTCAGTGTGTGTGTATGTACAGTAGTGGATGTCTCTCTCAGTGTGTGTGTGTACAGGAGTGGATGTCTGTCTCAGTGTGTGTACAGGATTGAATGTATCTGTGTGTGTGGGCACAGGATTGAATGTCTCTCTCAGTGTGTGTTTGTACTGGAGTGGATGTCTCTCTCAGTGTGTTTGCGTGTACAGGATTGAATGTCTCTCTCAGTGTGTGTGTGTGTGTGTGTACAGAAGTGGATGTCTCTCTCAGTGTGTCTGTGTGAACAGGAGTGGATGTCTCTCTCAGTGTGTGTACAGGATTGAATGTCTCTCTCAGTGTGTGTGTGTGTGCAGAAGTGGATGTCTCTCTCAGTGTGTCTGTGTGTACAGAAGTGGATGTCTCTCTCAGTGTGTGCGTATGAACAGGAGTGGATGTCTCTCTCAGTGTGTGTGTACAGGATTGAATGTATCTGTGTGTGTTTGTACAGGATTGAATGTCTCTCTCAGTGTGTGTGTGTGTGTGTACTGGAGTGGATGTCTCTCTCAGTGTGTGTGTGTACATGATTGAATGTCTATCTCAGTGTGTGTGTGCGTACAGGAGTGGATGTCTCTTTCAGTGTTTGTGTGTGTACAGGATTGAGTGTCTCTCTCAGTGTGTGTGTGTGTACAGGAGTCGATGTCTCTCTCAGTGTGCGTTTGTGTGTACAGGATTGAATGTCTCTCTCAGTGTGTGTGTGTACAGGAGTGGATGTCTCACTCAGTGTGTGTACAGGATTGAATATCTCCCTCAGTGTGTGTGTGTGTACAGGAGTGGATGTCTGTCTCAGTGTGTGTGTGTGTACAGGAGTGGATGTCTCTCTCATTGCGTGTGTATGTACAGGAGAGGATGTCTCTCTCAGTGTGTGTGCGTGTACAGGAGTGGATGTCTCTCTCACTGTGTGTATAGGAGTGGATGTCTCTCTCAGTGTGTGTGTATGTACAGGAGCGGATGTCTCTCTCAGTGTGTGTGTGTACAGGATTGAATGTATCTCTCAGTGTGTGTGTGTGTACAGGAGTGGATGTGCCTCTCAGTGTGTGTGTGTGTACAGGAGTGGATGTCTCTTTCAGTGTTTGTGTGTGTACAGGATTGAAAGTCTCTCTCAATGTGTGTGTGTACAGGAGTGGATGTCTCTCTCAGTATGTATATAGGATTGAATGTCTCTCTCATTGTGTGTGTGTGTACAGGAGTCGATGTCTCTCTCAGTGTGTGTGTGTGTGTACAGGAGTGGATGTCTCTCTCAGTGTGTGTGTATGTACAGTAGTGGATGTCTCTCTCAGTGTGTGTGTGTACAGGAGTGGATGTCTGTCTCAGTGTGTGTACAGGATTGAATGCATCTGTGTGTGTGGGCACAGGATTGAATGTCTCTCTCAGTGTGTGTTTGTACTGGAGTGGATGTCTCTCTCAGTGTGTTTGCGTGTACAGGATTGAATGTCTCTCTCAGTGTGTGTGTGTGTGTGTACAGAAGTGGATGTCTCTCTCAGTGTGTCTGTGTGAACAGGAGTGGATGTCTCTCTCAGTGTGTGTACAGGATTGAATGTCTCTCTCAGTGTGTGTGTGTGTGCAGAAGTGGATGTCTCTCTCAGTGTGTCTGTGTGTACAGAAGTGGATGTCTCTCTCAGTGTGTGCGTATGAACAGGAGTGGATGTCTCTCTCAGTGTGTGTGTACAGGATTGAATGTATCTGTGTGTGTTTGTACAGGATTGAATGTCTCTCTCAGTGTGTGTGTGTGTGTGTACTGGAGTGGATGTCTCTCTCAGTTTGTGTGTGTACATGATTGAGTGTCTATCTCAGTGTGTGTGTGCGTACAGGAGTGGATGTCTCTTTCAGTGTTTGTGTGTGTACAGGATTGAATGTCTCTCTCAGTGTGTGTGTGTGTACAGGAGTCGATGTCTCTCTCAGTGTGCGTTTGTGTGTACAGGATTGAATGTCTCTCTCAGTGTGTGTGTGTACAGGAGTGGATGTCTCACTCAGTGTGTGTGCAGGATTGAATATCTCCCTCAGTGTGTGTGTGTGTACAGGAGTGGATGTCTGTCTCAGTGTGTGTGTGTGTACAGGAGTGGATGTCTCTCTCATTGCGTGTGTATGTACAGGAGAGGATGTCTCTCTCAGTGTGTGTGCGTGTACAGGAGTGGATGTCTCTCTCACTGTGTGTATAGGAGTGGATGTCTCTCTCAGTGTGTGTGTATGTACAGGAGCGGATGTCTCTCTCAGTGTGTGTGTGTACAGGATTGAATGTATCTCTCAGTGTGTGTGTGTGTACAGGAGTGGATGTGCCTCTCAGTGTGTGTGTGTGTACAGGAGTGGATGTCTCTCTCAGTGTGTGTGTTTACAGGAGTGGATGTCTCTCTCAGTGAGTGTGTGTGTACAGGAGTGGATGTCTCTCTCAGTGTGTGTGTGCACAGGTTTGAATGTCTCTCTCAGTGTGTGTCTGTACAGGATTTAATGGCTCTCTCAGCGTGTGTGTGTGTGTGTACAGGATTGAATGTCTATCTCAGTGTGTGTATGTGTGTGTGAGTACAGGATTGAATTCTCCCTCAGTGTGCCTGTGTGTACAGGATTGGATGACTCTCTCAGTGTGTCTGTGTGTACAGGATTGGATGTCTCTATCAGTGTGTGTGTGTGTATAGGAGTGGATGTTTCTCTTAGTTTGTGTGTACAGGATTGATTGTATCTCTGTGTTTGTGTACAGGTTTGAATGTCTCTATAAGTGTGTGTACAGGTTTGAATGTATCTGTGTGTTTGTGTACAGGATTGAATGTATCTCTGTGCGTGTGTGTACAGGATTGAAAGTCTCTCTCAGTGTGTGTGTGTACAGGAGTGGATGTCTCTCTCAGTATGTATATAGGATTGAATGTCTCTCTCATTGTGTGTGTGTGTACAGGAGTCGATGTCTCTCTCAGTGTGTGTGTGTGTGTACAGGAGTGGATGTCTCTCTCAGTGTGTGTGTATGTACAGTAGTGGATGTCTCTCTCAGTGTGTGTGTGTACAGGAGTGGATGTCTGTCTCAGTGTGTATACAGGATTGAATGTATCTGTGTGTGTGGGCACAGGATTGAATGTCTCTCTCAGTGTGTGTTTGAACTGGAGTGGATGTCTCTCTCAGTGTGTTTGCGTGTACAGGATTGAATGTCTCTCTCAGTGTGTGTGTGTGTGTGTGTTCAGAAGTGGATGTCTCTCTCAGTGTGTCTGTGTGAACAGGAGTGGATGTCTCTCTCAGTGTGTGTACAGGATTGAATGTCTCTCTCAGTGTGTGTGTGTGTGCAGAAGTGGATGTCTCTCTCAGTGTGTCTGTGTGTACAGAAGTGGATGTCTCTCTCAGTGTGTGCGTATGAACAGGAGTGGATGTCTCTCTCAGTGTGTGTGTACAGGATTGAATGTATCTGTGTGTGTTTGTACAGGATTGAATGTCTCTCTCAGTGTGTGTGTGTGTGTGTACTGGAGTGGATGTCTCTCTCAGTGTGTGTGTGTACAGGAGTGGATGTATCTCTCAGTGTGTGTGTGTGTGTGTACAGGAGTGGATGTCTCTCTCAGTGTGTGCGAGTGTGTGTACAGGAGTGGATGTCTCTCTCAGTGTGAGTGTGTGTACAGGAGTAAATGTCTCTCTCAGTGTGTGTGTATGTAGAGGAGTGGATGTCTCTCTCAGTGTGTGTGTGTGTACAGGAGTGGATGTATCTCTCAGTGTGTGTGTGTGTACAGGAGTGGATGTTTCTCTCAGTGTGTGTGTGTGTACAGGGGTGGATGTCTCTCACAGTGTGTGTGTGTACAGGAATGGATGTCTCTCTCAGTGAGTGTGCATGTAGAGGAGTGGATGTCTCTCTCAGTGTGTGTGTGTACAGGATTGAATGTCTATCTCAGTGTGTGTGTGTACAGGAGTGGATGTCTCTCTCATTGTATGTGTGTGTGTGTGGGTACAGGATTGAATGTTTCTCTCACTGTGTGTGTGTGTGTGTACAGGAGTGGAAGTCTCTCTCAGTGTGTGTGTATGTACAGGAGTGGATGTCTCTCTCAGTGTGTGCGTGTGTACATGAGTGGATGTCTCTCTCAGTGTATGTACAGGAATGAATGTCTCTGTCAGTGTGTGTGTGTGTACAGGAGTGGATGTCTCTCTCAGTGTGTGTGTATGTACATGAGTGGATGTCTCTCTCATTGTGTGTGTGTGTACTGGAGTGGATTTCTCTATCAGTGTGTGTGTATGTACAGGAGTGGATGTCTCTCTCAGTGTGTACGTGTGTACAGGAGTGGATGTCTCTCTCAGTGTGTGTTTGTGTTCAAGAGTGGATGTCTTCTCAGAGTGTGCGTATGAACAGGAGTGGATGTCTCTCTCAGTGTGTGTGTACAGGATTGAATGTATCTGTGTGTGTTTGTACAGGATTGAATGTCTCTCTCAGTGTGTGTGTGTGTGTGTACTGGAGTGGATGTCTCTCTCAGTGTGTGTGTGTACATGATTGAATGTCTATCTCAGTGTGTGTGTGCGTACAGGAGTGGATGTCTCTTTCAGTGTTTGTGTGTGTACAGGATTGAATGTCTCTCTCAGTGTGTGTGTGTGTACAGGAGTCGATGTCTCTCTCAGTGTGCGTTTGTGTGTACAGGATTGAATGTCTCTCTCAGTGTGTGTGTGTACAGGAGTGGATGTCTCACTCAGTGTGTGTACAGGATTGAATATCTCCCTCAGTGTGTGTGTGTGTACAGGAGTGGATGTCTGTCTCAGTGTGTGTGTGTGTACAGGAGTGGATGTCTCTCTCATTGCGTGTGTATGTACAGGAGAGGATGTCTCTCTCAGTGTGTGTGCGTGTACAGGAGTGGATGTCTCTCTCACTGTGTGTATAGGAGTGGATGTCTCTCTCAGTGTGTGTGTATGTACAGGAGCGGATGTCTCTCTCAGTGTGTGTGTGTACAGGATTGAATGTATCTCTCAGTGTGTGTGTGTGTACAGGAGTGGATGTGCCTCTCAGTGTGTGTGTGTGTACAGGAGTGGATGTCTCTCTCAGTGTGTGTGTTTACAGGAGTGGATGTCTCTCTCAGTGAGTGTGTGTGTACAGGAGTGGATGTCTCTCTCAGTGTGTGTGTGCACAGGTTTGAATGTCTCTCTCAGTGTGTGTCTGTACAGGATTTAATGGCTCTCTCAGCGTGTGTGTGTGTGTGTACAGGATTGAATGTCTATCTCAGTGTGTGTATGTGTGTGTGAGTACAGGATTGAATTCTCCCTCAGTGTGCCTGTGTGTACAGGATTGGATGACTCTCTCAGTGTGTCTGTGTGTACAGGATTGGATGTCTCTATCAGTGTGTGTGTGTGTATAGGAGTGGATGTTTCTCTTAGTTTGTGTGTACAGGATTGATTGTATCTCTGTGTTTGTGTACAGGTTTGAATGTCTCTATAAGTGTGTGTACAGGTTTGAATGTATCTGTGTGTTTGTGTACAGGATTGAATGTATCTCTGTGCGTGTGTGTACAGGATTGAAAGTCTCTCTCAGTGTGTGTGTGTACAGGAGTGGATGTCTCTCTCAGTATGTATATAGGATTGAATGTCTCTCTCATTGTGTGTGTGTGTACAGGAGTCGATGTCTCTCTCAGTGTGTGTGTGTGTGTACAGGAGTGGATGTCTCTCTCAGTGTGTGTGTATGTACAGTAGTGGATGTCTCTCTCAGTGTGTGTGTGTACAGGAGTGGATGTCTGTCTCAGTGTGTATACAGGATTGAATGTATCTGTGTGTGTGGGCACAGGATTGAATGTCTCTCTCAGTGTGTGTTTGAACTGGAGTGGATGTCTCTCTCAGTGTGTTTGCGTGTACAGGATTGAATGTCTCTCTCAGTGTGTGTGTGTGTGTGTGTTCAGAAGTGGATGTCTCTCTCAGTGTGTCTGTGTGAACAGGAGTGGATGTCTCTCTCAGTGTGTGTACAGGATTGAATGTCTCTCTCAGTGTGTGTGTGTGTGCAGAAGTGGATGTCTCTCTCAGTGTGTCTGTGTGTACAGAAGTGGATGTCTCTCTCAGTGTGTGCGTATGAACAGGAGTGGATGTCTCTCTCAGTGTGTGTGTACAGGATTGAATGTATCTGTGTGTGTTTGTACAGGATTGAATGTCTCTCTCAGTGTGTGTGTGTGTGTGTACTGGAGTGGATGTCTCTCTCAGTGTGTGTGTGTACAGGAGTGGATGTATCTCTCAGTGTGTGTGTGTGTGTGTACAGGAGTGGATGTCTCTCTCAGTGTGTGTGAGTGTGTGTACAGGAGTGGATGTCTCTCTCAGTGTGAGTGTGTGTACAGGAGTAAATGTCTCTCTCAGTGTGTGTGTATGTAGAGGAGTGGATGTCTCTCTCAGTGTGTGTGTGTGTACAGGAGTGGATGTATCTCTCAGTGTGTGTGTGTGTACAGGAGTGGATGTTTCTCTCAGTGTGTGTGTGTGTACAGGGGTGGATGTCTCTCACAGTGTGTGTGTGTACAGGAATGGATGTCTCTCTCAGTGAGTGTGCATGTAGAGGAGTGGATGTCTCTCTCAGTGTGTGTGTGTACAGGATTGAATGTCTATCTCAGTGTGTGTGTGTACAGGAGTGGATGTCTCTCTCATTGTATGTGTGTGTGTGTGGGTACAGGATTGAATGTTTCTCTCACTGTGTGTGTGTGTGTGTACAGGAGTGGAAGTCTCTCTCAGTGTGTGTGTATGTACAGGAGTGGATGTCTCTCTCAGTGTGTGCGTGTGTACATGAGTGGATGTCTCTCTCAGTGTATGTACAGGAATGAATGTCTCTGTCAGTGTGTGTGTGTGTACAGGAGTGGATGTCTCTCTCAGTGTGTGTGTATGTACATGAGTGGATGTCTCTCTCATTGTGTGTGTGTGTACTGGAGTGGATTTCTCTATCAGTGTGTGTGTATGTACAGGAGTGGATGTCTCTCTCAGTGTGTACGTGTGTACAGGAGTGGATGTCTCTCTCAGTGTGTGTTTGTGTTCAAGAGTGGATGTCTTCTCAGAGTGTGCATATGAACAGGAGTGGATGTCTCTCTCAGTGTGTGTGTACAGGATTGAATGTATCTGTGTGTGTTTGTACAGGATTGAATGTCTCTCTCAGTGTGTGTGTGTGTGTGTACTGGAGTGGATGTCTCTCTCAGTGTGTGTGTGTACATGATTGAATGTCTATCTCAGTGTGTGTGTGCGTACAGGAGTGGATGTCTCTTTCAGTGTTTGTGTGTGTACAGGATTGAATGTCTCTCTCAGTGTGTGTATGTGTACAGGAGTCGATGTCTCTCTCAGTGTGCGTTTGTGTGTACAGGATTGAATGTCTCTCTCAGTGTGTGTGTGTACAGGAGTGGATGTCTCACTCAGTGTGTGTACAGGATTGAATATCTCCCTCAGTGTGTGTGTGTGTACAGGAGTGGATGTCTGTCTCAGTGTGTGTGTGTGTACAGGAGTGGATGTCTCTCTCATTGCGTGTGTATGTACAGGAGAGGATGTCTCTCTCAGTGTGTGTGCGTGTACAGGAGTGGATGTCTCTCTCACTGTGTGTATAGGAGTGGATGTCTCTCTCAGTGTGTGTGTATGTACAGGAGCGGATGTCTCTCTCAGTGTGTGTGTGTACAGGATTGAATGTATCTCTCAGTGTGTGTGTGTGTACAGGAGTGGATGTGCCTCTCAGTGTGTGTGTGTGTACAGGAGTGGATGTCTCTCTCAGTGTGTGTGTTTACAGGAGTGGATGTCTCTCTCAGTGAGTGTGTGTGTACAGGAGTGGATGTCTCTCTCAGTGTGTGTGTGCACAGGTTTGAATGTCTCTCTCAGTGTGTGTCTGTACAGGATTTAATGGCTCTCTCAGCGTGTGTGTGTGTGTGTACAGGATTGAATGTCTATCTCAGTGTGTGTATGTGTGTGTGAGTACAGGATTGAATTCTCCCTCAGTGTGCCTGTGTGTACAGGATTGGATGACTCTCTCAGTGTGTCTGTGTGTACAGGATTGGATGTCTCTATCAGTGTGTGTGTGTGTATAGGAGTGGATGTTTCTCTTAGTTTGTGTGTACAGGATTGATTGTATCTCTGTGTTTGTGTACAGGTTTGAATGTCTCTATAAGTGTGTGTACAGGTTTGAATGTATCTGTGTGTTTGTGTACAGGATTGAATGTATCTCTGTGCGTGTGTGTACAGGATTGAAAGTCTCTCTCAGTGTGTGTGTGTACAGGAGTGGATGTCTCTCTCAGTATGTATATAGGATTGAATGTCTCTCTCATTGTGTGTGTGTGTACAGGAGTCGATGTCTCTCTCAGTGTGTGTGTGTGTGTACAGGAGTGGATGTCTCTCTCAGTGTGTGTGTATGTACAGTAGTGGATGTCTCTCTCAGTGTGTGTGTGTACAGGAGTGGATGTCTGTCTCAGTGTGTATACAGGATTGAATGTATCTGTGTGTGTGGGCACAGGATTGAATGTCTCTCTCAGTGTGTGTTTGAACTGGAGTGGATGTCTCTCTCAGTGTGTTTGCGTGTACAGGATTGAATGTCTCTCTCAGTGTGTGTGTGTGTGTGTGTTCAGAAGTGGATGTCTCTCTCAGTGTGTCTGTGTGAACAGGAGTGGATGTCTCTCTCAGTGTGTGTACAGGATTGAATGTCTCTCTCAGTGTGTGTGTGTGTGCAGAAGTGGATGTCTCTCTCAGTGTGTCTGTGTGTACAGAAGTGGATGTCTCTCTCAGTGTGTGCGTATGAACAGGAGTGGATGTCTCTCTCAGTGTGTGTGTACAGGATTGAATGTATCTGTGTGTGTTTGTACAGGATTGAATGTCTCTCTCAGTGTGTGTGTGTGTGTGTACTGGAGTGGATGTCTCTCTCAGTGTGTGTGTGTACAGGAGTGGATGTATCTCTCAGTGTGTGTGTGTGTGTGTACAGGAGTGGATGTCTCTCTCAGTGTGTGCGAGTGTGTGTACAGGAGTGGATGTCTCTCTCAGTGTGAGTGTGTGTACAGGAGTAAATGTCTCTCTCAGTGTGTGTGTATGTAGAGGAGTGGATGTCTCTCTCAGTGTGTGTGTGTGTACAGGAGTGGATGTATCTCTCAGTGTGTGTGTGTGTACAGGAGTGGATGTTTCTCTCAGTGTGTGTGTGTGTACAGGGGTGGATGTCTCTCACAGTGTGTGTGTGTACAGGAATGGATGTCTCTCTCAGTGAGTGTGCATGTAGAGGAGTGGATGTCTCTCTCAGTGTGTGTGTGTACAGGATTGAATGTCTATCTCAGTGTGTGTGTGTACAGGAGTGGATGTCTCTCTCATTGTATGTGTGTGTGTGTGTGTGTGTGGGTACAGGATTGAATGTTTCTCTCACTGTGTGTGTGTGTGTGTACAGGAGTGGAAGTCTCTCTCAGTGTGTGTGTATGTACAGGAGTGGATGTCTCTCTCAGTGTGTGCGTGTGTACATGAGTGGATGTCTCTCTCAGTGTATGTACAGGAATGAATGTCTCTGTCAGTGTGTGTGTGTGTACAGGAGTGGATGTCTCTCTCAGTGTGTGTGTATGTACATGAGTGGATGTCTCTCTCATTGTGTGTGTGTGTACTGGAGTGGATTTCTCTATCAGTGTGTGTGTATGTACAGGAGTGGATGTCTCTCTCAGTGTGTACGTGTGTACAGGAGTGGATGTCTCTCTCAGTGTGTGTTTGTGTTCAAGAGTGGATGTCTTCTCAGAGTGTGTTTGTGTAAAGGAGTAAATGTCTCTCTCAGTGTGTGTGTATGTAGAGGAGTGGATGTATCTCTCAGTGTGTGTGTGTGTACAGGAGCGGATGTTTCTCTCAGTGTGTGTGTGTACAGTAGTGGATGTCTCTCTCAGTGTGTGTGTGTACAGGAGTGGATGTCTCTCTCATTGTATGTGTGTGTGTGTGTGTGTGTGGGTACTGGATTGAATGTTTCTCTCACTGTGTGTGTGTGTGTACAGGAGTGGATGTCTCTCGCAGTGTGTGTGTGTGTACAGGAGTGGATGTCACTCTCAGTGTGTGTGTGTGTACAGTAGTGGATGTCTCTCTCAGTGTGTGTGTCCAGGATTGAATGTATCTCTGTGTGTGTGTACTGGATTGAATGTCACACTCAGTGTGTGTACAGGATTGAATGTATCTGTGTGTGTGTGTACAGGAGTGGATGTCTCTCTCAGTGTGTGTGTGTGTACAGGAGTGGAAGTCTTTCTCAGTGTGTGTGTATGTACAGGAGTGGATGTCTCTCTCAGTGTGTGTACGTGTACATGAGTGGATGTCTCCCTCAGATTGTGTACAGTAATGAATATCTCTGTCAGTGTGTGTGTGTGTGTACTGGAGTGTATGTCTCTCTCAGTGTGTTTGTGTGTTCAGGATTGAATGTCTCTCTCAGTGTGTGTGTGTACTGGAGTGGATGTCTCACTCAGTGTGTGTGTACAGGATTGAATGTATCTGTGTGTGTTTGTACAGGATTGAATGTCTCTCTCAGTGTGTGTGTGTGTGTGTACTGGAGTGGATGTCTCTCTCAGTGTGTGTGTGTACAGGAGTGGATGTATCTCTCAGTGTGTGTGTGTGTGTGTACAGGAGTGGATGTCTCTCTCAGTGTGTGCGAGTGTGTGTACAGGAGTGGATGTCTCTCTCAGTGTGAGTGTGTGTACAGGAGTAAATGTCTCTCTCAGTGTGTGTGTATGTAGAGGAGTGGATGTCTCTCTCAGTGTGTGTGTGTGTACAGGAGTGGATGTATCTCTCAGTGTGTGTGTGTGTACAGGAGTGGATGTTTCTCTCAGTGTGTGTGTGTGTACAGGGGTGGATGTCTCTCACAGTGTGTGTGTGTACAGGAATGGATGTCTCTCTCAGTGAGTGTGCATGTAGAGGAGTGGATGTCTCTCTCAGTGTGTGTGTGTACAGGATTGAATGTCTATCTCAGTGTGTGTGTGTACAGGAGTGTATGTCTCTCTCATTGTATGTGTGTGTGTGTGTGTGTGTGGGTACAGGATTGAATGTTTCTCTCACTGTGTGTGTGTGTGTGTACAGGAGTGGAAGTCTCTCTCAGTGTGTGTGTATGTACAGGAGTGGATGTCTCTCTCAGTGTGTGCGTGTGTACATGAGTGGATGTCTCTCTCAGTGTATGTACAGGAATGAATGTCTCTGTCAGTGTGTGTGTGTGTACAGGAGTGGATGTCTCTCTCAGTGTGTGTGTATGTACATGAGTGGATGTCTCTCTCATTGTGTGTGTGTGTACTGGAGTGGATTTCTCTATCAGTGTGTGTGTATGTACAGGAGTGGATGTCTCTCTCAGTGTGTACGTGTGTACAGGAGTGGATGTCTCTCTCAGTGTGTGTTTGTGTTCAAGAGTGGATGTCTTCTCAGAGTGTGTTTGTGTAAAGGAGTAAATGTCTCTCTCAGTTTGTGTGTATGTAGAGGAGTGGATGTATCTCTCAGTGTGTGTGTGTGTACAGGAGCGGATGTTTCTCTCAGTGTGTGTGTGTACAGTAGTGGATGTCTCTCTCAGTGTGTGTGTGTACAGGAGTGGATGTCTCTCTCATTGTATGTGTGTGTGTGTGTGTGTGTGGGTACTGGATTGAATGTTTCTCTCACTGTGTGTGTGTGTGTACAGGAGTGGATGTCTCTCGCAGTGTGTGTGTGTGTACAGGAGTGGATGTCACTCTCAGTGTGTGTGTGTGTACAGTAGTGGATGTCTCTCTCAGTGTGTGTGTTCAGGATTGAATGTATCTCTGTGTGTGTGTACTGGATTGAATGTCACACTCAGTGTGTGTACAGGATTGAATGTATCTGTGTGTGTGTGTACAGGAGTGGATGTCTCTCTCAGTGTGTGTGTGTGTACAGGAGTGGAAGTCTTTCTCAGTGTGTGTGTATGTACAGGAGTGGATGTCTCTCTCAGTGTGTGTACGTGTACATGAGTGGATGTCTCCCTCAGATTGTGTACAGTAATGAATATCTCTGTCAGCGTGTGTGTGTGTGTACTGGAGTGTATGTCTCTCTCAGTGTGTTTGTGTGTTCAGGATTGAATGTCTCTCTCAGTGTGTGTGTGTACTGGAGTGGATGCCTCACTCAGTGTGTGTACAGGATAGAATGTCTCCCTCAGTGTGTGTCTGTGTACAGGAGTGGATGTCTCTCTCAGTGTGTGTGTGTGTACAGGAGTGGATGTCTCTCTCATTGCGTGTGTATGTACAGGAGTGGATGTCTCTCTCAGTGTGTGTGTGTGTACAGGAGTGGATGTCTCTCTCAGTGTGTGTATAGGATTGAATGTCTCCCTCAGTGTTTGTGTGTGTACAGGAGTGGATGTCTCTCTAATTGTGTGTGTGTGTACAGGAGTGGATGTCTCTCTCAGTGTGTGTGTATGTACAGGAGCGGATGTCTCTCTCAGTGTGTGTGTGTACAGGATTGGATGTATCTCTCAGTGTGTGTGTGTGTACAGGAGTGTATGTGTCTCACAGTGTGTGTGTGTGTACAGGAGTGGATGTGTCTCTCAGTGTGTGTGTGTTTACAGGAGTGGATGTCTCTCTCAGAGAGTGTGTGTGTACAGGAGTGGATGTTACTCTCAGTGTGTGTGTACAAGATTGATTGTATCTCTGTGTGTGTGTACAGGTTTGAATGTATCTCTGTGTGTGTGTGTACATGATTGAATGTCTATCTCAGTGTGTGTGTGTGTACAGGATTGAATGTCTCTCTCAGTGTGTGTGTGTGTACAGGAGTCGATGTCTCTCTCAGTGTGTGTTTGTGTGTACTGGATGGAATGTCTCTCTCAGTGTGTGTGTGTACAGGAGTGGATGTCTCACTCAGTGTGTGTACAGGATTGAATGTCTCCCTCAGTGTGTGTGTGTGTACAGGAGTGGATGTCTGTCTCAGTGTGTGTGTGTGTACAGGAGTGGATGTCTCTCTCATTGCGTGTGTATGTAAAGGAGAGGATGTCTCTCTCAGTGTGTGTGTGTGTACAGGAGTGGATGTCTCTCTCACTGTGTGTATAGGATTGAATGTCTCCCTCAGTGTTTGTGTGTGTACAGGAGTGGATGTCTCTCTCATTGTGTGTGTGTGTACAGGAGTGGATGTCTCTCTCAGTGTGTGTGTATGTACAGGAGCGGATGTCTCTCTCAGTGTGTGTGTGTGTACAGGATTGGATGTATCTCTCAGTGTGTGTGTGTGTGTACAGGAGTGGATGTGCCTCTCAGTGTGTGTGTGTGTACAGGAGTGGATGCCTCTCTCAGCGTGTGTGTTTACAGGAGTGGATGTCTCTCTCAGTGAGTGTGTGTGTACAGGAGTGGATGTCTCTCTCAGTGTGTGTGTGAACAGGTTTGAATGTCTCTCTCAGTTTGTGTGTGTACAGGATTTAATGGCTCTTTCAGCGTGTGTGTGTGTGTGTACAGGATTGAACGTCTATCTCAATGTGTGTATGTGTGTGTGAGTACAGGATTGAATTCTCCCTCAGTGTGCCTGTGTGTACAGGATTGGATGACTCTCTCAGTGTGTCTGTGTGTACAGGATTGGATGTCTCTCTCAGTGTTTGTGTGTGTACAGGAGTGGATGTCTCTATCAGTGTGTGTGTGTGTACAGGAGTGGATGTTTCTCTCAGTTTGTGTGTACAGGATTGATTGTATCTCTGTGTTTGTGTACAGGTTTGAATGACTCTATAAGTGTGTGTACAGGTTTGAATGTATCTGTGTGTTTGTGTACAGGATTGAATGTATCTCTGTGTGTGTGTGTACATGATTGAATGTCTATCTCAGTGTGTGTGTGCGTTCAGGAGTGGATGTCTCTTTCAGTGTTTGTGTGTGTACAGGATTGAAAGTCTCTCTCAGTGTGTGTGTGTACAGGAGTGGATGTCTCTCTCAGTATGTATATAGGATTGAATGTCTCTCTCATTGTGTGTGTGTGTACAGGAGTCGATGTCTCTCTCAGTGTGTGTGTGTGTGTACAGGAGTGGATGTCTCTCTCAGTGTGTGTGTATGTACAGTAGTGGATGTCTCTCTCAGTGTGTGTGTGTACAGGAGTGGATGTCTGTCTCAGTGTGTGTACAGGATTGAATGTATCTGTGTGTGTGGGCACAGGATTGAATGTCTCTCTCAGTGTGTGTTTGTACTGGAGTGGATGTCTCTCTCAGTGTGTTTGCGTGTACAGGATTGAATGTCTCTCTCAGTGTGTGTGTGTGTGTGTGTACAGAAGTGGATGTCTCTCTCAGTGTGTCTGTGTGAACAGGAGTGGATGTCTCTCTCAGTGTGTGTACAGGATTGAATGTCTCTCTCAGTGTGTGTGTGTGTGCAGAAGTGGATGTCTCTCTCAGTGTGTCTGTGTGTACAGAAGTGGATGTCTCTCTCAGTGTGTGCGTATGAACAGGAGTGGATGTCTCTCTCAGTGTGTGTGTACAGGATTGAATGTATCTGTGTGTGTTTGTACAGGATTGAATGTCTCTCTCAGTGTGTGTGTGTGTGTGTACTGGAGTGGATGTCTCTCTCAGTGTGTGTGTGTACATGATTGAATGTCTATCTCAGTGTGTGTGTGCGTACAGGAGTGGATGTCTCTTTCAGTGTTTGTGTGTGTACAGGATTGAATGTCTCTCTCAGTGTGTGTGTGTGTACAGGAGTCGATGTCTCTCTCAGTGTGTGTTTGTGTGTACAGGATTGAATGTCTCTCTCAGTGTGTGTGTGTACAGGAGTGGATGTCTCACTCAGTGTGTGTAGAGGATTGAATATCTCCCTCAGTGTGTGTGTGTGTACAGGAGTGGATGTCTGTCTCAGTGTGTGTGTGTGTACAGGAGTGGATGTCTCTCTCATTGCGTGTGTATGTACAGGAGAGGATGTCTCTCTCAGTGTGTGTGCGTGTACAGGAGTGGATGTCTCTCTCACTGTGTGTATAGGAGTGGATGTCTCTCTCATTGTGTGTGTATGTACAGGAGCGGATGTCTCTCTCAGTGTGTGTGTGTACAGGATTGAATGTATCTCTCAGTGTGTGTGTGTGTACAGGAGTGGATGTGCCTCTCAGTGTGTGTGTGTGTACAGGAGTGGATGTCTCTCTCAGTGTGTGTGTTTACAGGAGTGGATGTCTCTCTCAGTGAGTGTGTGTGTACAGGAGTGGATGTCTCTCTCAGTGTGTGTGTGCACAGGTTTGAATGTCTCTCTCAGTGTCTGTCTGTACAGGATTTAATGGCTCTCTCAGCGTGTGTGTGTGTGTGTACAGGATTGAATGTCTATCTCAGTGTGTGTATGTGTGTGTGAGTACAGGATTGAATTCTCCCTCAGTGTGCCTGTGTGTACAGGATTGGATGACTCTCTCAGTGTGTCTGTGTGTACAGGATTGGATGTCTCTCTCAGTGTGTGTGTGTGTACAGGAGTGGATGTTTCTCTCAGTTTGTGTGTACAGGATTGATTGTATCTCTGTGTTTGTGTACAGGTTTGAATGTCTCTATAAGTGTGTGTACAGGTTTGAATGTATCTGTGTGTTTGTGTACAGGATTGAATGTATCTCTGTGCGTGTGTGTACAGGATTGAAAGTCTCTCTCAGTGTGTGTGTGTACAGGAGTGGATGTCTCTCTCAGTATGTATATAGGATTGAATGTCTCTCTCATTGTGTGTGTGTGTACAGGAGTCGATGTCTCTCTCAGTGTGTGTGTGTGTGTACAGGAGTGGATGTCTCTCTCAGTGTGTGTGTATGTACAGTAGTGGATGTCTCTCTCAGTGTGTGTGTGTACAGGAGTGGATGTCTGTCTCAGTGTGTATACAGGATTGAATGTATCTGTGTGTGTGGGCACAGGATTGAATGTCTCTCTCAGTGTGTGTTTGAACTGGAGTGGATGTCTCTCTCAGTGTGTTTGCGTGTACAGGATTGAATGTCTCTCTCAGTGTGTGTGTGTGTGTGTTCAGAAGTGGATGTCTCTCTCAGTGTGTCTGTGTGAACAGGAGTGGATGTCTCTCTCAGTGTGTGTACAGGATTGAATGTCTCTCTCAGTGTGTGTGTGTGTGCAGAAGTGGATGTCTCTCTCAGTGTGTCTGTGTGTACAGAAGTGGATGTCTCTCTCAGTGTGTGCGTATGAACAGGAGTGGATGTCTCTCTCAGTGTGTGTGTACAGGATTGAATGTATCTGTGTGTGTTTGTACAGGATTGAATGTCTCTCTCAGTGTGTGTGTGTGTGTGTACTGGAGTGGATGTCTCTCTCAGTGTGTGTGTGTACAGGAGTGGATGTATCTCTCAGTGTGTGTGTGTGTGTGTACAGGAGTGGATGTCTCTCTCAGTTTGTGCGAGTGTGTGTACAGGAGTGGATGTCTCTCTCAGTGTGAGTGTGTGTACAGGAGTAAATGTCTCTCTCAGTGTGTGTGTATGTAGAGGAGTGGATGTCTCTCTCAGTGTGTGTGTGTGTACAGGAGTGGATGTATCTCTCAGTGTGTGTGTGTGTACAGGAGTGGATGTTTCTCTCAGTGTGTGTGTGTGTACAGGGGTGGATGTCTCTCACAGTGTGTGTGTGTACAGGAATGGATGTCTCTCTCAGTGAGTGTGCATGTAGAGGAGTGGATGTCTCTCTCAGTGTGTGTGTGTACAGGATTGAATGTCTATCTCAGTGTGTGTGTGTACAGGAGTGGATGTCTCTCTCATTGTATGTGTGTGTGTGTGTGTGTGTGTGGGTACAGGATTGAATGTTTCTCTCACTGTGTGTGTGTGTGTGTACAGGAGTGGAAGTCTCTCTCAGTGTGTGTGTATGTACAGGAGTGGATGTCTCTCTCAGTGTGTGCGTGTGTACATGAGTGGATGTCTCTCTCAGTGTATGTACAGGAATGAATGTCTCTGTCAGTGTGTGTGTGTGTACAGGAGTGGATGTCTCTCTCAGTGTGTGTGTATGTACATGAGTGGATGTCTCTCTCATTGTGTGTGTGTGTACTGGAGTGGATTTCTCTATCAGTGTGTGTGTATGTACAGGAGTGGATGTCTCTCTCAGTGTGTACGTGTGTACAGGAGTGGATGTCTCCCTCAGTGTGTGTGTACATGCATGAATGTCTCTCTCAGTGTGTGCACAGGATTGAATGTATCTGTGTGTGTGTGTACAGGATTGAATGTATCTCTGTGTGTGTGTACAGGATTGAATGTCTCTCTCAGTGTGTGTATGTGTGTGGACAGGATTGAATGTCTCTCTCAGTGTGTGTGTGTACAGGAGCGGATGTCTCTCTCAGTGTTTGTACTGGATTGAATGTCTCTCTCAGTGTGTGTGTGTGTGTGCACAGGAGTGGATGATTCTCTCAGTGTGTGTGTGTGTACAGGAGTGGATGTCTCTCTCAGTGTGTGTGTGTGTACAGGAGTGGATGTCTCTCTCAGTGTGTGTGTATGTACATGAGTGGATGTCGCTCTCGGTGTGTGTGTATCTACAGGAGTGGATGTCTCTCTCAGTGTGTGTACATGATTGAATGTCACTCTCAGTGTGTGTGTGTACACGAGTGGATGTCTCTCTCAGTGTGTGTGTGTGTACAGGAGTGGAAGTCTCTCTCAGTGTGTTTCTATGTATAGGAGTGGATGTCTCTCTCAGTGTGTGTGTGTGTACAGGAGTGGATGTCTCTCTCAGTGTGTGTGTGTACACGAGTGGATGTCTCTCTCAGTGTGTGTGTGTGTACAGGAGTGGATGTCTCTCTCAGTGTGTGTGTGTACAGGATTGAATGTCTATCTCAGTGTGTGTGTGTACAGGAGTGGATGTCTCTCTCATTGTATGTGTGTGTGTGTGTGTGTGTGTGGGTACAGGATTGAATGTTTCTCTCACTGTGTGTGTGTGTGTGTACAGGAGTGGAAGTCTCTCTCAGTGTGTGTGTATGTACAGGAGTGGATGTCTCTCTCAGTGTGTGCGTGTGTACATGAGTGGATGTCTCTCTCAGTGTATGTACAGGAATGAATGTCTCTGTCAGTGTGTGTGTGTGTACAGGAGTGGATGTCTCTCTCAGTGTGTGTGTATGTACATGAGTGGATGTCTCTCTCATTGTGTGTGTGTGTACTGGAGTGGATTTCTCTATCAGTGTGTGTGTGTGTACAGGAGTGGATGTCTCTCTCAGTGTGTACGTGTGTACAGGAGTGGATGTCTCTCTCAGTGTGTGTGTATGTACAGGAGCGGATGTCTCTCTCAGTGTCTGTGTGTACAGGATTGGATGTATCTCTCAGTGTGTGTGTGTGTACAGGAGTGTATGTGTCTCTCAGTGTGTGTGTGTGTACAGGAGTGGATGTGTCTCTCAGTGTGTGTGTGTTTACAGGAGTGGATGTCTCTCTCAGAGAGTGTGTGTGTACAGGAGTGGATGTTTCTCTCAGTGTGTGTGTACAAGATTGATTGTATCTCTGTGTGTGTGTACAGGTTTGAATGTATCTCTGTGTGTGTGTGTACATGATTGAATGTCTATCTCAGTGTGTGTGTGTGTACAGGATTGAATGTCTCTCTCAGTGTGTGTGTGTGTACAGGAGTCGATGTCTCTCTCAGTGTGTGTTTGTGTGTACTGGATGGAATGTCTCTCTCAGTGTGTGTGTGTACAGGAGTGGATGTCTCACTCAGTGTGTGTACAGGATTGAATGTCTCCCTCAGTGTGTGTGTGTGTACAGGAGTGGATGTCTGTCTCAGTGTGTGTGTGTGTACAGGAGTGGATGTCTTTCTCATTGCGTGTGTATGTAAAGGAGAGGATGTCTCTTTCAGTGTGTGTGTGTGTACAGGAGTGGATGTCTCTCTCACTGTGTGTATAGGATTGAATGTCTCCCTCAGTGTTTTTGTGTGTACAGGAGTGGATGTCTCTCTCATTGTGTGTGTGTGTACAGGAGTGGATGTCTCTCTCAGTGTGTGTGTATGTACAGGAGCGGATGTCTCTCTCAGTGTGTGTTCGTGTACAGGATTGGATGTATCTCTCAGTGTGTGTGTGTGTACAGGAGTGGATGTGCCTCTCAGTGTGTGTGTGTGTACAGGAGTGGATGCCTCTCTCAGTGTGTGTGTTTACAGGAGTGGATGTCTCTCTCAGTGAGTGTGTGTGTACAGGAGTGGATGTCTCTCTCAGTGTGTGTGTGCACAGGTTTGAATGTCTCTCTCAGTTTGTGTGTGTACAGGATTTAATGGCTCTTTCAGCGTGTGTGTGTGTGTGTACAGGATTGAATGTCTATCTCAATGTGTGTATGTGTGTGTGAGTACAGGATTGAATTCTCCCTCAGTGTGCCTGTGTGTACAGGATTGGATGACTCTCTCAGTGTGTCTGTGTGTACAGGATTGGATGTCTCTCTCAGTGTGTGTGTGTGTACAGGAGTGGATGTCTCTATCAGTGTGTGTGTGTGTACAGGAGTGGATGTTTCTCTCAGTTTGTGTGTACAGGATTGATTGTATCTCTGTGTTTGTGTACAGGTTTGAATGACTCTATAAGTGTGTGTACAGGTATGAATGTATCTGCGTGTTTGTGTACAGGATTGAATGTATCTCTCTGTGTGTGTGTACATGATTGAATGTCTATCTCAGTGTGTGTGTGCGTTCAGGAGTGGATGTCTCTTTCAGTGTTTGTGTGTGTACAGGATTGAAAGTCTCTCTCACTGTGTGTGTGTACAGGAGTGGATGTCTCTCTCAGTATGTATATAGGATTGAATGTCTCTCTCATTGTGTGTGTGTGTACAGGAGTCGATGTCTCTCTCAGTGTGTGTGTGTGTGTACAGGAGTGGATGTCTCTCTCAGTGTGTGTGTATGTACAGTAGTGGATGTCTCTCTCAGTGTGTGTGTGTACAGGAGTGGATGTCTGTCTCAGTGTGTGTACAGGATTGAATGTATCTGTGTGTGTGGGCACAGGATTGAATGTCTCTCTCAGTGTGTGTTTGTACTGGAGTGGATGTCTCTCTCAGTGTGTTTGCGTGTACAGGATTGAATGTCTCTCTCAGTGTGTGTGTGTGTGTGTGTACAGAAGTGGATGTCTCTCTCAGTGTGTCTGTGTGAACAGGAGTGGATGTCTCTCTCAGTGTGTGTACAGGATTGAATGTCTCTCTCAGTGTGTGTGTGTGTGCAGAAGTGGATGTCTCTCTCAGTGTGTCTGTGTGTACAGAAGTGGATGTCTCTCTCAGTGTGTGCGTATGAACAGGAGTGGATGTCTCTCTCAGTGTGTGTGTACAGGATTGAATGTATCTGTGTGTGTTTGTAAAGGATTGAATGTCTCTCTCAGTGTGTGTGTGTGTGTGTACTGGAGTGGATGTCTCTCTCAGTGTGTGTGTGTACATGATTGAATGTCTATCTCAGTGTGTGTGTGCGTACAGGAGTGGATGTCTCTTTCAGTGTTTGTGTGTGTACAGGATTGAATGTCTCTCTCAGTGTGTGTGTGTGTACAGGAGTCGATGTCTCTCTCAGTGTGTGTTTGTGTGTACAGGATTGAATGTCTCTCTCAGTGTGTGTGTGTACAGGAGTGGATGTCTCACTCAGTGTGTGTACAGGATTGAATATCTCCCTCAGTGTGTGTGTGTGTACAGGAGTGGATGTCTGTCTCAGTGTGTGTGTGTGTACAGGAGTGGATGTCTCTCTCATTGCGTGTGTATGTACAGGAGAGGATGTCTCTCTCAGTGTGTGTGCGTGTACAGGAGTGGATGTCTCTCTCACTGTGTGTATAGGAGTGGATGTCTCTCTCAGTGTGTGTGTATGTACAGGAGCGGATGTCTCTCTCAGTGTGTGTGTGTACAGGATTGAATGTATCTCTCAGTGTGTGTGTGTGTACAGGAGTGGATGTGCCTCTCAGTGTGTGTGTGTGTACAGGAGTGGATGTCTCTCTCAGTGTGTGTGTTTACAGGAGTGGATGTCTCTCTCAGTGAGTGTGTGTGTACAGGAGTGGATGTCTCTCTCAGTGTGTGTGTGCACAGGTTTGAATGTCTCTCTCAGTGTGTGTCTGTACAGGATTTAATGGCTCTCTCAGCGTGTGTGTGTGTGTGTACAGGATTGAATGTCTATCTCAGTGTGTGTATGTGTGTGTGAGTACAGGATTGAATTCTCCCTCAGTGTGCCTGTGTGTACAGGATTGGATGACTCTCTCAGTGTGTCTGTGTGTACAGGATTGGATGTCTCTATCAGTGTGTGTGTGTGTATAGGAGTGGATGTTTCTCTTAGTTTGTGTGTACAGGATTGATTGTATCTCTGTGTTTGTGTACAGGTTTGAATGTCTCTATAAGTGTGTGTACAGGTTTGAATGTATCTGTGTGTTTGTGTACAGGATTGAATGTATCTCTGTGCGTGTGTGTACAGGATTGAAAGTCTCTCTCAGTGTGTGTGTGTACAGGAGTGGATGTCTCTCTCAGTATGTATATAGGATTGAATGTCTCTCTCATTGTGTGTGTGTGTACAGGAGTCGATGTCTCTCTCAGTGTGTGTGTGTGTGTACAGGAGTGGATGTCTCTCTCAGTGTGTGTGTATGTACAGTAGTGGATGTCTCTCTCAGTGTGTGTGTGTACAGGAGTGGATGTCTGTCTCAGTGTGTATACAGGATTGAATGTATCTGTGTGTGTGGGCACAGGATTGAATGTCTCTCTCAGTGTGTGTTTGAACTGGAGTGGATGTCTCTCTCAGTGTGTTTGCGTGTACAGGATTGAATGTCTCTCTCAGTGTGTGTGTGTGTGTGTGTTCAGAAGTGGATGTCTCTCTCAGTGTGTCTGTGTGAACAGGAGTGGATGTCTCTCTCAGTGTGTGTACAGGATTGAATGTCTCTCTCAGTGTGTGTGTGTGTGCAGAAGTGGATGTCTCTCTCAGTGTGTCTGTGTGTACAGAAGTGGATGTCTCTCTCAGTGTGTGCGTATGAACAGGAGTGGATGTCTCTCTCAGTGTGTGTGTACAGGATTGAATGTATCTGTGTGTGTTTGTACAGGATTGAATGTCTCTCTCAGTGTGTGTGTGTGTGTGTACTGGAGTGGATGTCTCTCTCAGTGTGTGTGTGTACAGGAGTGGATGTATCTCTCAGTGTGTGTGTGTGTGTGTACAGGAGTGGATGTCTCTCTCAGTGTGTGTGAGTGTGTGTACAGGAGTGGATGTCTCTCTCAGTGTGAGTGTGTGTACAGGAGTAAATGTCTCTCTCAGTGTGTGTGTACGTAGAGGAGTGGATGTCTCTCTCAGTGTGTGTGTGTGTACAGGAGTGGATGTATCTCTCAGTGTGTGTGTGTGTACAGGAGTGGATGTTTCTCTCAGTGTGTGTGTGTGTACAGGGGTGGATGTCTCTCACAGTGTGTGTGTGTACAGGAATGGATGTCTCTCTCAGTGAGTGTGCATGTAGAGGAGTGGATGTCTCTCTCAGTGTGTGTGTGTACAGGATTGAATGTCTATCTCAGTGTGTGTGTGTACAGGAGTGGATGTCTCTCTCATTGTATGTGTGTGTGTGTGTGTGTGTTGGTACAGGATTGAATGTTTCTCTCACTGTGTGTGTGTGTGTGTACAGGAGTGGAAGTCTCTCTCAGTGTGTGTGTATGTACAGGAGTGGATGTCTCTCTCAGTGTGTGCGTGTGTACATGAGTGGATGTCTCTCTCAGTGTATGTACAGGAATGAATGTCTCTCTCATTGTGTGTGTGTGTACAGGAGGAGCTGTCTCTCTCAGTGTGTGTCTGTGTACAGGAGTTGCTGTCTCTCTCAGTGTGTGTGTATGTACAGGAGTGGATGTATCTCTCAGTGTGTGCGTGTGTACAGGAGTGGATCTCTCTCTCAGTGTGTGTGTATGTACAGGAGTGGATGTCTCTCTCAGTGTAGGTGTGTGTACAGGAGTTGCTGTCTCTCTCAGTGTGTGTGTATGTACAGGTGTGGATGTCTCTCTCAGTGTGTGTGTATGTACAGCAGTGGATGTCTCTCTCAGTGTGTCTGTGTACAGGATTGAATGTCTCTCTCAGTGTGTGTGTGTGTGTGTACAGGAGTGGATGTCTCTCTCAGTGTGTGTGTGTGTACAGGAATGGATGTATCTCTCAGTGTGTGTGTGTGTGTGTACAGGATTGAATGTCTCTCTCAGTGTGTGTGTGTACAGGATTGAATGTCTCTCTCAGTGTGTGTACAGGATTGAATGTATCTGTGTGTGTGGGCACAGGATTGAATGTCTCTCTAAGTGTGTGTTTGTACTGGAGTGGATGTCTCTCTCAGTGTGTTTGCGTGTACAGGATTGAATGTCTCTCTCAGTGTGTGTGTGTGTACAGATGTGGATGTCTCTCTCTGTGTGTCTGTGTGAACAGGAGTGGATGTCTCTCTCAGTGTGTGTACAGGATTGAATGTCTCTCTCAGTGTGTGTGTGTGTGCAGAATTGGATGTCTCTCTCAGTGTGTCTGTGTGTACAGAAGTGGATATCTCTCTCAGTGTGTGCGTATGAACAGGAGTGGATGTCTCTCTCAGTGTGTGTGTACAGGATTGAATGTATCTGTGTGTGTTTGTACAGGATTGAATGTCTCTCTCAGTGTGTGTGTGTGTGTGTACTGGAGTGGATGTCTCTCTCAGTGTGTGTGTGTACAGGAGTGGATGTATCTCTCAGTGTGTGTGTGTGTGTGTACAGGAGTGGATGTCTCTCTCAGTGTGTGCGAGTGTGTGTACAGGAGTGGATGTCTCTCTCAGTGTGAGTGTGTGTACAGGAGTAAATGTCTCTCTCAGTATGTGTGTATGTAGAGGACTGGATGTCTCTCTCAGTGTGTGTGTGTGTACAGGAGTGGATGTATCTCTCAGTGTGTGTGTGTGTACAGGAGTGGATGTTTCTCTCAGTGTGTGTGTGTGTACAGGAGTGGATGTCTCTCACAGTGTGTGTGTGTACAGGAATGGATGTCTCTCTCAGTGAGTGTGTATGTAGTGGAGTGGATGTCTCTCTCAGTGTGTATGTGTACAGGATTGAATGTCTATCTCAGTGTGTGTGTGTACAGGAGTGGATGTCTCTCTCATTGTATGTGTGTGTGTGTGTGTGTGTGTGTGGGTACAGGATTGAATGTTTCTCTCACTGTGTGTGTGTGTGTGTACAGGAGTGGAAGTCTCTCTCAGTGTGTGTGTATGTACAGGAGTGGATGTCTCTCTCAGTGTGTGCGTGTGTACATGAGTGGATGTCTCTCTCAGTGTATGTACAGGAATGAATGTCTCTGTCAGTGTGTGTGTGTGTACAGGAGTGGATGTCTCTCTCAGTGTGTGTGTATGTACATGAGTGGATGTCTCTCTCATTGTGTGTGTGTGTACTGGAGTGGATTTCTCTATCAGTGTGTGTGTATGTACAGGAGTGGATGTCTCTCTCAGTGTGTACGTGTGTACAGGAGTGGATGTCTCTCTCAGTGTTTGTGTATGTACATGAGTGGATGTCTCTCTCATTGTGTGTGTGTGTACTGGAGTGGATGTCTCTATCAGTGTGTGTGTGTGTACAGGAGTGGGTGTCTCTCTCAGTGTGTGTGTGTGTACAGGAGTGGATGTCTCTCTCAGTGTGTACGTGTTTACAGGAGTGGATGTCTCTCTCAGTGTGTGTGTGTGTACAGGAGTGAGTGTCTCTGTGTGTGTGTGTGTGTGTGTACAGGAGTGTATGTCGCTCTCAGTGTGTGTGTATGTACAGGAGTGTATGTCTCTCTCAGTTTGTGTGTGTGTACAGGAGTGGATGTATCTCCCAGTGTGTGTGTGTACAGGAGTGGATGTCTCTCTCAGTGTGTGTGTGTGTGCTGGAGTGGATGGCTCTCTCAGTGTGTGTGTACAGGAGTGGATTTCTCTCTCAGTGGGTGTGTGTACATGATTGGATTTCTCTCTGTGTGTGTGTGGGTGTACAGGAGTGGATGTCTCTCTCAGTGAGTGTCTGTACAGGAGTGGATGTCTCTCTCAGTGTGTGTTTGTGTACAGGATTGAATGTCTAACACATTGTGTGTGTGTACAGGAGTGGATGTCTCTCTCAGTGTGTGTGTGTGTGTACAGGAGTGGATGTCTCCCTCAGTGTGTGTGTACATGCATGAATGTCTCTCTCAGTGTGTGCACAGGATTGAATGTATCTGTGTGTGTGTGTACAGGATTGAATGTATCTCTGTGTGTGTGTACAGGATTGAATGTCTCTCTCAGTGTGTGTGTGTGTGTGTACAGGATTGGATGTCTCTCTCAGTGTGTGTGTGTACAGGAGCGGACGTCTCTCTCAGTGTGTGTACAGGATTGACTGTCTCTCTCAGTGTGTGTGTGTGTGTACAGGAGTGGATGTCTCTCTCAGTGTGTGTGTGTGTACAGGAGTGGATGTCTCTCTCAGTGTGTGTGTATGTACATGAGTGGATGTCGCTCTCGGTGTGTGTGTGTCTACAGGAGTGGATGTCTCTCTTAGTGTGTGTACAGGAGTGGATGTCTCTCTCAGTGAGTGTGTGTACAGGAGTTGATGTCCCTCTCAGTGTGTGTGTGTGTACAGGAGTGGATGTCTCTCTCAGTGTGTGTGTACAGGATTGAATCTCACTCTCAGTGTGTGTACAGGAAAGAATGTATCTGTGTGCGTGTGTACATGATTGAATGTCTCTCTCAGTGTGTGTGTGTACACGAGTGGATGTCTCTCTCAGTGTGTGTGTGTGTACAGGAGTGGAAGTCTCTCTCAGTGTGTGTCTATGTATAGGAGTGGATGTCTCGCTCAGTGTGTGTGTGTGTACAGGAGTGGATGTCTCTCTCAGTGTGTGTGTGTGTACAGGAGTGGAAGTCTCTCTCAGTGACTGTGTATGTACAGGAGTGGATGTCTCTCTCAGTGTGTGTGTGTATACAGGAGTGGATGTCTTTCTCAGTTTGTTTGTGTGTACAGGAGTGGATGTCTCTCTCAGTGCGTGTGTGTGTACAAGACTGGATTTGTCTCTTAGTGTGTGTGTGTGTACAGGAGTGGATGTCTCTCTCAATGCGTGTGTGTGTACAGGAGTGGATTTCTCTCTCAATGCGTGTATGTGTACAGGAGTGGATGTCTCTCTCAATGTGTGTGTGTTTACAGGAGTGGATGTCTCTCTCAATGCGTGTGTGTGTACAGGAGTGGATGTCTCTCTCAATGTGTGTGTGTGTACAGGAGTGGATGTCTCTCTCAATGTCTGTGTGTTTACAGGAGTGGATGTCTCTCTCAGTGTGTGCATGTGTACAGGAGTGGATGTCTCTCAGTGTGTGTGTGTGTACAGGAGTGGATGTCTCTCTCAGTGTGTGTGTATGTACATGAGTGGATGTCTCTCTCATTGTGTGTGTGTGTACAGGAGGAGCTGTCTCTCTCAGTGTGTGTCTGTGTACAGGAGTTGCTGTCTCTCTCAGTGTGTGTGTATGTACAGGAGTGGATGTCTCTCTCAGTGTGTGCGTGTGTACAGGAGTGGATCTCTCTCTCAGTGTGTGTGTATGTACAGGAGTGGATGTCTCTCTCAGTGTGGGTGTGTGTACAGGAGTTGCTGTCTCTCTCAGTGTGTGTGTATGTACAGGTGTGGATGTCTCTCTCAGTGTGTGTGTATGTACAGCAGTGGATGTCTCTCTCAGTGTGTCTGTGTACAGGATTGAATGTCTCTCTCAGTGTGTGTGTGTGTGTGTACAGGAGTGGATGTCTCACTCAGTGTGTGTGTGTGTACAGGATTGGATGTATCTCTCAGTGTGTGTGTGTGTGTTTACAGGATTGAATGTCTCTCTCAGTGTGTGTGTGTACAGGATTGAATGTCTCTCTCAGTGTGTGTACAGGATTGAATGTATCTGCGTGTGTGGGCACAGGATTGAATGTCTCTCTCAGTGTGTGTTTGTACTGGAGTGGATGTCTCTCTCAGTGTGTTTGCGTGTACAGGATTGAATGTCTCTCTCAGTGTGTGTGTGTGTGTGTGTGTACAGAAGTGGATGTCTCTCTCAGTGTGTCTGTGTGAACAGGAGTGGATGTCTCTCTCAGTGAGTGCGTATGAACAGGAGTGGATGTCTCACTCAGTGTGTGTGTACAGGATTGAATGTATCTGTGTGTGTTTGTACAGGATTGAATGTCTCTCTCAGTGTGTGTGTGTGTGTGTACAGGAGTGGATGTCTCTCTCAGTGTGTGTGTGTGTGTGTACAGGAGTGGATGTCTCTCTCAGTGTGTGCAAGTGTGTGTACAGCAGTGGATGTCTCTCTCAGTGTGAGTGTGTGTACAGGAGTAAATGTCTCTCTCAGTGTGTGTGTATGTAGAGGAGTGGATGTCTCTCTCAGTGTGTGTGTGTGTACAGGAGTGGATGTATCTCTCAGTGTGTGTGTGTGTACAGGAGTGGATGTTTCTCTCAGTGTGTGTGTGTGTACAGGAGTGGATGTCTCTCACAGTGTGTGTGTGTACAGGAATGGATGTCTCTCTCAGTGAGTGTGTATGTAGAGGAGTGGATGTCTCACTCAGTGTGTGTGTGTACAGGATTGAATGTCTATCTCAGTGTGTGTGTGTACAGGAGTGGATGTCTCTCTCATTGTATGTGTGTTTGTGTGTGTGTGTGTGGGTACAGGATTGAATGTTTCTCTCACTGTGTGTGTGTGTGTGTACAGGTGTGGAAGTCTCTCTCAGTGTGTGTGTATGTACAGGAGTGGATGTCTCTCTCAGTGTGTGCGTGTGTACATGAGTGGATATCTCTCTCAGTGTATGTACAGGAATGAATGTCTCTGTCAGTGTGTGTGTGTGAACAGGATTGGATTTCTCTCTCAGTGTGTGTGTATGTACATGAGTGGATGTCTCTCTCATTGTGTGTGTGTTTACTGGAGTGGATTTCTCTATCAGTGTGTGTGTATGTACAGGAGTGGATGTCTCTCTCAGTGTGTACGTGTGTACATGAGTGGTTGTCTCTCTCATTGTGTGTGTGTGTACTGGAGTGGATGTGTCTCTCAGTGTGGGTGTGTGTACAGGAGTTGCTGTCTCTCTCAGTGTGTGTGTATGTACAGGTGTGGATGTCTCTCTCAGTGTGTGTGTATGTACAGCAGTGGATGTCTCTCTCAGTGTGTCTGTGTACAGGATTGAATGTCTCTCTCAGTGTGTGTGTGTGTGTGTACAGGAGTGGATGTCTCACTCAGTGTGTGTGTGTGTACAGGAGTGGATGTATCTCTCAGTTTGTGTGTGTGTGTGTACAGGATTGAATGTCTCTCTCAGTGTGTGTGTGTACAGGATTGAATGTCTCTCTCAGTGTGTGTACAGGATTGAATGTATCTGTGTGTGTGGGCACAGGATTGAATGTCTCTCTCAGTGTGTGTTTGTACTGGAGTGGATGTCTCTCTCAGTGTGTTTGCGTGTACAGGATTGAATGTCTCTCTCAGTGTGTGTGTGTGTGTGTGTACAGAAGTGGATGTCTCTCTCAGTGTGTCTGTGTGAACAGGAGTGGATGTCTCTCTCAGTGTGTGTGTACAGGATTGAATGTATCTGTGTGTGTTTGTACAGGATTGAATGTCTCTCTCAGTGTGTGTGTGTGTGTGTGTACTGGAGTGGATGTCTCTCTCAGTGTGTGTGTGTACAGGAGTGGATGTATCTCTCAGTGTGTGTGTGTGTGTGTGTACAGGAGTGGATGTCTATCTCAGTGTGAGCGAGTGTTTGTACAGGTGTGGATGTCTCTCTCAGTGTGAGTGTGTGTACAGGAGTAAATGTCTCTCTCAGTGTGTGTGTATGTAGAGGAGTGGATGTCTCTCTCAGTGTGTGTGTGTGTACAGGAGTGGATGTATCTCTCAGTGTGTGTGTGTGTACAGGAGTGGATGTTTCTCTCAGTGTGTGTGTGTGTACAGGAGTGGATGTCTCTCACAGTGTGTGTGTGTACAGGAATGGATGTCTCTCTCAGTGAGTGTGTATGTACAGGAGTGGATGTCTCTCTCAGTGTTTGTGTGTACAGGATTGAATGTCTATCTCAGTGTGTGTGTGTACAGGAGTGGATGTCTCTCTCATTGTATGTGTGTGTGTGTGTGTGTGTGGGTACAGGATTGAATGTTTCTCTCATTGTGTGTGTGTGTGTGTACAGGATTGGAAGTCTCTCTCAGTGTGTGTGTATGTACAGGAGTGGATGTCTCTCTCAGTGTGTGCGTGTGTACATGAGTGGATGTCTCTCTCAGTGTATGTAGAGGAATGAATGTCTCTGTCAGTGTGTGTGTGTGTACAGGAGTGGATGTCACTCTCAGTGTGTGTGTATGTACATGAGTGGATGTCTCTCTCATTGTGTGTGTGTGTACTGGAGTGGATTTCTCTATCAGTGTGTGTGTATGTAAAGGAGTGGATGTCTCTCTCAGTGTGTACGTGTGTACAGGAGTGGATGTCTCTCTCAGTGTGTGTGTATGTAAATGAGTGGATGTCTCTCTCATTGTGTGTGTGTGTACTGGAGTGGATGTCTCTATCAGTGTTTGTGTGTGTACAGGAGTGGGTGTTTCTCTCAGTGTGTGTGTGTGTACAGGAGTGGATGTCACTCTCAGTGTGTACGTGTGTACAGGAGTGGATGTCTCTCTCAGTGTGTGTGTGTGTACAGGAGTGAGTGTCTCTCTGTGTGAGTGTGTGTGTACAGGAGTGTATGTCGCTCTCAGTGTGTGTGTATGTACAGGAGTGTATGTCTCTCTCAGTTTGTGTGTGTGTACAGGAGTGGATGTATCTCCCAGTGTGTGTGTGTACAGGAGTGGATGTCTCTCTCAGTGTGTGTGTGTGTGCAGGAGTGGATGGCTCTCTCAGTGTGTGTGTACAAGAGTGGATTTCTCTCTCAGTGGGTGTGTGTACATGATTGGATTTCTCTCTCTGTGTGTGTGGGTGTACAGGAGTGGATGTCTCTCTCAGTGAGTGTCTGTACAGGAGTTGATGTCTCTCTCAGTGTGTGTTTTTGTACAGGATTGAATGTCTCACACATTGTGTGTGTGTACAGGAGTGGATGTCTCTCTCAGTGTGTGTGTGTGTGTACAGGAGTGGATGTCTCCCTCAGTGTGTGTGTACATGCATGGATGTCTCTCTCAGTGTGTGCACAGGATTGAATGTATCTGTGTGTGTGTGTACAGGATTGAATGTATCTCTGTGTGTGTGTACAGGATTGAATGTCTCTCTCAGTGTGTGTGTGTGTGTGTACAGGATTGAATGTCTCTCTCAGTGTGTGTGTGTACAGGAGCGGATGTCTCTCTCTGTGTGTGTACAGGATTGACTGTCTCTCTCAGTGTGTGTGTGTGTGTACAGGAGTGGATGTCTCTCTCAGTGTGTGTGTGTGTACAGGAGTGGATGTCTCTCTCAGTGTGTGTGTATGTACATGAGTGGATGTCGCTCTCGGTGTGTGTGTGTCTACAGGAGTGGATGTCTCTCTCAGTGTGTGTACAGGAGTGGATGTCTCTCTCAGTGAGTGTGTGTACAGGAGTTGATGTCCCTCTCAGTGTGTGTGTGTGTACAGGAGTGGAAGTCTCTCTCAGTGTGTGTGTACAGGATTGAATCTCACTCACAGTGTGTGTACAGGAAAGAATGTATCTGTGTGCGTGTGAACATGATTGAATGTCTCTCTCAGTGTGTGTGTGTACACGAGTGGATGTCTCTCTCAGTGTGTGTGTGTGTACCGGAGTGGAAGTCTCTCTCAGTGTGTGTCTATGTATTGGAGTGGATGTCTCTCTCAATGTGTGTGTGTGTACAGGAGTGGATGTCGCTCTCAGTGTGTGAGTGTGTACAGGAGTGGACGTCTCTCTCAGTGACTGTGTATGTACAGGAGTGGATGTCTCTCTCAGTGTGTGTGTGTGTACAGGAGTGGATGTCTCTCTCAGATTGTTTGTGTGTACAGGAGTGGATGTCTCTCTCAGTGTGTCTGTGTGAACAGGAGTGGATGTCTCTCTCAGAGTGTGTACAGGATTGTATGTCTCCCTCAGTGTGTGTGTGTGTGCAGAAGTGGATGTCTCTCTCAGTGTGTCTGTGTGTACAGAAGTGGATGTCTCTCTCAGTGTGTGCGTATGAACAGGAGTGGATGTCTCTCTCAGTGTGTGTGTACAGGATTGAATGTATCTGTGTGTGTTTGTACAGGATTGAATGTCTCTCTCAGTGTGTGTGTGTGTGTGTACTGGAGTGGATGTCTCTCTCAGTTTGTGTGTGTACAGGAGTAGATGTATCTCTCAGTATGTGTGTGTGTCTGTACAGGAGTGGATGTCTCTCTCAGTGTGTGCGAGTGTGTGTACAGGAGTGGATGTCTCTCTCAGTGTGAGTGTGTGTTCAGGAGTGGATGTCTCTCTCAGTGTGTGTGTATGTACATGAGTGGATGTCTCTCTCATTGTGTGTGTGTGTACTGGAGTGGATTTCTCTATCAGTGTGTGTGTATGTACAGGAGTGGATGTCTCTCTCAGTGTGTACGTGTGTACAGGAGTGGATGTCTCTCTCAGTGTGTGCGTATGAACAGGAGTGGATGTCTCTCTCAGTGTGTGTGTACAGGATTGAATGTATCTGTGTGTGTTTGTACAGGATTGAATGTCTCTCTCAGTGTGTGTGTGTGTGTGTACTGGAGTGGATGTCTCTCTCAGTTTGTGTGTGTACAGGAGTAGATGTATCTCTCAGTATGTGTGTGTGTGTGTACAGGAGTGGATGTCTCTCTCAGTGTGTGCGAGTGTGTGTACAGGAGTGGATGTCTCTCTCAGTGTGAGTGTGTGTTCAGGAGTGGATGTCTCTCTCAGTGTGTGTGTATGTACAGGTGTGGATGTCTCTCTCAGTGTGTGTGTATGTACAGCAGTGGATGTCTCTCTCAGTGTGTCTGTGTACAGGATTGAATGTCTCTCTCAGTGTGTGTGTGTGTGTGTACAGGAGTGGATGTCTCACTCAGTGTGTGTGTGTGTACAGGAGTGGATGTATCTCTCAGTTTGTGTGTGTGTGTGTACAGGATTGAATGTCTCTCTCAGTGTGTGTGTGTACAGGATTGAATGTCTCTCTCAGTGTGTGTACAGGATTGAATGTATCTGTGTGTGTGGGCACAGGATTGAATGTCTCTCTCAGTGTGTGTTTGTACTGGAGTGGATGTCTCTCTCAGTGTGTTTGCGTGTACAGGATTGAATGTCTCTCTCAGTGTGTGTGTGTGTGTGTGTACAGAAGTGGATGTCTCTCTCAGTGTGTCTGTGTGAACAGGAGTGGATGTCTCTCTCAGTGTGTGTGTACAGGATTGAATGTATCTGTGTGTGTTTGTACAGGATTGAATGTCTCTCTCAGTGTGTGTGTGTGTGTGTGTACTGGAGTGGATGTCTCTCTCAGTGTGTGTGTGTACAGGAGTGGATGTATCTCTCAGTGTGTGTGTGTGTGTGTGTACAGGAGTGGATGTCTATCTCAGTGTGAGCGAGTGTTTGTACAGGTGTGGATGTCTCTCTCAGTGTGAGTGTGTGTACAGGAGTAAATGTCTCTCTCAGTGTGTGTGTATGTAGAGGAGTGGATGTCTCTCTCAGTGTGTGTGTGTGTACAGGAGTGGATGTATCTCTCAGTGTGTGTGTGTGTACAGGAGTGGATGTTTCTCTCAGTGTGTGTGTGTGTACAGGAGTGGATGTCTCTCACAGTGTGTGTGTGTACAGGAATGGATGTCTCTCTCAGTGAGTGTGTATGTACAGGAGTGGATGTCTCTCTCAGTGTTTGTGTGTACAGGATTGAATGTCTATCTCAGTGTGTGTGTGTACAGGAGTGGATGTCTCTCTCATTGTATGTGTGTGTGTGTGTGTGTGTGGGTACAGGATTGAATGTTTCTCTCATTGTGTGTGTGTGTGTGTACAGGATTGGAAGTCTCTCTCAGTGTGTGTGTATGTACAGGAGTGGATGTCTCTCTCAGTGTGTGCGTGTGTACATGAGTGGATGTCTCTCTCAGTGTATGTAGAGGAATGAATGTCTCTGTCAGTGTGTGTGTGTGTACAGGAGTGGATGTCACTCTCAGTGTGTGTGTATGTACATGAGTGGATGTCTCTCTCATTGTGTGTGTGTGTACTGGAGTGGATTTCTCTATCAGTGTGTGTGTATGTAAAGGAGTGGATGTCTCTCTCAGTGTGTACGTGTGTACAGGAGTGGATGTCTCTCTCAGTGTGTGTGTATGTAAATGAGTGGATGTCTCTCTCATTGTGTGTGTGTGTACTGGAGTGGATGTCTCTATCAGTGTTTGCGTGTGTACAGGAGTGGGTGTTTCTCTCAGTGTGTGTGTGTGTACAGGAGTGGATGTCACTCTCAGTGTGTACGTGTGTACAGGAGTGGATGTCTCTCTCAGTGTGTGTGTGTGTACAGGAGTGAGTGTCTCTCTGTGTGAGTGTGTGTGTACAGGAGTGTATGTCGCTCTCAGTGTGTGTGTATGTACAGGAGTGTATGTCTCTCTCAGTTTGTGTGTGTGTACAGGAGTGGATGTATCTCCCAGTGTGTGTGTGTACAGGAGTGGATGTCTCTCTCAGTGTGTGTGTGTGTGCAGGAGTGGATGGCTCTCTCAGTGTGTGTGTACAAGAGTGGATTTCTCTCTCAGTGGTTGTGTGTACATGATTGGATTTCTCTCTGTGTGTGTGTGGGTGTACAGGAGTGGATGTCTCTCTCAGTGAGTGTCTGTACAGGAGTTGATGTCTCTCTCAGTGTGTGTTTTTGTACAGGATTGAATGTCTCACACATTGTGTGTGTGTACAGGAGTGGATGTCTCTCTCAGTGTGTGTGTGTGTGTACAGGAGTGGATGTCTCCCTCAGTGTGTGTGTACAGGCATGAATGTCTCTCTCAGTGTGTGCACAGGATTGAATGTATCTGTGTGTGTGTGTACAGGATTGAATGTATCTCTGTGTGTGTGTACAGGATTGAATGTCTCTCTCAGTGTGTGTGTGTGTGTGTACAGGATTGAATGTCTCTCTCAGTGTGTGTGTGTACAGGAGCGGATGTCTCTCTCTGTGTGTGTACAGGATTGACTGTCTCTCTCAGTGTGTGTGTGTGTGTACAGGAGTGGATGTCTCTCTCAGTGTGTGTGTGTGTACAGGAGTGGATGTCTCTCTCAGTGTGTGTGTATGTACATGAGTGGATGTCGCTCTCGGTGTGTGTGTGTCTACAGGAGTGGATGTCTCTCTCAGTGTGTGTACAGGAGTGGATGTCTCTCTCAGTGAGTGTGTGTACAGGAGTTGATGTCCCTCTCAGTGTGTGTGTGTGTACAGGAGTGGAAGTCTCTCTCAGTGTGTGTGTACAGGATTGAATCTCACTCACAGTGTGTGTACAGGAAAGAATGTATCTGTGTGCGTGTGAACATGATTGAATGTTTCTCTCAGTGTGTGTGTGTACACGAGTGGATGTCTCTCTCAGTGTGTGTGTGTGTACAGGAGTGGAAGTCTCTCTCAGTGTGTGTCTATGTATTGGAGTGGATGTCTCTCTCAATGTGTGTGTGTGTACAGGAGTGGATGTCGCTCTCAGTGTGTGAGTGTGTACAGGAGTGGACGTCTCTCTCAGTGACTGTGTATGTACAGGAGTGGATGTCTCTCTCAGTGTGTGTGTGTGTACAGGAGTGGATGTCTCTCTCAGATTGTTTGTGTGTACAGGAGTGGATGTCTCTCTCAGTGTGTCTGTGTGAACAGGAGTGGATGTCTCTCTCAGAGTGTGTACAGGATTGTATGTCTCCCTCAGTCTGTGTGTGTGTGTGCAGAAGTGGATGTCTCTCTCAGTGTGTCTGTGTGTACAGAAGTGGATGTCTCTCTCAGTGTGTGCGTATGAACAGGAGTGGATGTCTCTCTCAGTGTGTGTGTACAGGATTGAATGTATCTGTGTGTGTTTGTACAGGATTGAATGTCTCTCTCAGTGTGTGTGTGTGTGTGTACTGGAGTGGATGTCTCTCTCAGTTTGTGTGTGTACAGGAGTAGATGTATCTCTCAGTATGTGTGTGTGTCTGTACAGGAGTGGATGTCTCTCTCAGTGTGTGCGAGTGTGTGTACAGGAGTGGATGTCTCTCTCAGTGTGAGTGTGTGTTCAGGAGTGGATGTCTCTCTCAGTGTGTGTGTATGTACATGAGTGGATGTCTCTCTCATTGTGTGTGTGTGTACTGGAGTGGATTTCTCTATCAGTGTGTGTGTATGTACAGGAGTGGATGTCTCTCTCAGTGTGTACGTGTGTACAGGAGTGGATGTCTCTCTCAGTGTGTGCGTATGAACAGGAGTGGATGTCTCTCTCAGTGTGTGTGTACAGGATTGAATGTATCTGTGTGTGTTTGTACAGGATTGAATGTCTCTCTCAGTGTGTGTGTGTGTGTGTACTGGAGTGGATGTCTCTCTCAGTTTGTGTGTGTACAGGAGTAGATGTATCTCTCAGTATGTGTGTGTGTGTGTACAGGAGTGGATGTCTCTCTCAGTGTGTGCGAGTGTGTGTACAGGAGTGGATGTCTCTCTCAGTGTGAGTGTGTGTTCAGGAGTGGATGTCTCTCTCAGTGTGTGTGTATGTACATGAGTGGATGTCTCTCTCATTGTGTGTGTGTGTACTGGAGTGGATTTCTCTATCAGTGTGTGTGTATGTACAGGAGTGGATGTCTCTCTCAGTGTGTACGTGTGTACAGGAGTGGATGTCTCTCTCAGTGTGTGTGTATGTACATGAGTGGATGTCTCTCTCATTGTGTGTGTGTGTACTGGAGTGGATGTCTCTATCAGTGTGTGTGTGTGTACAGGAGTGGGTGTCTCTCTCAGTGTGTGTGTGTGTACAGGAGTGGATGTCACTCTCAGTGTGTACGTGTGTACAGGAGTGGATGTCTCTCTCAGTGTGTGTGTGTGTACAGGAGTGAGTGTCTCTCTGTGTGAGTGTGTGTGTACAGGAGTGTATGTCGCTCTCAGTGTGTGTGTATGTACAGGAGTGTATGTCTCTCTCAGTTTGTGTGTGTGTACAGGAGTGGATGTATCTCCCAGTGTGTGTGTGTACAGGAGTGGATGTCTCTCTCAGTGTGTGTGTGTGTGCAGGAGTGGATGGCTCTCTCAGTGTGTGTGTACAAGAGTGGATTTCTCTCTCAGTGGGTGTGTGTACATGATTGGATTTCTCTCTCTGTGTGTGTGGGTGTACAGGAGTGGATGTCTCTCTCAGTGAGTGTCTGTACAGGAGTTGATGTCTCTCTCAGTGTGTGTTTGTGTACAGGATTGAATGTCTCACACATTGTGTGTGTGTACAGGAGTGGATGTCTCTCTCAGTGTGTGTGTGTGTGTACAGGAGTGGATGTCTCCCTCAGTGTGTGTGTACATGCATGAATGTCTCTCTCAGTGTGTGCACAGGATTGAATGTATCTGTGTGTGTGTGTACAGGATTGAATGTATCTCTGTGTGTGTGTACAGGATTGAATGTCTCTCTCAGTGTGTGTGTGTGTGTGTACAGGATTGAATGTCTCTCTCAGTGTGTGTGTGTACAGGAGCGGATGTCTCTCTCTGTGTGTGTACAGGATTGACTGTCTCTCTCAGTGTGTGTGTGTGTGTACAGGAGTGGATGTCTCTCTCAGTGTGTGTGTGTGTACAGGAGTGGATGTCTCTCTCAGTGTGTGTGTATGTACATGAGTGGATGTCGCTCTCGGTGTGTGTGTGTCTACAGGAGTGGATGTCTCTCTCAGTGTGTGTACAGGAGTGGATGTCTCTCTCAGTGAGTGTGTGTACAGGAGTTGATGTCCCTCTCAGTGTGTGTGTGTGTACAGGAGTGGAAGTCTCTCTCAGTGTGTGTGTACAGGATTGAATCTCACTCTCAGTGTGTGTACAGGAAAGAATGTATCTGTGTGCGTGTGAACATGATTGAATGTCTCTCTCAGTGTGTGTGTGTACACGAGTGGATGTCTCTCTCAGTGTGTGTGTGTGTACAGGAGTGGAAGTCTCTCTCAGTGTGTGTCTATGTATTGGAGTGGATGTCTCTCTCAATGTGTGTGTGTGTACAGGAGTGGATGTCGCTCTCAGTGTGTGAGTGTGTACAGGAGTGGACGTCTCTCTCAGTGACTGTGTATGTACAGGAGTGGATGTCTCTCTCAGTGTGTGTGTGTGTACAGGAGTGGATGTCTCTCTCAGATTGTTTGTGTGTACAGGAGTGGATGTCTCTCTCAGTGTGTCTGTGTGAACAGGAGTGGATGTCTCTCTCAGAGTGTGTACAGGATTGTATGTCTCCCTCAGTGTGTGTGTGTGTGCAGAAGTGGATGTCTCTCTCAGTGTGTCTGTGTGTACAGAAGTGGATGTCTCTCTCAGTGTGTGCGTATGAACAGGAGTGGATGTCTCTCTCAGTGTGTGTGTACAGGATTGAATGTATCTGTGTGTGTTTGTACAGGATTGAATGTCTCTCTCAGTGTGTGTGTGTGTGTGTACTGGAGTGGATGTCTCTCTCAGTTTGTGTGTGTACAGGAGTAGATGTATCTCTCAGTATGTGTGTGTGTCTGTACAGGAGTGGATGTCTCTCTCAGTGTGTGCGAGTGTGTGTACAGGAGTGGATGTCTCTCTCAGTGTGAGTGTGTGTTCAGGAGTGGATGTCTCTCTCAGTGTGTGTGTATGTACATGAGTGGATGTCTCTCTCATTGTGTGTGTGTGTACTGGAGTGGATTTCTCTATCAGTGTGTGTGTATGTACAGGAGTGGATGTCTCTCTCAGTGTGTACGTGTGTACAGGAGTGGATGTCTCTCTCAGTGTGTGTGTATGTACATGAGTGGATGTCTCTCTCATTGTGTGTGTGTGTACTGGAGTGGATGTCTCTATCAGTCTGTGTGTGTGTACAGGAGTGGGTGTCTCTCTCAGTGTGTGTGTGTGTACAGGAGTGGATGTCTCTCTCAGTGTGTACGTGTGTACAGGAGTGGATGTCTCTCTCAGTGTGTGTGTGTGTACAGGAGTGAGTGTCTCTGTGTGTGTGTGTGTGTGTACAGGAGTGTATGTCGCTCTCAGTGTGTGTGTATGTACAGGAGTGTATGTCTCTCTCAGTTTGTGTGTGTGTACAGGAGTGGATGTATCTCCCAGTGTGTGTGTGTACAGGAGTGGATGTCTCTCTCAGTGTGTGTGTGTGTGCAGGAGTGGATAGCTCTCTCAGTGTGTGTGTACAGGAGTGGATTTCTCTCTCAGTGGGTGTGTGTACATGATTGGATTTCTCTCTCTGTGTGTGTGGGTGTACAGGAGTGGATGTCTCTCTCAGTGATTGTCTGTACAGGAGTGGATGTCTCTCTCAGTGTCTGTTTGTGTACAGGATTGAATGTCTCACACATTATGTGTGTGTACAGGAGTGGATGTCTCTCTCAGTGTGTGTGTGTGTGTACAGGAGTGGATGTCTCCCTCAGTGTGTGTGTACATGCATGAATGTCTCTCTCAGTGTGTGCACAGGATTGAATGTATCTGTGTGTGTGTGTACAGGATTGAATGTATCTCTGTGTGTGTGTACAGGATTGAATGTCTCTCTCAGTGTGTGTGTGTGTGTGTACAGGATTGAATGTCTCTCTCAGTGTGTGTGTTTACAGGAGCGGATGTCTCTCTCAGTGTGTGTACAGGATTGACTGCCTCTCTCAGTGTGTGTGTGTTTGTACAGGAGTGGATGTCTCTCTCAGTGTGTGTGTGTGTACAGGAGTGGATGTCTCTCTCAGTGTGTGTGTATGTACATGAGTGGATGTCGCTCTCGGTGTGTGTGTGTCTACAGGAGTGGATGTCTCTCTCAGTGTGTGTACAGGAGTGGATGTCTCTCTCAGTGAGTGTGTGTACAGGAGTTGATGTCCCTCTCAGTGTGTGTGTGTGTACAGGAGTGGATGTCTCTCTCAGTGTGTGTGTACAGGATTGAATCTCACTCTCAGTGTGTGTACAGGAAAGAATGTATCTGTGTGCGTGTGTACATGATTGAATGTCTCTCTCAGTGTGTGTGTGTATACAGGCGTGGGTGTCTCTCTCAGTGTGTGTGTGTGTACAGGAGTGGATGTCTCTCTGTGTGTGTGTGTGTGTACAGGAGTGGAAGTCTCTCTCAGTGACTGTGTATGTACAGGAGTGGATGTCTCTCTCAGTGTGTGTGTGTGTACAGGAGTGGATGTCTCTCTCAGTTTGTGTGTGTGTACAGGAGTGGATGTCTCTCTCAGTGTGTGTGTGTGTACAGGAGTGGATGTCTCTCTCAATGCGTGTGTGTGTACAGGAGTGGATGTCTCTCTCAATGTTTGTGTGTGTACAGGAGTGGATGTCTCTCTCAGTATGTGTGTGTGTACAGGAATGGATGTCTCTCTCTGTGAGTGTGTATGTTCAGGAGTGGATGTCTCTCTCAGTGTGTGTGTGTACAGGATTGAATGTCTCTCTCGGTGTGTGTGTGTACAGGAGTGGCTGTCTCTCTCATTGTATATGTGTGTGTGTGTGTGTGTGTGTGTACAGGATTGAATGTTTCTCTCACTGTGTGTGCGTGTGTGTACAGGAGTGGATGTCACTCTCAGTGTGTGTGAGTGTACAGGAGTGAATGTCTCTCTCAGTGTGTGTGTACAGGATTGAATGTATCTCTGTGTGTGTGTACAGGATTGAATGTCACTCTCAGTGTGTGTACAGGATTGAATGTATCTGTGTGTGTGTGTGTACAGGATTGAATGTACCTCTGTGCGTTTTTACAGGATTGAATGTCTCTCACAGTGTGTGTGTGTACACGAGTGTATGTCTCTCTCAGTGTGTGTGTGCGTACAGGAGTGGATGTCTCTCTCATTGCGTGTGTATGTACAGGGGTGGATGTCTCAGTCAGTGTGTGTGTGTGTACAGGAGTGGATGTCTCTCTCTGTGTTTGTATAGGATTGAAAGTCTCTCTCAGTGTTTGTGTGTGTACAGGAGTGGATGTCTCTCTCATTGTGTGTGTGTGTACAGGAGTGGATGTCTCTCTCAGTGTGTGTGTATGTACAGGAGCGGATGTCTCTCTCAACGTGTGTGTGTGTACAAGATTGGATGTATCTCTCAGTGTGTGTGTGTGTACAGGAGTGGATGTGTCTCTCAGTGTCTGTGTGTATACAGGAGTGGATGCCTCTGTCACTGCTTATGTGTGTACTGGAGTGGATCTCTCTCTCAGTGTGATTGTGTGTGTGCACAGGAGTGGATTTCTCTCTCAGTGTGTGTGTGTGCAGGAGTTGATGTCTCTCTCAGTTTGTGTGTGTGTGCACAGGAGTGGATGTCTCTCTCAGTGTGTGTGTGTGTACAGGATTGGATGTCTCTCTCAGTGCGTGTGTGCGTACAGCAGTGGATGTCTCTCTGTGTGCGTGTGTGTCTGTACAGGAGTGGATGTCTTTCTCAGTGTGTGTGTTTGTAAAGGATTGAATGTCTCTCTCAGTGTGCGTGTGTGTGTACAGGAGTGGATGTCTCTCTCAGTGTGTGTGTGTGTACAGGATTGGATGTCTCTCTCAGTGTGTGTGTGTGTACAGGAGTGGATTTCACTCTCAGTGTGTGTGTGTGTACAGGAGTGGATGTCTCTCTCACTGCTTATGTGTGTACAGGAGTGGATGTCTCTCTCACTGCTTATGCGTGTACAGGAGTGGATGTCTCTATCAGAGTGTGTGTGTTTACAGGAGTGGATGTCTCTCTAAGTGTGTGTGTTTGTACAGGATTGAATGTCTCTCTCAGTGTGTGTGTGTGTACAGGAGTGGATGTCTCACTCAGTGTGTGTGTGTGTGTGTACAGGAGTGGATGTCTCTCTCAGTGTGTATGTGTGAAAAGGTGTGGATGTCTCTCTCACGGTGTGTGTGTGTACAGTAGTTGATGTCTCTCTCAGTGTGTGTGTGTGTGTACAGGAGTGGATGTCTCTCTCAGTGTGTGTGTCTGTGCAGGAGTGGATTTCTCTCTGTTTATGTGTGTACAGGAGTGGATGTCTCTCTCAGAGTGTGTGAGTACAGGAGTTGATGTCTCTCTCAGTGTGTGTGTGTGAACAGGAATGGATGTCTCTCACAGTGTGTGTGTGTACAGGACTGGATGTCTCTCTCAGTGTGTGTGTGTGTACAGGAATGGATGTCTCTCTCAGAGTGTGTTTTTGTGTGTACAGGAGTGGATGTCTCTCTCAGTCTGTGTGTGTACAGGACTGGATGTCTCTCTCAGTGTGTGTGTGTACAGGACTGGATGTCTCTCTCAGTGTGTGTGTGTACAGGAGTGGATGTCCCTCTCAGTGTATGCGTACAGGAGTGGATTTCTCTCTCACTGTGTGTGTGTGTGTACAGGATTGAATGTCTCTCTCAGTGTGTGTGTATGTACAGGAGTGGGTGACACACGCAGTGTGTGTGTGTGTACAGGAGTGGATTTCTCTCTCAGTGTGTGTGTGTGTACAGGAGCGGATTTCTCTCACAGTGTGTTTGTGTACAAGAGTGGATGTCTCTCTCGTTGTGTGTGTACAGGAGTGGATGTCTCTCTCAGTGTGTGTGTGTGTGTAGAGGATTGAATGTCTCTCTCAGTGTGGGTGTGTGTGTACAGGAGTGGATTTCTCTCTCAGTGTGTGTGTGTGTACAGGCGTGGATGTCTCTCTCAGTGTGTATGTGTGTACAGGAGTGGATTTCTCTCTCAGTGTGTGTGTGTGTGTGTACAGGACTGAATGTCTCTCTCAGTGTGTGTGTGTGTACAGGCGTGGATGTCTCTCTCAGTGTGTGTGTTTGTACAGGAGTGGAAGTCTCTCTCAGTGTGTGTGTGTGTACAGGAGTGGATGTCTCTCTCAGTGTGTGTGTGTACAGGATTGAATGTCTCTCTCAGTGTGTGTGTGTGTACAGGAGTGGATGTCTCTCTCAGTGTGCGTGTGTGTACAGGAGTGCATGTCTCTCTCAGTGTGTGTGTGTACACAGGATTGAATGTCTATCTCAGTGTGTGTGTGTACTGGTGTGGATTTCTCTCTCAGTGTGTGTGTGCACAGGAGGGGATGTTCTCTCAGTATGTGTGTGTGTTTGAACAGGTTTGAATGTCTCTCTCAGTGTGTGTGTTTCTGTACAGGATTGAATGTCTCTCTCAGTGTTTGTGTGTGTACAGGTGTGGCTGTCTCTCTCAGTGATTGTGTGTGTACAGGAGTGCATGTCTCTCTCAGTGTGTGTGTTTGTTTTGACAGGATTGAATGTCTCTTTCAGTGTGTGTGTCTCTGTACTGGATTGAATTTCTCAGTGTGTGTTTGTATGAGTACAGGATTGGATGTGTCTCTCAGTGTGTGTGTGTATACAGGAGTGGATGTCTCTCTCACTGTGTGTGTGTGTGTGTACAGGAGTAGATGTCACTCTCAGTGTGTGTGTGTGTACAGAGAGTGGATGTCTCTCTCAGTATGTGTGTGTGTACAGGAGTGGATGTCTCTCTCAGTGTGTGTGTACAGGATTGAATGTCTCTCTCAGTGTGTGTGTGTGTACAAGAGTGGATGTCTCTCTCAGAGTGTTTGTGTGTACAGGATTGAATGTCTCTCTCAGCGTGTGAGTGTGTAAAAGAGTGGATGTCTCTCTCAGTGTGTGTGAGTGTGTGTACTGGAGTGGATGTCTCTCTCAATGTGTGTGTGTGTGTACAGGAGTAAATGTCTCTCTCAGTGTGTGTGTATGTAGAGGAGTGGATGTCTCTCTCAATGTGTGTGTGTGTGTACAGGAGTGGATGTATCTCTCAGTGTGTGTGTGTGTACAGGAGATGATGTTTCTCTCAGTGTGTGTGTGTGTACAGGAGTGGTAGTCTCTCACAGTGAGTGTGTGTACAGGAATGGATGTCTCTCTCAGTGAGTATGTATGTTCAGGAGTGGATGTCTCTCTCAGTGTGTGTGTGTACAGGATTGAATGTCTCTCTCGGTGTGTGTGTGTACAGGAGTGGCTGTCTCTCTCATTGTATATGTGTGTGTGTGTGTGTGTGTGTGTGTGTACAGGATTGAATGTTTCTCTCACTGTGTGTGCGTGTGTGTACAGGAATGGATGTCACTCTCAGTGTGTGTGAGTGTACAGGAGTGAATGTCTCTCTCAGTGTGTGTGTACAGGATTGAATGTATCTCTGTGTGTGTGTACAGGATTGAATGTCACTCTCAGCGTGTGTACAGGATTGAATGTATCTGTGTGTGTGTGTACAGGATTGAATGTACCTCTGTGCGTGTTTACAGGATTGAATGTCTCTCACAGTGTGTGTGTGTACACGAGTGTATGTCTCTCTCAGTGTGTGTGTGCGTACAGGAGTGGATGTCTCTCTCATTGCGTGTGTATGTACAGGAGTGGATGTCTCAGTCAGTGTGTGTGTGTGTACAGGAGTGGATGTCTCTCTATGTGTTTGTATAGGATTGAAAGTCTCTCTCAGTGTTTGTGTGTGTACAGGAGTGGATGTCTCTCTCATTGTGTGTGTGTGTACAGGAGTGGATGTCTCTCTCAGTGTGTGTGTATTTACAGGAGCGGATGTCTCTCTCAACGTGTGTGTGTGTACAAGATTGGATGTATCTCTCAGTGTGTGTGTGTGTACAGGAGTGGATGTGTCTCTCAGTGTCTGTGTGTATACAGGAGTGGATGCCTCTGTCACTTCTTATGTGTGTACTGGAGTGGATCTTTCACTCAGTGTGATTGTGTGTGTGCACAGGAGTGGATTTCTCTCTCAGTGTGTGTGTGTGCAGGAGTTGATGTCTCTCTCAGTTTGTGTGTGTGTGCACAGGAGTGGATGTCTCTCTCAGTGTGTGTGTGTGTACAGGATTGGATGTCTCTCTCAGTGCGTGTGTGCGTACAGCAGTGGATGTCTCTCTGTGTGCGTGTGTGTCTGTACAGGAGTGGATGTCTTTCTCAGTGTGTGTGTTTGTACAGGATTGAATGTCTCTCTCAGTGTGCGTGTGTGTGTACAGGAGTGGATGTCTCTCTCAGTGTGTGTGTGTGTGTACAGGATTGGATGTCTCTCTCAGTGTGTGTGTGTGTACAGGAGTGGATTTCACTCTCAGTGTGTGTGTGTGTAAAGGAGTGGATGTCTCTCTCACTGCTTATGTGTGTACAGGAGTGGATGTCTCTCTCACTGCTTATGCGTGTACAGGAGTGGATGTCTCTATCAGAGTGTGTGTGTTTACAGGAGTGGATGTCTCTCTAAGTGTGTGTGTTTGTACAGGATTGAATGTCTCTCTCAGTGTGTGTGTGTGTACAGGAGTGGATGTCTCACTCAGTGTGTGTGTGTGTGTACAGGAGTGGATGTCTCTCTCAGTGTGTATGTGTGAAAAGGTGTGGATGTCTCTCTCACGGTGTGTGTGTGTACAGTAGTTGATGTCTCTCTCAGTGTGTGTGTGTGTGTACAGGAGTGGATGTCTCTCTCAGTGTGTGTGTCTGTGCAGGAGTGGATTTCTCTCTGTTTATGTGTGTACAGGAGTGGATGTCTCTCTCAGAGTGTGTGAGTACAGGAGTTGATGTCTCTCTCAGTGTGTTTGTGTGAACAGGAATGGATGTCTCTCAAAGTGTGTGTGTGTACAGGACTGGATGTCTCTCTCAGTGTGTGTGTGTGTACAGGAATGGATGTCTCTCTCAGAGTGTGTTTTTGTGTGTACAGGAGTGGATGTCTCTCTCAGTCTGTGTGTGTACAGGACTGGATGTCTCACTCAGTGTGTGTGTGTACAGGACTGGATGTCTCTCTCAGTGTGTGTGTGTACAGGAGTGGATGTCCCTCTCAGTGTATGCGTACAGGAGTGGATTTCTCTCTCACTGTGTGTGTGTGTGTACAGGATTGAATGTCTCTCTCAGTGTGTGTGTATGTACAGGAGTGGGTGACACACGCAGTGTGTGTGTGTGTACAGGAGTGGATTTCTCTCTCAGTGTGTGTGCGTGTACAGGAGCGGATTTCTCTCACAGTGTGTTTGTGTACAAGAGTGGATGTCTCTCTCGTTGTGTGTGTACAGGAGTGGATGTCTCTCTCAGTGTGTGTGTGTGTGTAGAGGATTGAATGTCTCTCTCAGTGTGGGTGTGTGTGTACAGGAGTCGATTTCTCTCTCAGTGTGTGTGTGTGTACAGGCGTGGATGTCTCTCTCAGTGTGTATGTGTGTACAGGAGTGGATTTCACTCTCAGTGTTTGTGTGTGTGTGTACAGGACTGAATGTCTCTCTCAGTGTGTGTGTGTGTACAGGTTTGGATGTCTCTCTCAGTGTGTGTGTTTGTACAGGAGTGGAAGTCTCTCTCAGTGTGTGTGTGTGTACAGGAGTGGATGTCTCTCTCAGTGTGTGTGTGTACAGGATTGAATGTCTCTCTCAGTGTGTGTGTGTGTACAGGAGTGGATGTCTCTCTCAGTGTGCGTGTGTGTACAGGAGTGCATGTCTCTCTCAGTGTGTGTGTGTAGACAGGATTGAATGTCTATCTCAGTGTGTGTGTGTACTGGTGTGGATTTCTCTCTCAGTGTGTGTGTGCACAGGAGGGGATGTTCTCTCAGTATGTGTGTGTGTTTGAACAGGTTTGAATGTCTCTCTCAGTGTGTGTGTTTCTGTACAGGATTGAATGTCTCTCTCAGTGTTTGTGTGTGTACAGGTGTGGATGTCTCTCTCAGTGATTGTGTGTGTACAGGAGTGCATGTCTCTCTCAGTGTGTGTGTTTGTTTTAACAGGATTGAATGTCTCTTTCAGTGTGTGTGTGTCTGTACTGGATTGAATTTCTCAGTGTGTGTTTGTATGCGTACAGGATTGGATGTGTCTCTCAGTGTGTGTGTGTATACAGGAGTGGATGTCTCTCTCACTGTGTGTGTGTGTGTGTACAGGAGTAGATGTCACTCTCAGTGTGTGTGTGTGTACAGAGAGTGGATGTCTCTCTCAGTATGTGTGTGTGTACAGGAGTGGATGTCTCTCTCAGTGTGTGTGTACAGGATTGAATGTCTCTCTCAGTGTGTGTGTGTGTACAAGAGTGGATGTCTCTCTCAGAGTGTTAGTGTGTACAGGATTGAATGTCTCTCTCAGCGTGTGAGTGTGTAAAAGAGTGGATGTCTCTCTCAGTGTGTGTGAGTGTGTGTACTGGAGTGGATGTCTCTCTCAGTGTGTGTGTGTGTACAGGAGTAAATGTCTCTCTCAGTGTGTGTGTATGTAGAGGAGTGGATGTCTCTCTCAATGTGTGTGTGTGTGTACAGGAGTGGATGTATCTCTCAGTGTGTGTGTGTGTACAGGAGATGATGTTTCTCTCAGTGTGTGTGTGTGTACAGGAGTGGAAGTCTCTCACAGTGAGTGTGTGTACAGGAATGGATGTCTCTCTCAGTGAGTGTGTATGTTCAGGAGTGGATGTCTCTCTCAGTGTGTGTGTGTACAGGATTGAATGTCTCTCTCGGTGTGTGTGTGTACAGGAGTGGCTGTCTCTCTCATTGTATATGTGTGTGTGTGTGTGTGTGTGTGTGTGTGTGTACAGGATTGAATGTTTCTCTCACTGTGTGCGCGTGTATGTACAGGAGTGGATGTCACTCTCAGTGTGTGTGAGTGTACAGGAGTGGCTGTCTCTCTCACTGTGTGTGTACAGGATTGAATGTATCTCTGTGTGTGTGTACAGGATTGAATGTATCCGTGTGTGTGTGTACAGGATTGAATGTACCTCTGTGCGTGTGTACAGGATTGATTGTCTCTCACAGTGTGTGTGTGTACACGAGCGTATGTCTCTCTCAGTGTGTGTGTGCGTACAGGAGTGGATGTCTCTCTCATTGCGTGTGTATGTACAGGAGTGGATGTCTCGGTCAGTGTGTGTGTGTGTACAGGAGTGGATGTCTCTCTCTGTGTTTGTATAGGATTGAAAGTCTCTCTCAGTGTTTGTGTGTGTACAGGAGTGGATGTCTCTCTCATTGTGTGTGTGTGTACAGGAGTGGATGTCTCTCTCAGTGTGTGTGTATGTACAGGAGCGGATGTCTCTCTCAATGTGTGTGTGTGTACAAGATTGGATGTATCTCTCAGTGTGTGTGTGTGTACAGGAGTGGATGTGTCTCTCAGTGTCTGTGTGTATACAGTAGTGGATGCCTCTGTCACTTCTTATGTGTGTACTGGAGTGGATCTCTCTCTCAGTGTGTGTGTGTGTGTGCACAGGAGTGGATTTCTCTCTCAGTGTGTGTGTGTGCAGGAGTTGATGTCTCTCTCAGTTTGTGTGTGTGTGCACAGGAGTGGATGTCTCTCTCAGTGTGTGTGTGTGTACAGGATTGGATGTCTCTCTCAGTGCGTGTGTGCGTACAGCAGTGGATGTCTCTCTGTGTGCGTGTGTGTGTACAGGATTGAATGTCTCTCTCAGTGTGTGTGCGTGTGTACAGGAGTGGATGTCTCTCCCAGTGTGTGTGTGTCTACAGGAGTGGATGTTTTTCTCAGTGTGTGTGATGGTACAGGATTGAATGTCTCTCTCAGTGTACGTGTGTGTGTACAGGAGTGGATGTCTCTCTCAGTGTGTGTGTGTGTACAGGATTGGATGTCTCTCTCAGTGTGTGTGTGTGTACAGGAGTGGATGTCATTCTCACTGCTTATGTGTGTACAGGAGTGAATGTCTCTATCAGAGTGTGTGTGTTTACAGGAGTGGATGTCTCTCTCAGTGTGTGTGTGTGTTCAGGAGTGGATGTCTCACTCAATGTGTGTGTGTGTGAACAGGAGTGGATGTCTCTCTCAGTGTGTATGTGCTAAAAGGTGTGGATGTCTCTCTCACGGTGTGTGTGTGTACAGTAGTTGATGTCTCTCTCGGTGTGTGTGTGTGTGTACAGGAGTGGATGTCTCTCTCAGTGTGTGTGTCTGCGCAGGAGTGGATTTCTCTCTGTTTATGTGTGTACAGGAGTGGATGTCTCTCTCAGAGTGTGTGAGTACAGGAGTTGATGTCTCTCTCAGTGTGTGTGTGTGAACAGGAATGGATGTCTCTCACAGTGTGTGTGTGTACAGGACTGGATGTCTCTCTCAGTGTGTGTGTGTGTACAGGAATGGATGTCTCTCTCAGAGTGTGTTTTTGTGTGTACAGGAGTGGATGTCTCTCTCAGTCTGTGTGTGTACAGGACTGGAAGTCTCTCTCAGTGTGTGTGTGTGTACAGGAGTGGATGTCTCTCTCAGTTTGTATGTGTGTACAGGATTGAATGTCTTTCTCAGTGTGTGTGTGTGTACAGGACTGGAATTCTCTCTCAGTGTGTGTGTGTACAGGAGTGGATGTCCCTCTTAGTGTATGCGTACAGGAGTGGATTTCTCTCTCACTGTGTGTGTGTGTGTACAGGATTGAATGACTCTCTCAGTGTGTGTGTATGTACAGGAGTGGGTGACACACGCAGTGTGTGTGTGTGTACAGGAGTAGATTTCTCTCTCAGTGTGTGTGTGTGTACAGGAGCGGATTTCTCTCACAGTGTGTTTTTGTACAAGAGTGGATGTCTCTCTCATTGTGTGTGTACAGGAGTGGATGTCTCTCTCAGTCTGTGTGTGTGTGTAGAGGTTTGAATGTCTCTCTCAGTGTGGGTGTGTGTGCACAGGAGTGGATTTCTCTCTCAGTGTGTGTGTGTGTACAGGCGTGGATGTCTCTCTCAGTCTGTGTGTGTGTACAGGAGTGGATTTCTCTCTCAGTGTGTGTGTGTGTGTGTACAGGACTGAATGTCTCTCTCAGTGTGTGTGTGTGTACAGGCGTGGATGTCTCTCTCAGTGTGTGTGTTTGTAGAGGATTGGAAGTCTCTCTCAGTGTCTGTGTGTGTACAGGGGTGGATGTCTCTCTCAGTGTGTGTGTGTACAGGATTGAATGTCTCTCTCAGTGTGTGTGTGTGTGTACAGGAGTGGATGCCTCTCTCAGTGTGCGTGTGTGTACAGGAGTGCATGTCTCTCTCAGTGTGTGTGTGTACACAGGATTGAATGTCTATCTCAGTGTGTGTGTGTGCTGGTGTGGATGTCTCTCTCAGTGTGTGTGTGCACAGGAGGGGATGTTCTCTCAGTATGTGTGTGTGTTTGAACAGGTTTGAATGTCTCTCTCAGTGTGTGTGTTTCTGTACAGGATTGAATGTCTCTCGCAGTGTTTGTGTGTGTACAGGAGTGGATGTCTCTCTCAGAGTGTGTGTGTACAGGAGTGCATGTCTCTCTCAGTGTGTGTGTTTGTTTTAACAGGATTGAATGTCTCATTCAGTGTGTGTGTCTCTGTACTGGATTGAATTTCTCAGTGTGTGTTTGTATGCGTACAGGATTGGATGTGTCTCTCAGTGTGTGTGTGTATACAGGAGTGGATGTCTCTCTCACTGTGTGTGTGTGTGTACAGGAGTAGATGTCACTCTCAGTGTGTGTGTGTGTACAGGAGTGTATGTCTCTCTCAGTGTGTGTGTGTACAGGAGTGGATGTCTCTCTCAGTGTGTGTGTGTGTACAGGATTGAATGTCTCTCTCAGTGTGTGTGTGTACAGGAGTTGATGTCTCTCTCAGTGTGTGTGGCTGTGTGTACAGGAGGGGAATTCTCTCTCAGTGTGTGTGTGTAGAGGAGTGGATGTCTCAATCAGTGTGGGTGTGTGTGTACAGTAGTGGATTTCTCTCTCAGTGCGTGTGTGTACAGGATTGGATTTTTCTCTCAGTGTGTGTGTGTGTACAGGAGTGTATGTATCTCTCAGTGTGTGTGTGTGTGTACAGGATTGAATGTCTCTCTCAGTGTGTGTGTGTGTGTACAGGAGTGGATGTCTCTCTCAGTGTGTGTGTGTGCGTGCACAGGAGAGGATGTCTCTCTCAGAATGGCTGTGTGTACAGGAGTGGACGTCTATCTCAGTGTGTGTGTTTGTAGAGGATTGAATGTCTCTCTCAGTTTGTGTGTGTGTGTACAGGAGTGGATTTCTCTCTCAGTTTGTCTGTGTGTACAGGATTGAATGTCTCTCTCAGTGTGTGTCTGTGTACAGGAGTGGATGTCTCTCTCAGTGTGTGTTTGTGCACAGGATCGGATGTCTCACTCAGTGTGTGTGTGTGTACATGAGTGGATGTCTCTCTCAGTGTGTCTGTGTGTACAGGAGTGGATGTCTCTATCACTGTGTGTGTGTACAGGAGTGGATGTCTCTCTCAGTGTGCGCGTAGTACAGGTGTGTATGTCTCTCTCAGTGTGTGTGTACAGGATTGAATGTCTCTCTCAGTGTGTGTGTGTGTACAAGAGTGGATGTCTCTCTCAGAGTGTTACTGTGTACAGGATTGAATGTCTCTCTCAGCGTGTGAGTGTGTAAAAGAGTGGATGTCTCTCTCAGTGTGTGTGAGTGTGTGTACTGGAGTTGATGTCTCTCTCAGTGTGTGTGTGTGTACAGGAGTAAATGTCTCTCTCAGTGTGTGTGTATGTAGAGGAGTGGATGTCTCTCTCAATGTGTGTGTGTGTGTACAGGAGTGGATGTATCTTTCAGTGTGTGTGTGTCTACAGGAGATGATGTTTCTCTCAGTGTGTGTGTGTGTACAGGAGTGGAAGTCTCTCACAGTGAGTGTGTGTACAGGAATGGATGTCTCTCTCTGTGAGTGTGTATGTTCAGGAGTGGATGTCTCTCTCAGTGTGTGTGTGTACAGGATTGAATGTCTCTCTCGGTGTGTGTGTGTACAGGAGTGGCTGTCTCTCTCATTGTATATGTGTGTGTGTGTGTGTGTGTGTGTACAGGATTGAATGTTTCTCTCACTGTGTGTGCGTGTGTGTACAGGAGTGGATGTCACTCTCAGTGTGTGTGAGTGTACAGGAGTGAATGTCTCTCTCAGTGTGTGTGTACAGGATTGAATGTATCTCTGTGTGTGTGTACAGGATTGAATGTCACTCTCAGTGTGTGTACAGGATTGAATGTATCTGTGTGTGTGTGTGTACAGGATTGTATGTACCTCTGTGCGTGTTTACAGGATTGAATGTCTCTCACAGTGTGTGTGTGTACACGAGTGTATGTCTCTCTCAGTGTGTGTGTGCGTACAGGAGTGGATGTCTCTCTCATTGCGTGTATGTACAGGAGTGGATGTCTCAGTCAGTGTGTGTGTGTGTACAGGAGTGGATGTCTCTCTCTGTGTTTGTATAGGATTGAAAGTCTCTCTCAGTGTTTGTGTGTGTACAGGAGTGGATGTCTCTCTCATTGTGTGTGTGTGTACAGGAGTGGATGTCTCTCTCAGTGTGTGTGTATGTACAGGAGCGGATGTCTCTCTCAACGTGTGTGTGTGTACAAGATTGGATGTATCTCTCAGTGTGTGTGTGTGTACAGGAGTGGATGTGTCTCTCAGTGTCTGTGTGTATACAGGAGTGGATGCCTCTGTCACTGCTTATGTGTGTACTGGAGTGGATCTCTCTCTCAGTGTGATTGTGTGTGTGCACAGGAGTGGATTTCTCTCTCAGTGTGTGTGTGTGCAGGAGTTGATGTCTCTCTCAGTTTGTGTGTGTGTGCACAGGAGTGGATGTCTCTCTCAGTGTGTGTGTGTGTACAGGATTGGATGTCTCTCTCAGTGCGTGTGTGCGTACAGCAGTGGATGTCTCTCTGTGTGCGTGTTTGTCTGTACAGGAGTGGATGTCTTTCTCAGTGTGTGTGTTTGTACAGGATTGAATGTCTCTCTCAGTGTGCGTGTGTGTGTACAGGAGTGGATGTCTCTCTCAGTGTGTGTGTGTGTACAGGATTGGATGTCTCTCTCAGTGTGTGTGTGTGTACAGGAGTGGATTTCACTCTCAGTGTGTGTGTGTGTGTACAGGAGTGGATGTCTCTCTCACTGCTTATGTGTGTACAGGAGTGGATGTCTCTCTCACTGCTTATGCGTGTACAGGAGTGGATGTCTCTATCAGAGTGTGTGTGTTTACAGGAGTGGATGTCTCTCTAAGTGTGTGTGTTTGTACAGGATTGAATGTCTCTCTCAGTGTGTGTGTGTGTACAGGAGTGGATGTCTCACTCAGTGTGTGTGTGTGTGTACAGGAGTGGATGTCTCTCTCAGTGTGTGTGTCTGTGCAGGAGTGGATTTCTCTCTGTTTATCTGTGTACAGTAGTGGATGTCTCTCTCAGAGTGTGTGAGTACAGGAGTTGATGTATCTCTCAGTGTGTGTGTGTGAACAGGAATGGATGTCTCTCACAGTGTGTGTGTGTACAGGACTGGATGTCTCTCTCAGTGTGTGTGTGTGTACAGGAATGGATGTCTCTCTCAGAGTGTGTTATTGTGTGTACAGGAGTGGATGTCTCTCTCAGTCTGTGTGTGTACAGGACTGGATGTCTCTCTCAGTGTGTGTGTGTACAGGACTGGATGTCTCTCTCAGTGTGTGTGTGTACAGGAGTGGATGTCCCTCTCAGTGTATGCGTACAGGAGTGGATTTCTCTCTCACTGTGTGTGTGTGTGTACAGGATTGAATGTCTCTCTCAGTGTGTGTGTATGTACAGGAGTGGGTGACACACGCAGTGTGTGTGTGTGTACAGGAGTGGATTTCTCTCTCAGTGTGTGTGTGTGTACAGGAGCGGATTTCTCTCACAGTGTGTTTGTGTACAAGAGTGGATGTCTCTCTCGTTGTGTGTGTACAGGAGTGGATGTCTCTCTCAGTGTGTGTGTGTGTGTAGAGGATTGAATGTCTCTCTCAGTGTGGGTGTGTGTGTACAGGAGTGGATTTCTCTCTCAGTGTGTGTGTGTGTACAGGCGTGGATGTCTCTCTCAGTGTGTATGTGTGTACAGGAGTGGATTTCTCTCTCAGTGTGTGTGTGTGTGTGTGTACAGGACTGAATGTCTCTCTCAGTGTGTGTGTGTGTACAGGCGTGGATGTCTCTCTCAGTGTGTGTGTTTGTACAGGAGTGGAAGTCTCTCTCAGTGTGTGTGTGTGTACAGGAGTGGATGTCTCTCTCAGTGTGTGTGTGTACAGGATTGAATGTCTCTCTCAGTGTGTGTGTGTGTACAGGAGTGGATGTCTCTCTCAGTGTGCGTGTGTGTACAGGAGTGCATGTCTCTCTCAGTGTGTGTGTGTACACAGGATTGAATGTCTATCTCAGTGTGTGTGTGTACTGGTGTGGATTTCTCTCTCAGTGTGTGTGTGCACAGGAGGGGATGTTCTCTCAGTTTGTGTGTGTGTTTGAACAGGTTTGAATGTCTCTCTCAGTGTGTGTATTTCTGTACAGGATTGAATGTCTCTCTCAGTGTTTGTGTGTGTACAGGTGTGGATGTCTCTCTCAGTGATTGTGTGTGTACAGGATTGAATGCCTCTCTCAGTGTGTGTGTGTACAGGAGTGCATGTCTCTCTCAGTGTGTGTGTTTGTTTTAACAGGATTGAATGTCACTTTCAGTGTGTGTGTGTCTGTACTGGATTGAATTTCTCAGTGTGTGTTTGTATGCGTACAGGATTGGATGTGTCTCTCAGTGTGTGTGTGTGTATACAGGAGTGGATGTCTCTCTCACTGTGTGTGTGTGTGTGTACAGGAGTAGATGTCACTCTCAGTGTGTGTGTGTGTAAAGAGAGTGGATGTCTCTCTCAGTGTGTGTGTGTGTACAGGAGTGGATGTCTCTCTCAGTGTGTGCGTACAGGATTGAATGTCTCTCTCAGTGTGTGTGTGTGTACAAGAGTGGATGTCTCTCTCAGAGTGTTAGTGTGTACAGGATTGAATGTCTCTCTCAGCGTGTGATTGTGTAAAAGAGTGGATGTCTCTCTCAGTGTGTGTGAGTGTGTGTACTGGAGTGGATGTCTCTCTCAGTGTGTGTGTGTGTACAGGAGTAAATGTCTCTCTCAGTGTGTGTGTTTGTAGTGGAGTGGATGTCTCTCTCAATGTGTGTGTGTGTGTACAGGAGTGGATCTATCTCTCAGTGTGTGTGTGTGTACAGGAGATGATGTTTCTCTCAGTGTGTGTGTGTGTACAGGAGTGGAAGTCTCTCTCAGTGTGTGTGTGTACAGGATTGAATGTCTCTCTCGGTGTGTGTGTGTACAGGAGTGGCTGTCTCTCTCATTGTATATGTGTGTGTTTGTGTGTGTGTGTGTGTGTGTGTGTACAGGATTGAATGTTTCTCTCACTTTGTGTGCGTGTATGTACAGGAGTGGATGTCACTCTCAGTGTGTGTGAGTGTGCAGGAGTGAATGTCTCTCTCAGTGTGTGTGTACAGGATTGAATGTATCTCTGTGTGTGTGTACAGGATTGAATGTATCTGTGTGTGTGTGTACAGGATTGAATGTACCTCTGTGCATGTGTACAGGATTGAATGTCTCTCACAGTGTGTGTGTGTACACGAGCGTATGTCTCTCTCAGTGTGTGTGTGCGTACAGGAGTGGATGTCTCTCTCATTGCGTGTGTATGTACAGGAGTGGATGTCTCGGTCAGTGTGTGTGTGTGTACAGGAGTGGATGTCTCTCTCTGTGTTTGTATAGGATTGAAAGTCTCTCTCAGTGTTTGTGTGTGTACAGGAGTGGATGTCTCTCTCATTGTGTGTGTGTGTACAGGAGTGGATGTCTCTCTCAGTGTGTGTGTATGTACAGGAGCGGATGTCTCTCTCAATGTGTGTGTGTGTACAAGATTGGATGTATCTCTCAGTGTGTGTGTGTACAGGAGTGGATGTGTCTCTCAGTGTCTGTGTGTATACAGGAGTGGATGCCTCTGTCACCCCTTAGGTGTGTACTGGAGTGGATCTCTCTCTCAGTGTGTGTGTGTGTGTGCACAGGAGTGGATTTCTCTCTCAGTGTGTGTGTGTGCAGGAGTTGATGTCTCTCTCAGTTTGTGTGTGTGTGCACAGGAGTGGATGTCTCTCTCAGTGTGTGTGTGTGTACAGGATTGGATGTCTCTCTCAGTGCGTGTGTGCGTACAGCAGTGGATGTCTCTCTGTGTGCGTGTCTGTGTACAGGATTGAATGTCTCTCTCAGTGTGTGTGCATGTGTACAGGAGTGGATGTCTCTCCCAGTGTGTGTGTGTCTACAGGAGTGGAAGTCTTTCTCAGTGTGTGTGTTTGTACAGGATTGAATGTCTCTCTCAGTGTGCGTGTGTGTGTACAGGAGTGGATGTCTCTCTCAGTGTGTGTGTGTGTACAGGATTGGATGTCTCTCTCAGTGTGTGTGTGTGTACAGGAGTGGATTTCACTCTCAGTGTGTGTGTGTGTACAGGAGTGGATGTCTCTCTCACTGCTTATGTGTGTACAGGAGTGGATGTCATTCTCACTGCTTATGTGTGTACAGGAGTGGATGTCTCTATCAGAGTGTGTGTGTTTACAGGAGTGGATGTCTCTCTCAGTGTGTGTGTGTGTTCAGGTGTGGATGTCTCTCTAAGTGTGTGTGTTTGTACAGGATTGAATGTCTCTCTCAGTGTGTGTGTGTGTACAGGAGTGAATGTCTCACTCAGTGTGTGTGTGTGCGTACAGGAGTGGATGTCTCTCTCAGTGTGTATGTGTGAAAAGGTGTGGATGTCTCTCTCACGGTCTGTGTGTGTACAGTAGTTGATGTCTCTCTCAGTGTGTGTGTGTGTGTACAGGAGTGGATGTCTCTCTCAGTGTGTGTGTCTGTGCAGGAGTGGATTTCTCTCTGTTTATGTGTGTACAGGAGTGGATGTCTCTCTCAGAGTGTGTGAGTACAGGAGTTGATGTCTCTCTCAGTGTGTGTGTGTGAACAGGAATGGATGTCTCTCAAAGTGTGTGTGTGTACAGGACTGGATGTCTCTCTCAGTGTGTGTGTGTGTACAGGAATGGATGTCTCTCTCAGAGTGTGTTTTTGTGTGTACAGGAGTGGATGTCTCTCTCAGTCTGTGTGTGTACAGGACTGGAAGTCTCTCTCAGTGTGTGTGTGTGTACAGGAGTGGATGTCTCTCTCAGTTTGTATGTGTGTACAGGATTGAATGTCTTTCTCAGTGTGTGTGTGTGTACAGGAGTGGATTTCTCTCTCACTGTGTGTGTGTGGGTACAGGAGTGGATGTCCCTCTTAGTGTATGCGTACAGGAGTGGATTTCTCTCTCAGTGTGTGTGTGTACAGGATTGAATGACTCTCTCAGTGTGTGTGTATGTACAGGAGTGGGTGACACACGCAGTGTGTGTGTGTGTACAGGAGTGGATTTCTCTATCAGTGTGTGTGTGTGTACAGGAGCGGATTTCTCTCACAGTGTGTTTGTGTATAAGAGTGGATGTCTCTGTCATTGTGTGTGTACAGGAGTGGATGTCTCTCTCAGTGTGTGTGTGTGTGTAGAGGATTGAATGTCTCTCTCAGTGTGGGTGTGTGTGCACAGGAGTGGATTTCTCTCTCAGTGTGTGTGTGTGTACAGGCGTGGATGTCTCTCTCAGTGTGTATGTGTGTACAGGAGTGGATTTCTCTCTCAGTGTGTGTGTGTGTGTGTGTACAGGACTGAATGTCTCTCTCAGCGTGTGTGTGTGTACAGGCGTGGATGTCTCTCTCAGTGTGTGTGTTTGTACAGGAGTGGATGCCTCTCTCAGTGTGCGTGAGTGTACAGGAGTGCATGTCTCTCTCAGTGTGTGTGTGTACACAGGATTGAATGTCTCTCTCAGTGTGTGTGTGCACAGGAGGGGATGTTCTCTCAGTATGTGTGTGTGTTTGAACAGGTTTGAATGTCTCTCTCAGTGTGTGTGTTTCTGTACAGGATTGAATGTCTCTCTCAGTGTTTGTGTGTGTACAGGAGTGGATGTCTCTCTCTGTGTGTGTGTGTACAGGAGTGCATGTCTCTCTCAGTGTGTGTGTTTGTTTTAACAGGATTGAATGTCTCTTTCAGTGTGTGTGTGTCTGTACTGGATTGAATTTCTCAGTGTGTGTTTGTATGCGTATAAGATTGGATGTGTCTCTCAGTGTGTGTGTGTATACAGGAGTGGATGTCTCTCTCACTGTGTGTGTGTGTGTGTACAGGAGTAGATGTCACTCTCAGTGTGTGTGTGTGTACAGGAGTGGATGTCTCTCTCAATGTGTGTGTGTACAGGAGTGGATGTCTCTCTCAGTGTGTGTGTGTGTACAGGATTGAATGTCTCTCTCAGTGTGTGTGTGTACAGGAGTTGATGTCTCTCTCAGTGTGTGTGGCTGTGTGTACAGGAGGGGATTTCTCTCTCAGTGTGTGTGTGTACAGGAGTGGATGTCTCTATCAGTGTGGGTGTGTGTGTAAAGTAGTGGATTTCTCTCTCAGTGCGTGTGTGTACAGGAGTGGATTTTTCTCTCAGTGTGTGTGTGTGTACAGGAGTGTATGTATCTCTCAGTGTGTGTGTGTGTGTACAGGATTGAATGTCTCTCTCAGTGTGTGTGTGTGTGTACAGGAGTGGATGTCTCTCTCAGTTTGTGTGTGTGTACAGGAGTGGACATCTCTCTCAGTGTGTGTTTGTGTGTGTGTACAGGACTGGATGTCTCTCTCAGTGTGTGTGTGTGTACAGGAGTGGATGTCTCTCTCCGTCTGTGTGTGTGTACAGGAGTGGATTTCTCTCTCAGTGTGTGTTTGTGTGTGTACAGGAGTGAATGTCTCTCTCAGTGTGTGTGTGTGTGTACAGGACTGGATGTCTCTCTCAGTGTGTGTGTGTGTACAGGCGTGGATGTCTCTCTCAGTTTGTATGTTTGTGCAGGAGTGGCAGTCTCTCTCAGTGTGTGTGTGTGTGTACAGGAGTGGATGTCTCTCTCAGTGTGTGTGTGTACAGGATTGAATGTCTCTCTCAGTGTGTGTGTGTGTACAGGAGTGGATGTCTCTCTCAGTGTGTGTGTGTGTGTGTACAGGAGTGGATTTCTCTCTCAGTGTGTGTGTGTGTACAGGAGTGGATGTCTCTCTCAGTGTGTGTGTTTGTACAGGAGTGGAAGTATCTCTCAATGTGTGTGTGTTTACAGGAGTGGATGCCTCTCTCAGTGTGCGTGTGTGTACAGGAGTGCATGTCTCTCTCACTGTGTGTGTGTGTACAGGAGTGGATGCCTCTCTCAGTGTGTGTGTGTGTACTGGAGTGGATGTCTCTCTCAGTGTGTGTGTGTACAGGATTGAATGTCTCTCTCAGTGTGTGTTTGTATGTGTACAGGAGTGGATGTGTCTCTCAGTGTGTGTGTGTGTGGTTACAGGAGTGGATGTCTCTCTCATTGTGTGTGTGTGTGGTTACAGGAGTGGATGTCTCTCTCAGTGTGTGTGTGTGTGTGCACAGGAGAGGATGTCTCTCTCAGAATGGGAGTGTATACAGGAGTGGATGTCTATCTCAGTGTGTGTGTTTGTAGAGGATTGAATGTCTCTCTCAGTGTGTGTGTGTGTGTGTGTACAGGAGTGGATTTCTCTCTCAGTTTGTCTGTGTGTACAGGATTGAATGTCTCTCTCAGTGTGTGTCTGTGTACAGGAGTGGATGTCTCTCTCAGTGTGTGTGTGTGTACAGGAGCGGATGTCTCACTCAGTGTGTGTGTGTGTACAGGAGTGGATGTTTCTCTCAGTGTGTGTGTGTGTAAAGGAGTGGATGTCTCTATCACTGTGTGTGTGTACAGGAGTGGACATCTCTCTCAGTGTGTGTTTGTGTGTGTGTACAGGACTGGATGTCTCTCTCAGTGTTTGTGTGTGTACAGGAGTGGATGTCTCTCTCAGTCTGTGTGTGTGTACAGGAGTGGATTTCTCTCTCAGTGTGTGTGTGTGTGTGTACTGGAGTGAATGTCTCTCTCAGTGTGTGTGTGTGTGTACAGGAGTGGATGTCTCTCTCAGTTTGTGTGTGTGTACAGGCGTGGATGTCTCTCTCAGTGTGTCTGTTTGTGCAGGAGTGGAAGTCTCTCTCAGTGTGTGTGTGTGTACAGGAGTGGATGTCTCTCTCAGTGTGTGTGTGTACAGGATTGAATGTCTCTCTCAGTGTGTGTGTGTGTACATGATTGAATGTCTCTCTCAGTGTGTGTGTGTACTGGAGTGGATGTCTCTCTCAGTGTATGTGTGCACAGGAGAGGATGTTCTCTCAGTATGTGTGTGTGTTTGAACAGGTTTGTATGTCTCTCTCAGTGTGTGTGTTTCTGTACAGGATTGAATGTCTCTCTCAGTGTTTGTGTGTGTACAGGAGTGGATGTCTCTCTCACTGTCTGTGTGTGTGTGTACAGGAGTGGATGTCACTCTCAGTGTGTGTGTGTGTACCGAGAGTGGATGTCTCTCTCAGTGTGTGTGTATGTCCAGGAGTGGATGTCTCTCTCAGTGTGTTTGTGTGTACAGGATTGAATGTCTCTCTCAGTGTGTGTGTGTACAGGAGTTGATGTCTCTCTCAGTGTGTGTGTGTGTGTGTGTACAGGAGGGGATTTCTCTCTCAGTGTGTGTGTGTACAGGAGTGGAAATATCTATCAGTGTGGGTGTGTGTGTACAGGAGTGATTTTCTCTCTCAGTGCATGTGTGTACAGGTGTGGATTTTTCTCTCAGTGTGTGTGTACAGGAGTGTATGTATCTCTCAGTGTGTGTGTTTGTACAGGATTTAAAGTCTCTCTCAGTGTATGTGTGTGTGTACAGGAGTGGTTGTCTCTCTCAGTGTGTGTATGTGTGTACAGGATTGAATGTCTCTCTCAGTGTGTGTGTGTACAGGAGTGGGTGTCCCTCTCAGTGTGTGTGTGTGTAGAAAAGTGGACATCTCTCCCAGTGTGTGTGTGTGTAGAGGAGTGGATGTCTCTCTCAGTGTGTGTGTGTGTACAGGATTTGATGTTACTCTCAGTGTGCGTGTGTGTACAGGATTTGATGTCTCTCTCATTATGTCTGTGCACAGCAGTTGATGTCTCTCTCAGTGAGTGTGTTTGCATAGGAGAATATTTCTCTCTCAGTGTGTGTGTGTGCACAGGAGTGGATGTCTCTCTCAGTGTGTGTGTGTGTGTACAGGAGTGGATTTCTCTCTCAGTTTGTCTGTGTGTACAGGATTGAATGTCTCTCTCAGTGTGTGTCTGTGTACAGGAGTGGATGTCTCTCTCAGTGTGTGTGTGTGTACAGGAGCGGATGTCTCACTCAGTGTGTGTGTGTGTACAGGAGTGGATGTCTCTCTCAGTGTGTGTGTGTGTGTACAGGAGTGGATGTCTCTATCACTGTGTGTGTGTACAGGAGTGGATGTCTCTCTCAGTGTGCGTGTGTGTACAGGAGTGGAAGTCTCTCTCAGTGTGTGTGTGTGCACAGGATTGAATGTCTCTCTCAGTGTGCGTGTGTGTACAGGAGTGGATGTCTCTCTCAGTGAGTGTGTGTGTACAGGAGTGGATGTCTCTCTCAGTGTGTGTGTGTGCACAGGATTGAATGTCTCTCTCTGTGTGTGTGTGTACAGGAGGGGATGTCTCTCTCAGTGTGTGTTTCTGTACAGGATTGAATGTCTCTCTCAGTGTGTGTGTATGTACAGGATTGAATGTCTCTCTCAGTGTGTGTGTACAGGAGTGTATGCATCTCTCAGTGTGTGTGTGTGTGTACAGGATTGAAAGTCCCTCTCAGTGTGTGTGCGTGTGTATAGGAGTGGATGTCTCTCTCAGTTTGTGTGTGTGTACAGGAGTGGACATCTCTCTCAGTGTGTGTTTGTGTGTGTGTACAGGACTGGATGTCTCTCTCAGTGTGTGTGTGTGTACAGGAGTGGATGTCTCTCTCAGTCTGTGTGTGTGTACAGGAGTGGATTTCTCTCTCAGTGTGTGTGTGTGTGTGTACAGGAGTGGATGTCTCTCTCAGTGTGTGTGTGTGTACAGGCGTGGACGTCTCTCTCAGTGTGTCTGTTTGTGCAGGAGTGGAAGTCTCTCTCAGTGTGTGTGTGTGTACAGGAGTGGATGTCTCTCTCAGTGTGTGTGTGTACAGGATTGAATGTCTCTCTCAGTGTGTGTGTGTGTACAGGAGTGGATGTCTCTCTCAGTGTGTGTGTGTGTGTACAGGAGTGCATGTCTCTCTCAGTGTGTGTGTGTGTACATGATTGAATGTCTCTCTCAGTGTGTGTGTGTACTGGAGTGGATGTCTCTCTCAGTGTATGTGTGCACAGGAGGGGATGTTCTCTCAGTATGTGTGTGTGTTTGACCAGGTTTGAATGTCTCTCTCAGTGTGTGTGTTTCTGTACAGGATTGAATGTCTCTCTCAGTGTTTGTGTGTGTACAGGAGTGGATGTCTCTCTCAGTGATTGTGTGTGTACAGGATTGAATGCCTCTCTCAGTGTGTGTGTGTACAGGAGTGGATGTCTCTCTCAGTGTGTGTGTTTGTTTTAACAAAATTGAATGTCTCTTTCAGTGTTTGTGTGTCTGTACAGGATTGAATTTCTCAGTGTGTGTTTGTATGTGTACAGGAGTGGATGTGTCTCTCAGCGTGTGTGTGTATACAGGAGTGGATGTCTCTCTCACTGTGTGTGTGTGTGTGTACAGGAGTGGATGTCCCTCTCAGTGTCTGTGTGTGTACAGAGAGTGGATGACTCTCTCAGTGTGTGTGTTTGTCCAGGAGTGGATGTCTCTCTCAGAGTGTGTGTGCGTACAGGATTGAATGTCTCTTTCAGTGTGTGTGTGTCTGTACAGGATTGAATTTCTCACTGTGTGTGTGTGTGTGTACAGGAGTGGATGTCCCTCTCAGTGTGTGTGTGTGTACAGAGAGTGGATGTCTCTCTCAGTGTGTGTGTTTGTCCAGGAGTGGATGTCTCTCTCAGAGTGTGTGTGTGTACAGGATTGAATGTCTCTTTCAGTGTGTGTGTGTCTGTACAGGATTGAATTTCTCAGTGTGTGTTTGTATGTGTACAGGAGTGGATGTGTCTCTCAGTGTGTGTGTGTATACAGGAGTGGATGTCTCTTTCACTGTGTGTGTGTGTGTGCGTGTACAGAGAGTGGGTGTCACTCAGTTTGTGTGTGTGTACAGAGAGTGGATGTCTCTCTCAGTGTGTGTGTATGTCCAGGAGTGATTGTCTCTCTCAGTGTGTGTGTGTACAGAATTGAATGTCTCTGTCAGTGTGTGTGTGTACAGGAGTTGATTTCTCTCTCAGTGTGTGTGTGTGTGTACAGGAGGGGATTTCTCTCTCAGTGTGTGTGTGTACAGGAGTGGATGTCACTATCAGTGCGTGTGTGTACAGGAGTGGATTTTTCTCTCAGTGTGTGTGTGTACAGGAGTGGATGTCTCTCTCAGTTTGTTTGTACAGGAGTGTATGTATCTCTCAGTGTGTGTGTTTGCACTGGATTTCAAGTCTCTCTCAGTGTATGTGTGTGTGTACAGGAGTGGATGTCTCTCTCAGTGTGTGTGTGTGTGTGCAGGATTGAATGTCTCTCTCAGTGTGTGTGTGTGTAGAGCAGTGGATGTCCCTCTCAGTGTGTGTGTGTGTAGAGGAGTGGACATCTCCCTCAGTGTGTCTGTGTGTACAGGAGTGGATGTCTCTCTGAGTGTGTGTGTGTGTACAGGATTTGATGTTACTCTCAGTGTGCGTGTGTGCACAGCAGTTGATGTCTCTCTCAGTGAGTGTGTTTGCACAGGAGTGGATTTCTCACTCAGTGTGTGTGTTTGTACAGGAGTGGATGTCTCTCTCAGTGTGTGTATGTGTGTACAGGATTGAATGTCTCTCTCAGTGTGTGTGTGTACAGGAGTGGATGTCCCTCTCAGTGTGTGTGTGTGTAGAAAAGTGGACATCTCTCCCAGTGTGTGTGTGTGTAGATGAGTGGATGTCTCTCTCAGTGTGTGTGTGTGTACAGGATTTGATGTTACTCTCAGTGTGCGTGTGTGTACAGGATTTGATGTCTCTCTCATTATGTCTGTGCACAGCAGTTGATGTCTCTCTCAGTGAGTGTGTTTGCATAGGAGAATATTTCTCTCTCAGTGTGTGTGTGTGCACAGGAGTGGATGTCTCTCTCAGTGTGTGTGTGTGTGTACAGGAGTGGATTTCTCTCTCAGTTTGTCTGTGTGTACAGGATTGAATGTCTCTCTCAGTGTGTGTCTGTGTACAGGAGTGGATGTCTCTCTCAGTGTGTGTGTGTGTACAGGAGCGGATGTCTCACTCAGTGTGTGTGTGTGTACAGGAGTGGATGTCTCTCTCAGTGTGTGTGTGTGTACAGGAGTGGATGTCTCTATCACTGTGTGTGTGTACAGGAGTGGATGTCTCTCTCAGTGTGTGTGTGTGTACAGGAGTGGAAGTCTCTCTCAGTGTGTGTGTGTGCACAGGATTGAATGTCTCTCTCAGTGTGCGTGTGTGTACAGGAGTGGATGTCTCTCTCAGTGAGTGTGTGTGTACAGGAGTGGATGTCTCTCTCAGTGTGTGTGTGTGCACAGGATTGAATGTCTCTCTGTGTGTGTGTGTGTACAGGAGGGGATGTCTCTCTCAGTGTGTGTTTCTGTACAGGATTGAATGTCTCTCTCAGTGTGTGTGTATGTACAGGATTGAATGTCTCTCTCAGTGTGTGTGTACAGGAGTGTATGCATCTCTCAGTGTGTGTGTGTGTGTACAGGATTGAAAGTCTCTCTCAGTGTGTGTGTGTGTGTATAGGAGTGGATGTCTCTCTCAGTTTGTGTGTGTGTACAGGAGTGGACATCTCTCTCAGTGTGTGTTTGTGTGTGTGTACAGGACTGGATGTCTCTCTCAGTGTGTGTGTGTGTACAGGAGTGGATGTCTCTCTCCGTCTGTGTGTGTGTACAGGAGTGGATTTCTCTCTCAGTGTGTGTGTGTGTGTACAGGAGTGGATGTCTCTCTCAGTGTGTGTGTGTGTACAGGCGTGGACGTCTCTCTCAGTGTGTCTGTTTGTGCAGGAGTGGAAGTCTCTCTCAGTGTGTGTGTGTGTACAGGAGTGGATGTCTCTCTCAGTGTGTGTGTGTACAGGATTGAATGTCTCTCTCAGTGTGTGTGTGTGTACAGGAGTGGATGTCTCTCTCAGTGTGTGTGTGTGTGTACAGGAGTGCATGTCTCTCTCAGTGTGTGTGTGTGTGCATGATTGAATGTCTCTCTCAGTGTGTGTGTGTACTGGAGTGGATGTCTCTCTCAGTGTATGTGTGCACAGGAGGGGATGTTCTCTCAGTATGTGTGTGTGTTTGAACAGGTTTCAATGTCTCTCTCAGTGTGTGTGTTTCTGTACAGGATTGAATGTCTCTCTCAGTGTTTGTGTGTGTACAGGAGTGTATGTCTCTCTCAGTGATTGTGTGTGTACAGGATTGAATGCCTCTCTCATTGTGTTTGTGTACAGGAGTGGATGTCTCTCTCAGTGTGTGTGTTTGTTTTAACAAAATTGAATGTCTCTTTCAGTGTTTGTGTGTCTGTACAGGATTGAATTTCTCAGTGTGTGTTTGTATGTGTACAGGAGTGGATGTGTCTCTCAGCGTGTGTGTGTATACAGGAGTGGATGTCTCTCTCACTGTGTGTGTGTGTGTGTACAGGAGTGGATGTCCCTCTCAGTGTGTGTGTGTGTACAGAGAGTGGATGTCTCTCTCAGTGTGTGTGTGTTTGTCCAGGAGTGGATGTCTCTCTCAGAGTGTGTGTGTGTACAGGATTGAAAGTCTCTTTCAGTGTGTGTGTGTCTGTACAGGATTGAATTTCTCAGTGTGTGTTTGCATGTGTACAGGAGTGGATGTGTCTCTCAGTGTGTGTGTGTATACTGGAGTGGATGTCTCTTTCACTGTGTGTGTGTGTACAGGATTGAATGTCTCTGTCAGTGTGTGTGTGTACAGGAGTTGATTTCTCTCTCAGTGTGTGTGTGTGTGTACAGGAGGGGATTTCTCTCTCAGTGTGTGTGTGTACAGGAGTGGATGTCACTATCAGTGCGTGTGTGTACAGGAGTGGATTTTTCTCTCAGTGTGTGTGTGTACAGGAGTGGATGTCTCTCTCAGTTTGTTTGTACAGGAGTGTATGTATCTCTCAGTGTGTGTGTTTGCACTGGATTTAAAGTCTCTCTCAGTGTATGTGTGTGTGTACAGGAGTGGATGTCTCTCTCAGTGTGTGTGTGTGTGTGCAGGATTGAATGTCTCTCTCAGTGTGTGTGTGTGTAGAGGAGTGGATGTCCCTCTCAGTGTGTGTGTGTGTAGAGGAGAGGACATCTCCCTCAGTGTGTCTGTGTGTACAGGAGTGGATGTCTCTCTGAGTGTGTGTGTGTGTACAGGATTTGATGTTACTCTCAGTGTGCGTGTGTGCACAGCAGTTGATGTCTCTCTCAGTGAGTGTGTTTGCACAGGAGTGGATTTCTCACTCAGTGTGTGTGTTTGTACAGGAGTGGATGTCTCTCTCAGTGTGTGTGTGTGTGGTTACAGGAGTGGATGTCTCTCTCAGTGTGTGTGTGTGCACAGGAGTGGATGTCTCTATCAGAATGTGTGTGTGTGTACAGGAGTGGATGTCTCTCTCAGTTTGTGTGTGTGTACAGGAGTTGATGTCTCTCTAGGTTTGTGTGTGTCTGTACAGGGGTTGATGTCTCTCTCAGTGTGTGTGTGTGCACAGGAGTGGATGTCTCTCTCAGAATGTGTGTGTGTGTGTGTGTACAGGATTGGATGTCTCTCTCAGTTTGTGTGTGTGTACAGCAGTTGATGTCTCTCTCAGTTTGTGTGTGTCTGTCCAGGAATGAATGTCTCTCTCAGTGTGTGTGTGTGTGTACAGGAGTGGATGTCTCTTTCAGTCTGTGTGCGTACAGGAATGGATGTCTCTCTCAGTGTGTGTGTGTTTCCAGGAATGGATTTCTCTCTCTGTGTGTGTGTATAGGAGTGGATGTCCATCTCAGGGTGTGTGTATACAGGAGTTGATGTCTCTCACAGTGTGTGTGTGTGTACAGGAGTGTAATTATCTCTCAGTGTGTGTGTTTGTGTGTACAGAACTGGATCTCTATCTCAGTGTGTGTCTGTGTACAGGAGTGGATTTCTCTCTCAGTGTGTGTGCGTTTGTGTAGAGGAGTTGATGTCTCTCTCAGAGTGTGTGTGTGTGTGTGTGCTCAGCATTGGATGTCTCTCTCAGTTTGTGTGTGTGTACAGGAGTTGATGTCTCTCTCAGTTTGTGTGTGTCTGTACAGGATTGGACTTCTCTCTCAGTGTGTGTGTGTGTACAGGCATGAATGTCTCGCTCAGTATCTGTGTGTGTACAGGAGTGGATGTCTCTCTCAGTCTGTTTGTGTACAGGTGTGGATGTTTCTCTCAGTGTGTGTGTGTACAGGAGTGGATGTCTCTCTCAATGTGTGTATGTGTAGAGGAATGGATGTCTCTCTCAGTGTGTGTGTGTCCAGGAATGGATTTCTCTTTGTGTGTGTGTGTTTAGGAGTGGATGTCCGTCTCAGGGTGGGTGTGTACAGGAGTTGATGTCTCTCTCAGTGTGTGTGTGTGTACAGGAGTGTATTAATCTATCAGTGTGTGTGTGTGTGTGTGTACAGGACTGGATCTTTCTCTCAGTGTGTGTGTGTGTACAGGAGTGGATATCTCTCTCAGTGTGTGTGTTCGTGTAGAGGAGTGGATTTCTCTCTCAGTGTGTACGTGTGTACAGGATTGAATGTCTCTCTCAGTGTGTGTGTGTGTACAGGAATGGATGTCCCTCTCAGTGTGTGTGTGTCCAGGATGTGATGTCTCTCTCAGTGTGTGTGTGTGTGTGCACAGGAGTGGATGTCTCTCTCAGTGTGTGTGTGTGTGTACAGGAGTGAATGTCTCTGTGTGTTTCTGTGTGCGTACAGGAGTGGATGTCTCTCTCAGTGTATGTGTTTGTACTGGATTGAATGTCTCTCTCACTGTGTGTGTGTGTGTGTGCAGGAGTGGATGTCTCTCTCAGTGTGTGTGTGTGTGTGTACAGGAGTGGATGTCTCTCTCAGTGTGTGTGTGTGTGTGTACAGGAGTGGATGTCTCTCTCAATGTGCGTGTGTGTACAGGAGTGGATGTCTCTCTCATTGTGTGTGTGTGTACAGGAGTGGATGTTTCTCTCAGTGTGTGTGTGTGTACAGGAGTGGATGTCTCTCTCACTGTGTGTGTGTGTGTGTGTACAGGAGTGGATGTCACTCTCAGTGTGTGTGTGTGTACAGAGAGTGGATGTCTCTCTCAGTGTGTGTGTATGTCCAGGAGTGGATGTCTCTCTCAGTGTGTTTGTGTGTACAGGATTGAATGTCTCTCTCAGTGTGTGTGTGTACAGGAGTTGATGTCTCTCTCAGTGTGTGTGTGTGTGTGTGTACAGGAGGGGATTTCTCTCTCAGTGTGTGTGTGTACAGGAGTGCAAATATCTATCAGTGTGGGTGTGCGTGTACAGGAGTGATTTTCTCTCTCAGTGCGTGTGTGTACAGGAGTGGATTTTTCTCTCAGTGTGTGTGTACAGGAGTGTATGTATCTCTCAGTGTGTGTGTTTGTACTGGATTTAAAGTCTCTCTCAGTGTATGTGTGTGTGTACAGGAGTGGTTGTCTCTCTCAGTGTGTGTATGTGTGTACAGGATTGAATGTCTCTCTCAGTGTGTGTGTGTGTACAGGTGTGGATGTCCCTCTCAGTGTGTGTGTGTGTAGAAAAGTGGACATCTCTCCCAGTGTGTGTGTGTGTACAGGAGTGGATGTCTCTCTCAGTGTGTGTGTGTGTACAGGATTTGATGTTACTCTCAGTGTGCGTGTGTGTACACGATTTGATGTCTCTCTCATTATTTCTGTGCACAGCAGTTGATGTCTCTCTCAGTGAGTGTGTTTGCATAGGAGAAAATTTCTCACTCAGTGTGTGAGTTTGTACAGGAGTGGATGTCTCTCTCAGTGTGTGTGTGTGTGGTTACAGGAGTGGATGTCTCTCTCAGTGTGTGTGTGTGTGTGCCCAGGAGAGGATGTCTCTCTCAGAATGGCTGTGTGTACAGGAGTGGACGTCTATCTCACCGTGTGTGTTTGTAGAGGTTTGAATGTCTCTCTCAGTTTGTGTGTGTGTGTACAGGAGTGGATTTCTCTCTCAGTTTGTCTGTGTGTACAGGATTGAATGTCTCTCTCAGTGTGTGTCTGTGTACAGGAGTGGATGTCTCTCTCAGTGTGTGTGTGTGTACAGGAGCGGATGTCTCACTCAGTGTGTGTGTGTGTACAGGAGTGGATGTCTCTCTCAGTGTGTGAGTGTGTACAGGAGTGGATGTCTCTATCACTGTGTGTGTGTACAGGAGTGGATGTCTCTCTCAGTGTGTGTGTGTGTACAGGAGTGGAAGTCTCTCTCAGTGTGTGTGTGTGCACAGGATTGAATGTCTCTCTCAGTGTGCGTGTGTGTACAGGAGTGGATGTCTCTCTCAGTGAGTGTGTGTGTACAGGAGTGGATGTCTCTCTCAGTGTGAGTGTGTGCACAGGATTGAATGTCTCTCTCAGTGTGTGTGTGTACAGGAGGGGATGTCTCTCTCAGTGTGTGTTTCTGTACAGGATTGAATGTCTCTCTCAGTGTGTGTGTATGTACAGGATTGAATGTCTCTCTCAGGGTGTGTGTACAGGAGTGTATGCATCTCTCAGTGTGTGTGTGTGTGTACAGGATTGAATGTCTCTCTCAGTGTGTGTGTGTGTGTATAGGAGTGGATGTCTCTCTCAGTTTGTGTGTGTGTACAGGAGTGGACATCTCTCTCAGTGTGTGTTTGTGTGTGTGTACAGGACTGGATGTCTCTCTCAGTGTGTGTGTGTGTACAGGAGTGGATGTCTCTCTCAGTCTGTGTGTGTGTACAGGAGTGGATTTCTCTCTCAGTGTGTGTGTGTGTGTGTACTGGAGTGAATGTCTCTCTCAGTGTGTGTGTGTGTGTACAGGAGTGGATGTTTCTCAGTGTGTGTGTGTACAGGCGTGGATGTCTCTCTCTGTGTGTCTGTTTGTGCAGGAGTGGAAGTCTCTCTCAGTGTGTGTGTGTGTACAGGAGTGGATGTCTCTCTCAGTGTGTGTGTGTACAGGATTGAATGTCTCTCTCAGTGTGTGTGTGTGTACAGGAGTGGATGTCTCTCTCAGTGTGTGTGTGTGTGTACAGGAGTGCATGTCTCTCTCAGTGTGTGTGTGTGTACATGATTGAATGTCTATCTCAGTGTGTGTGTGTACTGGAGTGGATGTCTCTCTCAGTGTATGTGTGCACAGGAGGGGATGTTCTCTCAGTATGTGTGTGTGTTTGAACAGGTTTGAATGTCTCTCTCAGTGTGTGTGTTTCTGTACAGGATCGAATGTCTCTCTCAGTGTTTGTGTGTGTACAGGAGTGGATGTCTCTCTCAGTGATTGTGTGTGTACAGGATTGAATGCCTATCTCAGTGTTTGTGTCTACAGGAGTGGATGTCTCTCTCAGTGTGTGTGTTTGTTTTAACAAAATTGAATGTCTCTTTCAGTGTTTGTATGTCTGTACAGGATTGAATTTCTCAGTGTGTGTTTGTATGTGTACAGGTTTGGATGTGTCTCTCAGTGTGTGTGTGTATACAGGAGTGGATGTCTCTCTCACTGTGTGTGTGTGTGTGTACAGGAGTGGATGTCCCTCTCAGTGTGTGTGTGTGTACAGAGAGTGGATGTCTCTCTCAGTGTGTGTGTGTTTGTCCAGGAGTGGATGTCTCTCTCAGAGTGTGTGTGTGTACAGGATTGAATGTCTCTTTCAGTGTGTGTGTGTCTGTACAGGATTGAATTTCTCAGTGTGTGTTTGTATGTGTACAGGAGTGGATGTGTCTCTCAGTGTGTGTGTGTATACAGGAGTGGATGTCTCTTTCACTGTGTGTGTGTGTGTGTGTGTACAGAGAGTGGATGTCACTCTCAGTTTGTGTGTGTGTACAGAGAGTGGATGTCTCTCTCAGTGTGTGTGTATGTCCAGGAGTGAATGTCTCTCTCAGTGTGTGTGTGTACAGGATTGAATGTCTCTGTCAGCGTGTGTGTGTACAGGAGTTGATTTCTCTCTCCGTGCGTGTGTGTGTGTACAGGAGGGGATATCTCTCTCAGTGTGTGTGTGTACCGGAGTGGATGTCTCTATCAGTGCGTATGTGTACAGGAGTGGATTTTTCTCTCAGTGTGTGTGTGTACAGGAGTGGATGTCTCTCTCAGTTTGTTTGTACAGGAGTGTATGTATCTCTCAGTGTGTGTGTTTGTACTGGATTTAAAGTCTCTCTCAGTGTATGTGTGTGTGTACAGGAGTGGATGTCTCTCTCAGCGTGTGTGTGTGTGTGTGCAGGATTGAATGTCTCTCTCAGTGTGTGTGTGTGTAGAGGAGTGGATGTCCCTCTCAGTGTGTGTGTGTGTAGAGGAGTGGACATCTCTCTCAGTGTGTCTGTGTGTACAGGAGTGGATGTCTCTCTGAGTGTGTGTGTGTGTACAGGATTTGATGTTACTCTCAGTGTGCGTGTGTGCACAGCAGTTGATGTCTCTCTCAGTGAGTGTGTTTGCACAGGAGTGGATTTCTCACTCAGTGTGTGTGTTTGTACAGGAGTGGATGTCTCTCTCAGTGTGTGTGTGTGTGGTTACAGGAGTGGATGTCTCTCTCAGTGTGTGTGTGTGCACAGGAGTGGATGTCTCTCTCAGAATGTGTGTGTGTGTACAGGAGTGGATGTCTCTCTCAGTTTGTGTGTGTGTACAGGAGTTGATGTCTCTCTCAGTTTGTGTGTGTCTGTACAGGGATGGATGTCTCTCTCAGTGTGTGTGTGTGCACAGGAGTGGATGTCTCTCTCAGAATGTGTGTGTGTGTGTGTGTACAGGATTGGATGTCTCTCTCAGTTTGTGTGTGTGTACAGGAGTTGATGTCTCTCTCAGTTTGTGTGTGTCTGTCCAGGAATGAATGTCTCTCTCAGTGTGTGTGTGTGTGTACAGGAGTGGATGTCTCTTTCAGTCTATGTGCGTACAGGTGTGGATGTCTCTCTCAGTGTGTGTGTGTACAGGAGTGGATGTCTCTCTCAATGTGTGTATGTGTACAGGAATGGATGTCTCTCTCAGAGTGTGTGTGTGTCCAGGAATGGATTTCTCTCTCTGTATGTGTGTATAGGAGTGGATGTCCATCTCAGGGTGTGTGTATACAGGAGTTGATGTCTCTCACAGTGTGTGTGTGTGTACAGGAGTGTAATTATCTCTCAGTGTGTGTGTTTGTGTGTACAGAACTGGATCTCTATCTCAGTGTGTGTCTGTGTACAGGAGTGGATTTCTCTCTCAGTGTGTGTGCGTTTGTGTAGAGGAGTTGATGTCTCTCTCAGAGTGTGTGTGTGTGTGTGCTCAGCATTGGATGTCTCTCTCAGTTTGTGTGTGTGTACAGGAGTTGATGTCTCTCTCAGTTATTGTGTGTCTGTACAGGATTGGACTTCTCTCTCAGTGTGTGTGTGTGTACAGGCATGAATGTCTCGCTCAGTTTCTGTGTGTGTACAGGAGTGGATGTCTCTCTCAGTCTGTGTGTGTACAGGTGTGGATGTTTCTCTCAGTGTGTGTGTGTACAGGAGTGGATGTCTCTCTCAATGTGTGTATGTGTAGAGGAATGGATGTGTGTGTAAAGGAGTGGATGTCTCTATCACTGTGTGTGTGTACAGGAGTGGACATCTCTCTCAGTGTGTGTTTGTGTGTGTGTACTGGACTGGATGTCTCTCTCAGTGTTTGTGTGTGTACAGGAGTGGATGTCTCTCTCAGTCTGTGTGTGTGTACAGGAGTGGATTTCTCTCTCAGTGTGTGTGTGTGTGTGTGTACTGGAGTGAATGTCTCTCTCAGTGTGTGTGTGTGTGTACAGGAGTGGATGTCTCTCTCAGTGTGTGTGTGTGTACAGGCGTGGATGTCTCTCTCAGTGTGTCTGTTTGTGCAGGAGTGGAAGTCTCTCTCAGTGTGTGTGTGTGTACAGGAGTGGATGTCTCTCTCAGTGTGTGTGTGTACAGGATTGAATGTCTCTCTCAGTGTGTGTGCGTGCACAGGAGTGGATGTCTCTCTCAGTGTGTGTTTGTGTGTACAGGAGTGCATGTCTCTCTCAGTGTGCGTGTGTGTACATGATTGAATGTCTCTCTCAGTGTGTGTGTGTACTGGAGTGGATGTCTCTCTCAGTGTATGTGTGCACAGGAGAGGATGTTCTCTCAGTATGTGTGTGTGTTTGAACAGGTTTGAATGTCTCTCTCAGTGTGTGTGTTTCTGTACAGGATTGAATGTCTCTCTCAGTGTTTGTGTGTGTACAGGAGTGGATGTCTCTCTCACTGTCTGTGTGTGTGTGTATAGGAGTGGATGTCACTCTCAGTGTGTGTGTGTGTACAGAGAGTGGATGTCTCTCTCAGTGTGTGTGTATGTCCAGGAGTGGATGTCTCTCTCAGTGTGTTTGTGTGTACAGGATTGAATGTCTCTCTCAGTGTGTGTGTGTACAGGAGTTGATGTCTCTCTCAGTGTGTGTGTGTGTGTGTGTACAGGAGGGGATTTCTCTCTCAGTGTGTGTGTGTACAGGAGTGGAAATATCTATCACTGTGGGTGTGTGTGTACAGGAGTGATTTTCTCTCTCAGTGCGTGTGTGTACAGGAGTGGATTTTTCTCTCAGTGTGTGTGTACAGGAGTGTATGTATCTCTCAGTGTGTGTGTTTGTACTGGATTTAAAGTCTCTCTCAGTGTATGTGTGTGTGTACAGGAGTGGTTGTCTCTCTCAGTGTGTGTATGTGTGTACAGGATTGAATGTCTCTCTCAGTGTGTGTGTGTACAGGAGTGGATGTCCCTCTCAGTGTGTGTGTGTGTAGAAAAGTGGACATCTCTCCCAGTGTGTGTGTGTGTAGAGGAGTGGATGTCTCTCTCAGTGTGTGTGTGTGTACAGGATTTGATGTTACTCTCAGTGTGCGTGTGTGTACAGGATTTGATGTCTCTCTCATTATGTCTGTGCACAGCAGTTGATGTCTCTCTCAGTGAGTGTGTGTGTGGTTACAGGAGTGGATGTCTCTCTCAGTGTGTGTGTGTGTGTGCACAGGAGAGGATGTCTCTCTCAGAATGGCTGTGTGTACAGGAGTGGACGTCTATCTCAGTGTGTGTGTTTGTAGAGGATTGAATGTCTCTCTCAGTTTGTGTGTGTGTGTACAGGAGTGGATTTCTCTCTCAGTTTGTCTGTGTGTACAGGATTGAATGTCTCTCTCAGTGTGTGTCTGTGTACAGGAGTGGATGTCTCTCTCAGTGTGTGTGTGTGTGTACAGGAGCGGATGTCTCACTCAGTGTGTGTGTGTGTACAGGAGTGGATGTCTCTCTCAGTGTGTGTGTGTGTACAGGAGTGGATGTCTCTATCACTGTGTGTGTGTACAGGAGTGGATGTCTCTCTCAGTGTGTGTGTGTGTACAGGAGTGGATGTCTCTCTCAGTGTGTGTGTGTGCACAGGATTGAATGTCTCTCTCAGTGTGCGTGTGTGTACAGGAGTGGATGTCTCTCTCAGTGAGTGTGTGTGTACAGGAGTGGAATGTTCTCTCAGTGTGTGTGTGTGCACAGGATTGAATGTCTCTCTCAGTGTGTGTGTGTACAGGAGGGGATGTCTCTCTCAGTGTGTGTTTCTGTACAGGATTGAATGTCTCTCTCAGTGTGTGTGTATGTACAGGATTGAATGTCTCTCTCAGTGTGTGTGTACAGGAGTGTATGCATCTCTCAGTGTGTGTGTGTGTGTACAGGATTGAATGTCTCTCTCAGTTTGTGTGTGTGTGTATAGGAGTGGATGTCTCTCTCAGTTTGTGTGTGTGTACAGGAGTGGACATCTCTCTCAGTGTGTGTTTGTGTGTGTGTACAGGACTGGATGTCTCTCTCAGTGTGTGTGTTTGTACAGGAGTGGATGTCTCTTTCAGTCTGTGTGTGTGTACAGGAGTGGATTTCTCTCTCAGTGTGTGTGTGTGTGTGTACAGGAGTGAATGTCTCTCTCAGTGTGTGTGTGTGTGTACAGGAGTGGATGTCTCTCTCAGTGTGTGTGTGTGTACAGGCGTGGACGTCTCTCTCAGTGTGTCTGTTTGTGCAGGAGTGGAAGTCTCTCTCAGTGTGTGTGTGTGTACAGGAGTGGATGTCTCTCTCAGTGTGTGTGTGTACAGGATTGAATGTCTCTCTCAGTGTGTGTGTGTGTACAGGAGTGGATGTCTCTCTCAGTGTGTGTGTGTGTGTACAGGAGTGCATGTCTCTCTCAGTGTGTGTGTGTGTACATGATTGAATGTCTCTCTCAGTGTGTGTGTGTACTGGAGTGGATGTCTCTCTCAGTGTATGTGTGCACAGGAGGGGATGTTCTCTCAGTATGTGTGTGTGTTTGAACAGGTTTGAATGTCTCTCTCAGTGTGTGTGTTTCTGTACAGGATTGAATGTCTCTCTCAGTGTTTGTGTGTGTACAGGAGTGGATGTCTCTCTCAGTGATTGTGTGTGTACAGGATTGAATGCCTCTCTCAGTGTGTGTGTGTACAGGAGTGGATGTCTCTCTCAGTGTGTGTGTTTGTTTTAACAAAATTGAATGTCTCTTTCAGTGTTTGTGTGTCTGTACAGGATTGAATTTCTCAGTGTGTGTTTGTATGTGTACAGGAGTGGATGTGTCTCTCAGTGTGTTTGTGTATACAGGAGTGGATGTCTCTCTCACTGTGTGTGTATGTGTGTGCAGGAGTGGATGTCCCTCTCAGTGTGTGTGTGTGTACAGAGAGTGGATGTCTCTCTCAGTGTGTGTGTTTGTCCAGGAGTGGATGTCTCTCTCAGAGTGTGTGAGTGTAGAGAATTGAATGTCTCTTTCAGTGTGTGTGTGTCTGTACAGGATTGAATTTCTCAGTGTGTGTTTGTTTGTGTACAGGAGTGGATGTGTCTCTCAGTGTGTGTGTGTATACAGGAGTGGATGTCTCTTTCACTGAGTGTGTGTGTGTGTGTGTGTACAGAGAGTGGGTGCCACTCTCAGTTTGTGTGTGTGTACAGAGAGTAGATGTCTCTCTCAGTGTGTGTGTATGTCCAGGAGTGAATGTCTCTCTCAGTGTGTGTGTGTACAGGATTGAATGTCTCTGTCAGTGTGTGTGTGTACAGGAGTTGATTTCTCTCTCAGTGTGTGTGTGTGTGTACAGGAGGGGATTTCTCTCTCAGTGTGTGTGTGTACAGGAGTGGATGTCACTATCAGTGCGTGTGTGTACAGGAGTGGATTTTTCTCTCAGTGTGTGTGTGTACAGGAGTGGATGTCTCTCTCAGTTTGTTTGTACAGGAGTGTATGTATCTCTCAGTGTGTGTGTTTGTACTGGATTTAAAGTCTCTCTCAGTGTATGTGTGTGTGTACAGGAGTGGATGTCTCTCTCAGTGTGTGTGTGTGTGTGTGCAGGATTGAATGTCTCTCTCAGTGTGTCTGTGTGTAGAGGAGTGGATGTCCCTCTCAGTGTGTGTGTGTGTAGAGGAGTGGACATCTCTCTCAGTGTGTCTGTGTGTACAGGAGTGGATGTCTCTCTCAGTGTGTGTGTGTGCACAGGATTGAATGTCTCTCTCAGTGTGCGTGTGTGTACAGGAGTGGATGTCTCTCTCAGTGAGTGTGTGTGTACAGGAGTGGATGTCTCTCTCAGTGTGAGTGTGTGCACAGGATTGAATGTCTCTCTCAGTGTGTGTGTGTACAGGAGGGGATGTCTCTCTCAGTGTGTGTTTCTGTATAGGATTGAATGTCTCTCTCAGTGTGTGTGTCTGTACAGGATTTGATGTTACTCTCAGTGTGCGTGTGTGCACAGCAGTTGATGTCTCTCTCAGTGAGTGTGTTTGCACAGGAGTGGATTTCTCACTCAGTGTGTGTGTTTGTACAGGAGTGGATGTCTCTCTCAGTGTGTGTGTGTGTGGTTACAGGAGTGGATGTCTCTCTCAGTGTGTGTGTGTGCACAGGAGTGGATGTCTCTCTCAGAATGTGTGTGTGTGTACAGGAGTGGATGTCTCTCTCAGATTGTGTGTGTGTACAGGAGTTGATGTCTCTCTCAGTTTGTGTGTGTCTGTACAGGGGTGGATGTCTCTCTCAGTGTGTGTGTGTGCACAGGAGTGGATGTCTCTCTCAGAATGTGTGTGTGTGTGTGTACAGGATTGGATGTCTCTCTCAGTTTGTGTGTGTGTACAGGAGTTGATGTCTCTCTCAGTTTGTGTGTGTCTGTCCAGGAATGAATGTCTCTCTCAGTGTGTGTGTGTGTGTACAGGAGTGGATGTCTCTTTCAGTCTGTGTGCGTACAGGTGTGGATGTCTCTCTCAGTGTGTGTGTGTACAGGAGTGGATGTCTCTCTCAATGTGTGTATGTGTACAAGAATGAATGTCTCTCTCAGTATGTGTGTGTGTCCAGGAATGGATTTCTCTCTCTGTGTGTGTGTATAGGAGTGGATGTCCATCTCAGGGTGTGTGTATACAGGAGTTGATGTCTCTCACAGTGTGTGTGTGTGTACAGGAGTGTAATTATCTCTCAGTGTGTGTGTTTGTGTGTACAGAACTGGATCTCTATCTCAGTGTGTGTCTGTGTACAGGAGTGGATTTCTCTCTCAGTGTGTGTGCGTTTGTGTAGAGGAGTTGATGTCTCTCTCAGAGTGTGTGTGTGTGTGTGCTCAGCATTGGATGTCTCTCTCAGTTTGTGTGTGTGTACAGGAGTTGATGTCTCTCTCAGTTTGTGTGTGTCTGTACAGGATAGGACTTCTCTCTCAGTGTGAGTGTGTGTACAGGCATGAATGTCTCGCTCAGTTTCTGTGTGTGTACAGGAGTGGATGTCTCTCTCAGTCTGTGTGTGTACAGGTGTGGATGTTTCTCTCAGTGTGTGTGTGTACAGGAGTGGATGTCTCTCTCAATGTGTGTATGTGTAGAGGAATGGATGTGTGTGTAAAGGAGTGGATGTCTCTCTCAGTGTGTGTGTGTGTGTACAGGAATGTATATCTCTCTCAGTGTGTTTGTGTGTGTTTGAACAGGATTGAATGTCTCTCTCAGTGTGTGTGTTTGTACAGAAGTGGCTGTCTCTCTCAGTGTGTGTATGTGCACAGGAGTGGATGTCTCTCTCAGTGTGTGTGTGTACAGGATTGAATGTCTCTCTCAGTGTGTGTGTGTACAGGAGTGTTATTCTCTCTCATTGTGTGTGTACAGGAGGAATGTCTCTCTCAGTGTGTGTGTGTGTGTACAGCATTGAATGTCTCTCTCAGTGTGTGTGTGTGTACAGGAGTGGAATTCTCTCTCATTGTGTGTGTACAGGAGGAATGTCTCTCTCAGTGTGTGTGTGTGTACAGCATTGAATGTCTCTCTGAGTGTGTGTGTACAGGAGTGGATCTCTCTCTCAGTGTGCGTGTGTACAGGAGTGGATGTCTCTCACAGTGTGTCTGCGTGTATGAACAGGAGTGGATGTCTCTCTCAGTGTGTGTGTGTGTACAGGAGTTGATGTCTCTCTCAGTGTGTGTGTATGTGTGCAGGAGTGGATTTCTCTATCAGAGTGTTTTTATATGTACAGGAGTGGATGTCTCCCTCAGTGTGTGTGTGTGAACAGGAGTGGATCTCTCTCTCAGTGTGTGTGCGTGAATGTACAGGAGTGGGTGTCTCCCTCATTGTGTGTGTGTTTACAAGAGTTGATGACTCTCTCTGTGTGTGTGTATGTGTACAGGAGTGGATTTCTCTCTCAGTGTGTATGTGTGTAGAGGATTGAATGTCTCTCTCAGTATGCGTGTGTGTGTACAGGAGTGGTAGTCTCTCTCAGTGTGTATGTGTACAGGAGTGGATGTCTCTCTCAGTGTGTGTGCACAGGAGTGGCTATCTCTCAGTGTGTGTGTGTGCGCACAGGAGTGAATGTCTCTGTGTGTGTGTGTGTGTGTACAGGAGTGGATTTCTCTGTCAGAGTGTGTGTGTGTGTGCAGGAGTGGATGTCTCTCTCAGTGTGTGTGTGTTTGTACAGGAGTGGATGTCTCTCTCACTGTGTGTGTGTGTACAGGAGTGGATGTCTCTCTCAGTGTGTGTGTGTGTACAGGAGTGGATGTCTCTCTCAGTGTGTGTGTTTGTTTTAACAAAATTGAATGTCTCTTTCAGTGTTTGTGTGTCTGTACAGGATTGAATTTCTCAGTGTGTGTTTGTATGTGTACAGGAGTGGATGTGTCTCTCAGTGTGTTTGTGTATACAGGAGTGGATGTCTCTCTCACTGTGTGTGTGTGTGTACAGAGAGTGGATGTCTCTCTCAGAGTGTGTGAGTGTACAGGATTGAATGTCTCTTTCAGTGTGTGTGTGTCTGTACAGGATTGAATTTCTCAGTGTGTGTTTGTATGTGTACAGCAGTGGATGTGTCTCTCAGTGTGTGTGTGTATACAGGAGTGGATGTCTCTTTCACAGTGTGTGTGTGTGTGTGTGTGTACAGAGAGTGGGTGTCACTCTCAGTTTGTGTGTGTGTACAGAGAGTAGATGTCTCTCTCAGTGTGTGTGTATGTCCAGGAGTGAATGTCTCTCTCAGTGTGTGTGTGTACAGGATTGAATGCCTCTGTCAGTGTGTGTGTGTACAGGAGTTGATTTCTCTCTCAGTGTGTGTGTGTGTGTACAGGAGGGGATTTCACTCTCAGTGTGTGTGTGTACAGGAGTGGATGTCACTATCAGTGCGTGTGTGTACAGGAGTGGATTTTTCTCTCAGTGTGTGTGTGTACAGGAGTGGATGTCTCTCTCAGTTTGTTTGTACAGGAGTGTATGTATCTCTCAGTGTGTGTGTTTGTACTGGATTTAAAGTCTCTCTCAGTGTATGTGTGTGTGTACAGGAGTGGATGTCTCTCTCAGCGTGTGTGTGTGTGTGTGCAGGATTGAATGTCTCTCTCAGTGTGTGTGTGTGTAGAGGAGTGGATGTCCCTCTCAGTGTGTGTGTGTGTAGAGGAGTGGACATCTCTCTCAGTGTGTCTGTGTGTACAGGAGTGGATGTCTCTCTGAGTGTGTGTGTGTGTACAGGATTTGATGTTACTCTCAGTGTGCGTGTGTGCACAGCAGTTGATGTCTCTCTCAGTGAGTGTGTTTGCACAGGAGTGGATTTCTCACTCAGTGTGTGTGTTTGTACAGGAGTGGATGTCTCTCTCAGTGTGTGTGTGTGTGGTTACAGGAGTGGATGTCTCTCTCAGTGTGTGTGTGTGCACAGGAGTGGATGTCTCTCTCAGAATGTGTGTGTGTGTACAGGAGTGGATGTCTCTCTCAGTTTGTGTGTGTGTACAGGAGTTGATGTCTCTCTCAGTTTGTGTGTGTCTGTACAGGGGTGGATGTCTCTCTCAGTGTGTGTGTGCGCACAGGAGTGGATGTCTCTCTCAGAATGTGTGTGTGTGTGTGTACAGGATTGGATGTCTCTCTCAGTTTGTGTGTGTGTACAGGAGTTGATGTCTCTCTCAGTTTGTGTGTGTCTGTCCAGGAATGAATGTCTCTCTCAGTGTGTGTGTGTGTGTACAGGAGTGGATGTCTCTTTCAGTCTGTGTGCGTACAGGTGTGGATGTCTCTCTCAGTGTGTGTGTGTACAGGAGTGGATGTCTCTCTCAATGTGTGTATGTGTACAGGAATGAATGTCTCTCTCAGTATGTGTGTGTGTCCAGGAATGGATTTCTCTCTCTGTATGTGTGTATAGGAGTGGATGTCCATCTCAGGGTGTGTGTATACAGGAGTTGATGTCTCTCACAGTGTGTGTGTGTGTACAGGAGTGTAATTATCTCTCAGTGTGTGTGTTTGTGTGTACAGAACTGGATCTCTATCTCAGTGTGTGTCTGTGTACAGGAGTGGATTTCTCTCTCAGTGTGTGTGCGTTTGTGTAGAGGAGTTGATGTCTCTCTCAGAGTGTGTGTGTGTGTGTGCTCAGCATTGGATGTCTCTCTCAGTTTGTGTGTGTGTACAGGAGTTGATGTCTCTCTCAGTTTGTGTGTGTCTGTACAGGATTGGACTTCTCTCTCAGTGTGTGTGTGTGTACAGGCATGAATGTCTCGCTCAGTTTCTGTGTGTGTACAGGAGTGGATGTCTCTCTCAGTCTGTGTGTGTACAGGTGTGGATGTTTCTCTCAGTGTGTGTGTGTACAGGAGTGGATGTCTCTCTCAATGTGTGTATGTGTAGAGGAATGGATGTGTGTGTAAAGGAGTGGATGTCTCTCTCAGTGTGTGTGTGTGTGTACAGGAATGTATATCTCTCTCAGTGTGTTTGTGTGTGTTTGAACAGGATTGAATGTCTCTCTCAGTGTGTGTGTTTGTACAGAAGTGGCTGTCTCTCTCAGTGTGTGTATGTGCACAGGAGTGGATGTCTCTCTCAGTGTGTGTGTGTACAGGATTGAATGTCTCTCTCAGTGTGTGTGTGTACAGGAGTGTTATTCTCTCTCATTGTGTGTGTACAGGAGGAATGTCTCTCTCAGTGTGTGTGTGTGTGTGTACAGCATTGAATGTCTCTCTCAGTGTGTGTGCGTGTACAGGAGTGGAATTCTCTCTCATTGTGTGTGTACAGGAGGAATGTCTCTCTCAGTGTGTGTGTGTGTACAGCATTGAATGTCTCTCTGAGTGTGTGTGTACAGGAGTGGATCTCTCTCTCAGTGTGCGTGTGTACAGGAGTGGATGTCTCTCACAGTGTGTCTGCGTGTATGAACAGGAGTGGATGTCTCTCTCAGTGTGTGTGTGTGTACAGGAGTTGATGTCTCTCTCAGTGTGTGTGTATGTGTGCAGGAGTGGATTTCTCTATCAGAGTGTTTTTATATGTACAGGAGTGGATGTCTCCCTCAGTGTGTGTGTGTGAACAGGAGTGGATCTCTCTCTCAGTGTGTGTGCGTGAATGTACAGGAGTGGGTGTCTCCCTCATTGTGTGTGTGTTTACAAGAGTTGATGACTCTCTCTGTGTGTGTGTATGTGTACAGGAGTGGATTTCTCTCTCAGTGTGTATGTGTGTAGAGGATTGAATGTCTCTCTCAGTATGCGTGTGTGTGTACAGGAGTGGTAGTCTCTCTCAGTGTGTATGTGTACAGGAGTGGATGTCTCTCTCAGTGTGTGTGCACAGGAGTGGCTATCTCTCAGTGTGTGTGTGTGCGCACAGGAGTGAATGTCTCTGTGTGTGTGTGTGTGTGTACAGGAGTGGATTTCTCTGTCAGAGTGTGTGTGTGTGTGTGCAGGAGTGGATGTCTCTCTCAGTGTGTGTGTGTTTGTACAGGAGTGGTTGTCTCTCTCACTGTGTGTGTGTGTACAGGAGTGGATGTCTCTCTCAGTGTGTGTGTGTGTACAGGAGTGGATGTCTCTCTCAGTGTGTATGTGTGTAGAGGAGTGGATGTCTCTCTCAGTGTGTATGTGTGTGTAGGGATTGAACGCACCCTCCGTGTGTGTGTGTGTACAGGAGTGGATATATATCTCAGTGTGGGTGTGTACATGAGTTGATGTCACTCTCAGTGTGTGTGTGTGTTTACAGGAGTGGATGTCTCTCTCAGTGTGTGTGTGTACAGGAATGTATATCTCTCTCAGTGTGTTTGTGTGTGTTTGAACAGGATTTAATGTCTCTCTCAGTGTGTGTGTGTGTACAGAAGTGGATGTCTCTCTCAGTGTGTGTATGTGTACAGGAGTGGATGTCTCTCTCAGTTTGTGTGTGTACAGGAATGAATGTCTCTCTCAGTGTGTGTGTGTGTACAGGAGTGGAATTCTCTCTCAGTGCGTGTGTGTGTACAGGAGGAATGTCTCTCTCAGTGTGTGTGTGTGTACAGCATTGAATTTCTCTCTCAGTGTGTGTGTGTGTACAGGATTGAATGTCTCTCTGAGTGTGTGTGTGTACAGGAGTGGATCTCTCTCTTAGTGTGTGTGTGTACAGGAGAGGAGGTCTCTCTCAGTGTCTGTGTGTACAGGAGTGGAGGTCACTCTCAGTGTGTTTGTGAGTTTGAACAGGACTGAATGTCTCTCTCATTGTGTGTGAGTCTGTACCGGATTGAATGTCTCTCTCAGTGTGTGTGTGTACAGGAGTGCATGTCTCTCTCAGTTTGTGTGTGTGTACAGGATTGAATGTCCCTCTCTCTGTGTGTGTGTACAGGAGTGGAGGTCACTCTCAGTGTGTTTGTGTGTTTGAACAGCACTGAATGTCTCTCACATTGTGTGTGTGTCTGTACCGGATTGAATGTCTCTCTCAGTGTGTGTGTGTACAGGAGTGCATGTCCCTCTCAGTGTGTGTGTGCGTACAGGATTGAATGTCCCTCTGTGTGTGTGTGTGTACAGGAGTGCATGTCTCTCTAAGTTTGTGTTGTGTGTTTGAACAGGATTGAATGTCTTTCTCAGTGTGTGCGTGTCTGTACAGGATTGAATGTATCTCTCAGTGTGTGTGTGTGTGTACAGCAGTGGCTGTCTCTCGCAAAGTGTGTGTGTGTGTCTGTACAGGAGTGGATGAGACTCTCAATGTGTGTGTGTGTACAGGAGTGGATGTCTCTCTCAGTGTGTGTGTGTACAGGAGTGGATGTCTCTCTCAATGTGTGTGTGCGTACAGGAGAGGATGTCTCTCTCAGTTTGTGTGTGTGTGTACAGAGAGTGGATGTCTCTCTCAGTGTGTGTTTGTGTACAGCAGTGGATGTCTCTCTCAGTGTGTGTTTGTGTACAGGAATGAATGTCTCTCTCAGTGTATGTGTGTACAGGAGTGGATGTCTCTCTCAGTGTGTGTGTGTACAGGAGTGGATGTCTTCTCAGTGTGCGTGTGTGTACACAATTGAATGTCTCTCTCAGTGTATGTGTGTACAAGACTGGATGTCTCTATCAGTGTGTTTGTGTACAGGAGTTGTTGTCTCTCTCATTGTGTGTGTGTGTACAGGAGTGGATGTTTCTCTCAGTGACTGTATGTGTACAGGATTAAATGTCTCTCTCAGTGTATGTGTGCACAGGTGTGGATGTCTCTCTCAGTTTGTGTGTTATGTGAGTTGATGTGTCTCTCAGTGTGTGTGTGTGTGTACAGGAGTGGATTTCTATCCCAGTGTGTGTGTGTACAGGAGTGGATGTCTCTCTGAGTGTTGTGTGTGTGTACAGGAGTGGATTTCTCTCTCAGTGTGTGTGTGTACAGGAGAGGATGTCTCTCTCAGTATGTGTATGTGTACAGGAGAGGATTTCACTCTCACTGTGTGTGTGTACAGGAGTGGATGTCACTCTCAGTGTGTGTATTTGTACAGGATTGAATGTCTCTCTCAGTGTGTGTCTGTGTGTACAGGACTGGATGTCTCTCTCAGTGTGTGTTTTTGTACAGGATTGAATGTCTCTCTCAGATTGTGTGTGTGTGTACAGGAGTGGATGTCTCTCTCAGTGTGTGTATGTATACCGGTGTGGATGTCTCACTCAGTGTGTGTGTGTACAGGAGTGGATGTCTCTCTCAGTGTGTGTGTGTGTACAGTAGTGGATGTCTCTCTCAGTATATGTGTGTACAGGAGTGTATGTCACTCTCAGTGTGTGTGTGCACTGCAGTTGATGTCTCTCTCAGTGTGTGTGTGTGCACAGGAGTGGATGTCTCTCTCAGAATGTGTGTGTGTGTGTGTACAGGATTGGATGTCTCTCTCAGTTTGTGTGTGTGTACAGGAGTTGATGTCTCTCTCAGTTTGTGTGTGTCTGTCCAGGAATGAATGTCTCTCTCAGTGTGTGTGTGTGTGTACAGGAGTGGATGTCTCTCTCAATGTGTGTATGTGTACAGGAATGGATGTCTCTCTCAGTGTGTGTGTGTGTCCAGGAATGGATTTCTCTCTCTGTGTGTGTGTATAGGAGTGGATGTCCATCTCAGGGTGTGTGTATACAGGAGTTGATGTCTCTCACAGTGTGTGTGTGTGTACAGGAGTTGATGTCTCTCTCAGTTAGTGTGTGTATGTACAGGAGTGGATTTCTCTCTCAGTGTGTGTGTGTGTACAGGAGTGGATGTCTCTCTCAGTGTGTGTTGGTGTTTACAGGAGTGGATGACTCTCTCAGTGTGTGTGTGTGTGTGTACAGGAGTGGAAGTCTCTCTCAGTGTGTGAGTGTGTACAGGAGTTGATGTCTCTCTCAGTTTGTGTGTGTATGTACAGGAGTGGATTTCTCTCTCAGTGTGTGTGTGTACAGGAGTGGATGTCTCTCTCAGTGTGTGTGTCTGTGCCGGAGTGGATTTCTCTCTCAGTGTGAGTTTGTACAGGATTGAATGTCTCTCTCAGTTTGTGTGTGTGTGTGTAAAGGAGCGGATGTCTCTCTCAGTGTGTGTGTGTCTGTACAGGAGTGGATGTCTCTCTCAGTGTGCGTTTTTGTACAGGATTGAATGTCTCAGTCAGAATGTGTGTGTGTGTACAGGAGTGGATGTCTCTCTCAGTGTGTGTTTTTGCACAGGATTGAATGTCTCTGTCAGAATGTGTTTGTGTGAACAGGAGTGGATGTCTCTCTCAGTGTGTGTGTACAGGAGTGGAATTCTCTCTCAGTGTGTGTGTGTGTACATGAGTGGATGTCTCTCTCAGTGTGTGTGAGTGTACAGCAGTGGATGTTTTTCTCAGTGTGTGTGTGTGTACAGGAGTGGATGTCTCTCTCAGTGTGTGTGTGTGTACAGGAGTTGATGTCTCTCTCAGTTTGTGTGTATGTGTACAGGAGTGGATTTCTCTCTCAGTGTGTGTATGTGTACAGGTTTGAATCTCTCTCTCAGTGTGCGTGTGTGTTCAGGAGTGGATGTCTCTCTCAGTGTGTGTGTGTACAGGATTGAATGTCTCTCTCAGTGTGTGTGTGTGTACAGGAGTGAATTTCTCTCTCAGTGTGTGCGTGTGTACTGGAGTGGATGTCTCTCTCAGTGTGTATGTGCGTGTACAGGAGTGGATGTCTCTCTCAGTGTGTGTGTGTGTGTGTACAGGAGTGGATGTCTCTCTCATTGTGTGTGTGTACAGGAGTGGATGTCTCTCTCAGTGTGTTTTTTTGCACAGAATTGAATGTCTCTCTCAGAATGTGTGTGTGTGTACAGGAGTGGATGTCTCTCTCAGTGTGTGTATGTGTACAGGTGTGGATGTCTCCCTCAGTGTGTGTCTGTGTACAGGAGTGGATGTCTCTCTCAGTGTGTGTGAGTGTACAGCAGTGGATGTCTCTCTCACTGTATGTGTGTCTACAGGAGTTGTTGTCTCCCTAAGTGTGTGTGTGTGTACAGGAGTTCATGTCTCTCTCAGTGTTTTGTGTGCTTACAGGATTGAATGTCTCTCTCAGTGTGTGTGTGTGTACAGGACTGGAGGTCTCTCTCAGTGTGTGTTTGTGTTGAACAGGATTGAATGTCTCTCTTTGTGTCCGTGTGTCTGTACATAATTGAATGTATCTCTCAGTGTGTGTGTGTGTACAGGAGTGGATTTCTTTCTCAGTGTGTTTGTGTGTGTACAGGAGTGGATGTCTCTCTCATTGTGTGTTTGTGTGTACAGGGGTTGATGTCTCTCTCAATGTGTGTGTGTGTTTACAGGAGTGGATGTCTCTCTCAGTGTGTGTGTGTGTGTGTACAGGAGTGGATGTCTCTCTCAGTGTGTGAGTGTGTACAGGAGTTGATGTCTCTCTCAGTTTGTGTGTGTATGTACAGGAGTGGAATTCTCTCTCAGTGTGTGTGTGTGTACAGGAGTGTATGTCTCTCTCAGAGTGAGTGTGAGTACAGGAGTGTATGTCTCTCTCAGTGTGTGTGTGTACTGGAGTGGATTTGTCTCTCTCAGAGTGAGTGTGAGTACAGGAGTGTATGTCTCTCTCAGTGTGTGTGTGTACAGGAGTGGATTTGTCTCTCTGTGTGGGTGTACAGGAATGGATGTCTCTCTCAGTGTGTGTGTGTACAGGAGTGGATGTCTCTCTCAGAGTGTGTGTGTACATGATTTGATGTTTCTCTCAGTGTGTGTGTGTGTTTACAGGAGTGTATTAATCTCTCAGTGTGTGTTTGTGTACAGGAGTGGATGTCTCTCTCAGTGTTTGTGTGTGTGTACAGGACTGGATGTCTCTCTCAGTGTGTGTGTATGTACAGGAGTGGATGTCTCCCTCAGTGTGTGTGTGAGAACAGGAGTGTATCTCTCTCTCAGTGTGTGTGCGTGAATGTACAGGAGTGGGTGTCTCTCTCATTGTGTGTGTGTTTACAAGAGTTGATGACTCTCACTGTGTGTGTGTATATGTACAGGAGTGGATTTCCCTCTCAGTGTGTATGTGTGTAGAGGATTGAATGTCTCTCTCAGTGTGTGTGTGTGTGTACAGGAGTTGATGTCTCTCTCAGTGTGTGTGCACAGGAGTGGCTATCTCTCAGTGTGTGTGTGTGTGTACGGGAGTGAATGTCTCTGTGTGTGTGTGTGTGTGTGTACATGAGTGGATTTCTCTCTCAGAGTGTGTTTATGTGAACAGGAGTGGATGTCTCTCTCAGTGTGTGTGTGTGTGTGTGCAGGAATGGATGTCTCTCACAGTGAGTGTGTTTGTACAGGATTGAATGTCTCTCGCAGGGTGGGTGTGTGTGTACAGGACTGGATGTCTCTCTCAGTGTGTGTGTGTGTACAGGAGTGGATGTCTCTCTCACTGTGTCTGTGTTTGTACAGGAGTGGATGTCTCTCTCACTGTGTGTGTGTGTACAGGAGTGGATGTCTCTCTCAGTGTGTGTGTACAGGATTGAATCTCACTCTCAGTGTGTGTACAGGAAAGAATGTATCTGTGTGCGTGTGTACATGATTGAATGTCTCTCTCAGTGTGTGTGTGTACACGAGTGGATGTCTCTCTCAGTGTGTGTGTGTGTACAGGAGTGGAAGTCTCTCTCAGTGTGTGTCTATGTATAGGAGTGGATGTCTCTCTCAGTGTGTGTGTGTGTACAGGAGTGGATGTCTCTCTCAGTGTGTGTGTGTGTGTAGAGGAATGTATATCTCTCTCAGTGTGTTTGTGTGTGTTTGAACAGGATTGAATGTCTCTCTCAGTGTGTGTGTGTGTACAGAAGTGGATGTCTCTCTCAGTGTGTGTATGTGTACAGGAGTGGATGTCTCTCTCAGTGTGTGTGTGTACAGGAGTGGATGTCTCTCTCAGTGTGTGTGTGTGTACAGGAGTGGAATTCTCTCTCATTGTGTGTGTACAGGAGGAATGTCTCTCTCAGTGTGTGTGTGTGTACAGCATTGAATTTCTCTCTCAGTGAGTGTGTGTGAACAGGATAGAATGTCTCTCTGAGTGTGTGTGTGTTCAGGAGTGGATCTCTCTCTCAGTGTGTGTGTGTACAGGAGTGGATGTCTCTCTCAGTGTGTCTGCGTGTATGTACAGGAGTGGATGTCTCTCTCAGTGTGTGTGTGTGTACAGGAGTTGATGTCTCTCTCAGTGTGCGTGTATGTGTGCAGGAGTGGATTTCTCTATCAGGGTGTTTTTATATGTACAGGAGTGTATGTCTCCCTCAGTGTGTGTGTGTGAACAGGAGTGGATCTCTCTCTCAGTGTGTGTGCATGAAAGTACAGTAGTGGGTGTCTCTCTCATTGTGTGTGTGTTTACAAGAGTTGATGACTCCCTCTGTGCGTGTGTATGTGTACAGGAGTGGATTTCTCTATCAGTGTGTATGTGTGTAGAGGATTGAATGTCTCTCTCAGTGTTTGTGTGTGTGTACAGGAGTGGTAGTCTCTCTCAGTGTGTATGTGTACAGGAGTGGATGTCTCTCTCAGTGTGTGTGCACAGGAGTGGCTATCCCTCAGTGTGTGTGTGTGTGCACAGGAGTGAATGCCTCTGTGTGTGTGTGTGTGTGTGTACAGGAGTGGATTTCTCTGTCAGAGTGTGTGTGTGTGTGCAGGAGTGGATGTCTCTCTCAGTGTGTGTGTGTGTACAGGACTGGATGTCTCTCTCACTGTGTGTGTGTTTGTACAGGAGTGGATGTCTCTCTCAGTGTGTGTGTGTGTACAGGAGTGGATGTCTCTCTCAGTGAGTATGTGTGTACAGGAGTGGATGTCTCTCTCAGTGTGTGTGTGTGTACAGGATTGAATGTCTCACTCCGTGTGTGTGTGTGTACAGGAGTGGATATATCTCTCAGTGTGGGTGTGTACTTGAGTTGATGTCACCCTCAGTTTGTGTGTGTGTTTACAGGAGTTGATGTCTCTCTCAGTGTGTGTGTGTACAGGAATGTATATCTCTCTCAGTGTGTTTGTGTTTGTTAGAACAGGATTGAATGTCTCTCTCAGTGAGTGTGTGTGTACAGAAGTGGATGTATCTCTCATTGTGTGTATGTGTACAGGATTGGATGTCTCTCTCAGTGTGTGTATGTACAGGATTGAATGTCTCTCTCAGTGTGTGTGTGTGTACAGGAGTGGAATTCTCTCTCAGTGCGTGTGTGTGTACAGGAGGAATGTCTCTCTCAGTGTGTGTGTGTGTGTACAGCATTGAATTTCTCTCTCAGTGTGTGTGTGTGTACAGGATTGAATGTCTCTCTGAGTGTGTGTGTGTACAGGAGTGGATCTCTCTCTCAGTGTGTGTGTGTACAGGAGTGGAGGTCTCTCTCAGTGTCTGTGTGTACAGGAGTGGAGGTCACTCTCAGTGTGTTTGTGTGTTTGAACAGGACTGAATGTCTCTCTCAGTGTGTGTGTGTCTGTACCGGATTGAATGTCTCTCTCAGTGTGTGTGTGTGTACAGGAGTGCATGACTCTCTCAGTGTGTGTGTGTGTACAGGATTGAATGTCCCTCTCTGTTTGTTTGTGTACAGGGGTGGATGTCTCTCTAAGTGTGTGTGTGTGTGTTTGAACAGGATTGAATGTCTCTCTCAGTGTGTGCGTGTGTGTACAGGATTGAATGTATCTCTCAGTGTGTGTGTGTGTGTACAGCAGTGGCTGTCTCTCGCAAAGTGTGTGTTTGTGTCTTCACAGGAGTGGATGAGACTCTCAATGTGTGTGTGTACAGGAGTGGATGTCTCTCTCAGTGTGTGTGTGTGTACAGGAGTGGATGTCTCTCTCAATGTGTGTGTGCGTACAGGAGTGGAAGTCTCTCTCAGTTTGTGTGTGTGTGTACAGAGAGTGGATGTCTCTCTCAGTGTGTGTTTGTGTACAGCAGTGGATGTCTATCTCAGTGTGTGTTTGTGTACAGGAATGAATGTCTCTCTCAGTGTATGTGTGTACAGGAGTGGATGTCTCTCTCAGTGTGTGTGTGTACAGGAGCAGATGTCATCTCAGTGTGCGTGTGTGTACACGATTGAATGTCTCTCTCAGTGTATGTGTGTACAAGAGTGGATGTCTCTCTCAGTGTGTTTGTGTACAGGAGTTGATGTCTCTCTCATTGTGTGTGTGTGTACAGGAGTGGATGTCTCTCTCAGTGAGTGTATGTGTACAGGATTAAATGTCTCTCTCAGTGTATGTGTGCACAGGTGTGGATGTCTCTCTCAGTTTGTGTGTTACGGGAGTTGATGTGTCTCTCAGTCTGTGTGTGTGTGTACAGGAGTGGATTTCTATCCCATTGTGTTTGTGTACAGGAGTGGATGTCTCTCTGAGTGTTGTGTGTGTGTACAGGAGTGGATTTCTCTCTCAGTGTGTGTGTGTACAGGCGAGGATTTCACTCTCACTGTGTGTGTGTGTACAGGAGTGGATGTCACTCTCAGTGTGTGTATTTGTACAGTATGGAATGTCTCTCTCAGTGTGTCTGTGTGTGTACAGGAGTGGATGTCTCTCTCAGTGTGTGTGTGTATACCGGTGTGGATGTCTCTCTCAGTGTGTGTGTGTGTACAGCAGTGGATGTCTCTCTCAATGTGTGTGTGTGTACAGGAGTGGATATCTCTCTCAGTGCGTGTGTGTGTAGAGGAGTGGATGTCTCTCTCAGTGTGTGTGTGAACAGGAGTGGATGTCTCTCTCAGTTCGTGTGTGTACAGGAGGGGATGTCTCTCTCAGTGTGTGTGTGTGTTTGAACAGGATTGAATGTCTCTCTCAGTGTCTGTGTGTACAGTAGTGGATGTCTCTCTCAGTGTGTGTGTTTACAGTAGAAGTTGTCTCTCTCAGTGTGTATGTGTACAGTAGTGGATGTCTCTCTCAGTATATGTGTGTACAGGAGTGGATGTCTCTCTCAGTGTGTGTGTGTACAGGAGTGGATGTCTCTCTCAGTGTGTGTGTGTGTACAGGAGTCGATGTCTCTCTCACTGTGTGTGTGTGTACAGGTGTGGATGTCACTATCAGCTTGTGTGTTTGTACAGGATTGAATGTCTGTCTCTTTGTGTGTGTGTGTACATGAGTGGATGTCTCTCTCAGTGTGTGTTTTGGTACAGGGTTGAATGTCTCTCTCAGTGTCTGTGTGTGTACAGGAGTGGATGTCTCTCTCAGTGTGGATTTGTGTGTACATGAGTGGATGTCTCTCTCATTGTGTGTTTTTGTACAGGGTTGAATGTCTCTCTCAGTGCGTGTGTGTACTGGAGTGGATGTCTCTCTCAGTGTGTGTGCGTGTACAGGAGTGGATGTCTCTCTCAGAGTGTGTGTGTGTACAGGAGTTGATGTCTCTCTCAGTGTGTGTTTGTGTGTGTACAGGAGTGGATGTCTCTCTCAGTGTGGGTGTGCTTGTACAGGAGTGGATGTCTCTCTCAGTGTGTGTGTGTGTACAGCAGTGGGTGTCTCTATCAGTGTGTGTGTGTGTACAGGATTGAATGTCTCTCTCAGTCTGTGTATGTACAGGAGTGGATGTCTCTCTCAGTGTGTGTGTGTACAGGAGCTGCTGTCTCTCTCAGTGTGTGTGTGTGTGTGTGTACAGAAGTGGATGTCTCTCTCAGTGTTTGTGTGTACAGGAATGTATGTATCTCTCATTATTTTTGTGTGTGTTAGAACAGGATTGAATGTCTCTCTCAGTGTGTTTGTGTTTGAACAGGATTGAATGTCTCTCTCATTGTGTGTGTGTGTACAGGAGTGGATGTCTCTCACAGTGTGTGTGATTAAGGGAGTGGATGTCACTCTCAGTGTGTCTGTGTGTGTACAGGAGTGGACCTCACTCTCAGAGTGTGTGTGTGTACAGGAGTTGAAATCTCTCTCAGTGTGTGTGTGTACAGGAGTTGTTGTCTCTCTCAGTTTGTGTGTGTGTACAGGAGTGGATTTCTCTCTCAGTGTGTGTGGATGTACAGGAGAGGATGTCACTCTCAGTGTGTGTGTGTGTACAGGAGTGGATGTCTCTCTCAGTGTTAGTGCGTACAGGAGTTGATGTCCCTCTCATTGAATGTGTGTGTACAGGAGTTGATTTCTTCTCAGTGTGTGTGTGTACAGGAGCGGATTTCTCTCTCATTGTGTGTGTGTGTACAGGAGTTGATGTCTCTCTCAGTGTCTGTGTGTGTGTGTGTACAGGAGTGGATTTCTCTCTCAGTGTGTGTGTGTGTGTACAGGAGTGGATGTCTCTCTCAGTGTCTGTGTGTGTGTGTGTGTACAGGAGTGGCTGTCTCTCTCAGTGTCTGTGTGTGTGTGTGTACAGGAGTGGATGTCTCTCTCAGTGTGTGTGTGTGTGTACAGTAGTTGATGTGTCTCTCAGTTTGTGTGTGTGTTTCTACAGGAGTGGATTTCTCTATCAGTATGTGTGTGTGTACAGGAGTGAATGTCTCTATCAGTGTGTGTGTGTGTTCAGTAGTGGATGTCTCTCTCAGTGTGTGAGTGTACAGGAGTATATGTCTCTCTCGGTGTGTGTGTGCAGGAATTGATGTCTCTCTCAGTGTGTGTGTGTGTACAGAAGTGGATTTCTCTCTCTGTGTGTTTGTGTGTGTTCAGGAGTGGATGTCTCTCTCAGTGTGTGTTTGTGTGTACAGGAGTGGATGTCTCTCTCAGTGTGTGTGTGTGTACAGGAGTGGATTTCTCTCTCTGTGTGTTTGTGCGTGTACAGGAGTGGATGTCTCTCTCAGTGTGTGTGTGTGTGTGTACAGGAGTTGATGTCTCTCTCAGTGTGTGAGAGTGTACAGGAGTTGATGTCTCTCTCAATGTGTGAGTGTGTACAGGAGTTGATGTCTCTCTCAGTTTGTGTGTGTATGTACAGGAGTGGAATTCTCTCTAAGTGTGTGTGTGTACTGGAGTGGATGTCTCTCTCAGTGTGTGTGTCTGTGCAGGAGTGGATTTCTCTCTCGTTGTGTGTGTGTACTGGAGTGGATGTCTCTCTCAGTGTGTGTGTGTGTGTGTACAGGAGTGGATGTCCCTCTCAGTGTGTGTTTGTACAGGATGGAATGTCTCTCTCAGTTTGTGTGTGTGTGTGTAAAGGAGTGGATGTCTCTCTCAGTGTGTGTGTGTACAGGAGTGGATGTCTCTCTCAGTGTGTGTGTACAGGAGTGGAATTCTATGTGTGTGTGTGTGTGTGTACATGAGTGGATGTCTCTCTCAGTGTGTGTGAGCGTACAGCAGTGGATGTTTTTCTCACTGTGTGTGTGTGCACAGGAGTGGATGTCTCTCTCAGTGCGTGTGTGTGTACAGGAGTAGATGTCTCTCTCAGTTTGTGTGTATGTGTACAGGAGTGGATTTCTCTCTCAGTGTGTGTATGTGTACAGGTTTGAATCTCTCTCTCAGTGTGCATGTGTGTTCAGGAGTGGATGTCTCTCTCAGTGTGTGTGTGTGTACAGGGTTGAATGTCTCTCTCAGTGTCTTTGTGTACAGGAGTGAATTTCTCTCTCAGTGTGTACGTGTGTGTGTACTGGAGTGGATGTCTCTCTCAGTGTGTGTTTGTGTTTACAGGAGTGGATGACTCTCTCTGTGTGTGTGTGTACAGGAGTGGATGTCTCCCTCAGTCTGTGAGTGTGTACAGGAGTTGATGTCTCTCTCAGTTTGTGTGTGTATGTACAGGAGTGGATTTCTCTCTCAGTGTGTGTGTGTACAGGAGTGGATGTCTCTCTCAGTGTGTGTGTCTGTGCAGGAGTGGATTTCTCTCTCAGTGTGTGTGTGTGTACTGGAGTGGATGTCTCTCTCAGTGTGTGTGTGTGTGTACAGGAGTGGATGTCTCTCTCAGTGTGTGTTTGTAAAGGATGGAATGTCTCTCTCAGTTTGTGTGTGTGTGTGTGTAAAGGAGTGGATGTCTCTCTCAGTGTGTGTGTGTGTGTACAGGAGTGGATGATTCTCTCAGTGTGTGCTTTTGCACAGGATTGAATGTCTCTGTCAGAATGTGTGTGTGTGTACAGGAGTGGATGTATCTCTCAGTGTTTGTGTACAGGAGTGGAATTCTCTCTCAGTGTGTGTGTGTGTACAGGAGTGGATGTCTCTCTCAGTGTGTGTGAGTGTACAGCAGTGGATGTTTTTCTCACTGTGTGTGTGTGCACAGGAGTGGATGTCTCTCTCAGTGTGTGTGTGTGTACAGGAGTAGATGTCTCTCTCAGTTTGTGTGTATGTGTACAGGAGTGTATTTCTCTCTCAGTGTGTGTATGTGTACAGGTTTGAATCTCTCTCTCAGTGTGCGTGTGTGTTCAGGAGTGGATGTCTCTCTCAGTGTGTGTGTGTGTACAGGATTGAATGTCTCTCTCAGTGTCTGTGTGTACAGGAGTGAATTTCTCTCTCAGTGTGTGCGTGTGTGTGTACTGGAGTGGATGCCTCTCTCAGTGTGTGTTTGTGTTTACAGGAGTGGATGACTCTCTCAGTGTGTGTGTGTGTGTGTACAGGAGTGGATGTCTCTCTCAGTGTGTGAGTGTGTACAGGAGTTGATGTCTCTGTCAGTTTGCGTGTGTATGTACAGGAGTGGATTTCTCTCTCAGTGTGTGTGTGTACAGGAGTGGATGTCTCTCTCAGTGTGTGTGTCTGTGCAGGAGTGGATTTCACTCTCAGTGTGTGTGTGTGTACTGGAGTGGATGTCTCTCTCAGTGTGTGTTTGTGTGTACAGGAGTGGATGTCTCTCTCAGTGTGTGTTTGTACAGGATTGAATGTCTCTCTCAGTTTGTGTGTGTGTGTGTAAAGGAGTGGATGTCTCTCTCAGTGTGTGTGTGTACAGGAGTGGATGTCTCTCTCAGTGTGTGTGTACAGGAGTGGAATTCTCTGTGTGTGTGTGTGTGTGTGTACATGAGTGGATGTCTCTCTCAGTGTGTGTGAGCGTACAGCAGTGTATGTTTTTCTCACTGTGTGTGTGTGCACAGGAGTGGATGTCTCTCTCAGTGCGTGTGTGTGTACAGGAGTTGATGTCTCTCTCAGTTTGTGTGTATGTGTACAGGAGTGGATTTCTCTCTCAGTGTGTGTATGTGTACAGGTTTGAATCTCTCTCTCAGTGTGCGTGTGTGTTCAGGATTGAATGTCTCTCTCAGTGTATGTGTGTGTACAGGAGTGAATTTCTCTCTCAGTGTGTGCGTGTGTACTGGAGTGGATGTCTCTCTCAGTGTGTGTGTGCGTGTACAGGAGTGGATGTCTCTCTCAGTGTGTGTGTGTACAGGAGTGGATGTCTCTCTCAGTGTGTTTTTTTGCACAGGATAGAATGTCTCTCTCAGAATGTGTGTGTGTGTACAGGAGTGGATGTCTCTCTCAGTGTGTGTGTTTGTACAGGTGTGGATGTCTCTCTCAGCGTGTGTCTGTGTACAGGAGTGGATGTCTCTCTCAGTATGTGTGAGTGTACAGCAGTGGATGTCTCTCTCACTGTGTATGTGTGTATAGGAGTGGTTGTCTCCCTAAGAGTGTGTGTGTGTACAGGAGTTCATGTCTCTCTCAATGTTTTGTGTGCTTACAGGATTGAATGTCTCTCTCAGTGTGTGTATGTGTACAGGACTGGAGGTCTCTCTCAGTCTGTGTTTGTGTTGAACAGGATTGAATGTCTCTCTCAGTGTGTGTGTGTCTGTACAGGATTGAATGTCTCTCTCAGTGTGTGTGTGTCTGTACAGGATTGAATGTATCTCTCAGTGTGTGTGTGTGTACAGGAGTGGATTTCTCTCTCAGTGTGTTTGTGTGTGTACCGGAGTGGATGTCTCTCTCAGTGTGTGTTTGTGTGTACAGGAGTGGATGTCTCTCTCAGTGTGTGTGTGTGTTTACAGGAGTGGATGTCTCTCTCAGTGTGTGTGTGTGTGTGTACAGGAGTGGATGTCTCTCTCAGTGTGTGAGTGTGTACAGGAGTTGATGTCTCTCTCAGTTTGTGTCTGTAGGTACAGGAGTGGAATTCTCTCTCAGTGTGTGTGTGTAAAGGAGTGGATGTCTCTCTCAGTGTGTGTGTCTGTGCAGGAGTGGATTTCTCTCTCAGTGTGTGTGTGTCTACAGGAGTGGATGTCTCTCTCATTGTGTGTTTGTACAGGATTGAATGTCTCTCTCAGTTTGTGTGTGTGTGTGTAAAGGAGATGATGTCTCTCTTAGTGTGTGCTTTTGCACAGGATTGAATGTCTCTGTCAGAATGTGTGTGTGTGTACAGGAGTGGATGTCTCTATCAGTGTGTGTGTACAGGAGTGGTATTCTCTCTCAGTGTGTGTGTGTGTACAGGAGTGGATGTCTCTCTCAGTGTGTGTGAGTGTACAGCAGTGGATGTTTTTCTCACTGTGTGTGTGTGCACAGGAGTGGATGTCTCTCTCAGTGTGTGTGTGTGTACAGGAGTAGATTTCTCTCTCAGTTTGTTTGTAAGTGTACAGGAGTGGATTTCTCTCTCAGTGTGTGTATGTGTACAGGTTTGAATCTCTCTCTCAGTGTGCGTGTGTGTTCAGGAGTGGATGTCTCTCTCAGTGTGTGTGTGTGTACAGGATTGAATGTCTCTCTCAGTGTGTGTGTGTGTACAGGAGTGAATTACTCTCTCAGTGTGTGCGCGTGTACTGGAGTGGATGTATCTCTCAGTGTGTGTGTGTGTTTAGAGGAGTGGATGACTCTCTCAGTGTGTGTGTGTGTACAGGAGTGGATGTCTCTCTCAGTGTGTGAGTGTGTACAGGAGTTGATGTCTCTCTCAGTTTGTGTGTGTATGTACAGGAGTGGATTTCTCTCTCAGTGTGTGTATGTATAGGAGTGGATGTCTCTCTCAGTGTGTGTGTCTGTGCAGGAGTGGATTTCTCTCTCAGTGTGTGTGTGTGTACAGGAGTGGATGTCTCTCTCAGTGTGTGTGTGTGTACAGGATTGAATGTCTCTCTCAGTTTGTGTGTGTGTGTGTAAAGGAGTGGAGGTCTCTCTCAGTGTGAGTGTGTGTTTGTGTACAGGAGTGGATGTCTCTCTCAGTGTGTGTTTTTGCACAGGATTTAATGTCTCTGTCAGAATGTGTGTGTGTGCACAGGAGTGGATGTCTCTCTCAGTGTGTGTGTGTACAGGAGTGGATGTCTCTCTCAGTGTGTTTTTTTGCACAGGATTGAATGTCTCTCTCAGAATGTGTGTGTGTGTACAGGAGTGGAAGTCTCTCTCAGTGTGTGTGTGTGTACAGGTGTGGATGTCTCTCTCAGTGTGTGTCTGTGTACAGGAGTGGATGTCTCTCTCAGTGTGTGTGAGTGTACAGCAGTGGATGTCTCTCTCACTGTGTGTTTATGTACAGGAGTGGTTGTCTCCCTAAGTGTGTGTGTGTGTACAGCAGTTCATGTCTCTCTCAATGTTTTGTGTGCTTACAGGATTGAATGTCTCTCTCAGTGTGTGTATGTGTACAGGACTGGAGGTCTCTCTCAGTCTGTGTTTGTGTTGAACAGGATTGAATGTCTCTCTCAGTGTGTGTGTGTCTGTACAGGATTGAATGTCTCTCTCAGTGTGTGTGTGTCTGTACAGGATTGAATGTATCTCTCAGTGTGTGTGTGTGTACAGGAGTGGATTTCTCTCTCAGTGTGTTTGTGTGTGTACCGGAGTGGATGTCTCTCTCAGTGTGTGTTTGTGTGTACAGGAGTGGATGTCTCTCTCAGTGTGTGTGTGTGTTTACAGGAGTGGATGTCTCTCTCAGTGTGTGTGTGTGTGTGTACAGGAGTGGATGTCTCTCTCAGTGTGTGAGTGTGTACAGGAGTTGATGTCTCTCTCAGTTTGTGTCTGTAGGTACAGGAGTGGAATTCTCTCTCAGTGTGTGTGTGTAAAGGAGTGGATGTCTCTCTCAGTGTGTGTGTCTGTGCAGGAGTGGATTTCTCTCTCAGTGTGTTTGTGTCTACAGGAGTGGATGTCTCTCTCATTGTGTGTTTGTACAGGATTGAATGTCTCTCTCAGTTTGTATGTGTGTGTGTAAAGGAGATGATGTCTCTCTTAGTGTGTGCTTTTGCACAGGATTGAATGTCTCTGTCAGAATGTGTGTGTGTGTACAGGAGTGGATGTCTCTATCAGTGTGTGTGTACAGGAGTGGTATTCTCTCTCAGTGTGTGTGTGTGTACAGGAGTGGATGTCTCTCTCAGTGTGTGTGAGTGTACAGCAGTGGATGTTTTTCTCACTGTGTGTGTGTGCACAGGAGTGGATGTCTCTCTCAGTGTGTGTGTGTGTACAGGAGTAGATTTCTCTCTCAGTTTGTTTGTAAGTGTACAGGAGTGGATTTCTCTCTCAGTGTGTGTATGTGTACAGGTTTGAATCTCTCTCTCAGTGTGCGTGTGTGTTCAGGAGTGGATGTCTCTCTCAGTGTGTGTGTGTGTACAGGATTGAATGTCTCTCTCAGTGTGTGTGTGTGTACAGGAGTGAATTACTCTCTCAGTGTGTGCGCGTGTACTGGAGTGGATGTATCTCTCAGTGTGTGTGTGTGTTTAGAGGAGTGGATGACTCTCTCAGTGTGTGTGTGTGTACAGGAGTGGATGTCTCTCTCAGTGTGTGAGTGTGTACAGGAGTTGATGTCTCTCTCAGTTTGTGTGTGTATGTACAGGAGTGGATTTCTCTCTCAGTGTGTGTATGTATAGGAGTGGATGTCTCTCTCAGTGTGTGTGTCTGTGCAGGAGTGGATTTCTCTCTCAGTGTGTGTGTGTGTACAGGAGTGGATGTCTCTCTCAGTGTGTGTGTGTGTACAGGATTGAATGTCTCTCTCAGTTTGTGTGTGTGTGTGTAAAGGAGTGGAGGTCTCTCTCAGTGTGAGTGTGTGTTTGTGTACAGGAGTGGATGTCTCTCTCAGTGTGTGTTTTTGCACAGGATTTAATGTCTCTGTCAGAATGTGTGTGTGTGCACAGGAGTGGATGTCTCTCTCAGTGTGTGTGTGTACAGGAGTGGATGTCTCTCTCAGTGTGTTTTTTTGCACAGGATTGAATGTCTCTCTCAGAATGTGTGTGTGTGTACAGGAGTGGAAGTCTCTCTCAGTGTGTGTGTGTGTACAGGTGTGGATGTCTCTCTCAGTGTGTGTCTGTGTACAGGAGTGGATGTCTCTCTCAGTGTGTGTGAGTGTACAGCAGTGGATGTCTCTCTCACTGTGTGTTTATGTACAGGAGTGGTTGTCTCCCTAAGTGTGTGTGTGTGTACAGCAGTTCATGTCTCTCTCAGTGTTTTGTGTGCGTATAGGATTGAATGTCTCTCTCAGTGTGCGTGTGTCTGTACAGGATTGAATGTCTCTCTCAGTGTGTGTGTGTCTGTACAGGAATGAATGTATCTCTCAGTGTGTGTGTGTGTACAGGAGTGGCTGTCTCTCGCAGTGTGTGTGTGTGTCTGTACAGGAGTGGATGACACTCTCAGTGCGTGTGTGTGTACAGGAGTGGATGTCTATCCCAGTTTGTGTGTGTGTGTACAGAGAGTGGATGTCTCTCTCAGTCTGTGTGTGTGTACAGGAGTGGATGTCTCTCTCAGTGTGTGTTTGTGTACAGGAATGAATGTCTCTCTCAGTGTAGGTGTGTACAGGAGTGGATTTCTTTCTCAGTGTGTGTGTGTACAGGAGCGGATGTCTCTCTCAGTCTGTGTTTGTGTACAGGATTGAATGTCTCTCTCAGTGTATGTGTGTACAAGAGTGGATGTCTCTCTCAGTGTATTTGTGTACAAGAGTGGATGTCTCTCTCAGTGTGTGTGTGTACAGGAGTTGATGTCTCTCTCAGTGTGTGTGTGTACAGGAATGAATGTCTCTCTCAGTGTATGTGTGTACAAGAGTGGATGTCTCTCTCAGTGTGTGTGTACAGGAGTTGATGTCTCTCTCAGTGTGTGTGTGTGTACAGAAGTGGATTTCTCTCTCAGTGTGTGTGTGTGTACAGGAGTGGATGTCTCTCTCAATGTGTGTGTTTGTACAGGATTGAATGTCTATCTCAGTTTGTGTGTGTTTGTTTAGAGGAGTGGATGCCTCTTTCAGTGTGTGCTGTGTACAGGAGTGGATTTCTCTCTCAGTGTTTGTGTGTTTAGGATTGAATGTCTCTCTCGCTGTGTGTTTGTGTGTACAGGAGTGGATGTATCTCTCAGTGTGTGTGTGTGTAAAGGAGAGGACCACTCTCTCAGTGTGTGTGTGTTCAGGAGTTGATGTCTCTCTCAGTGTGTGTGTGTAAAAGAGTTAATGTCTCTCTCATTGTGTGTGTGTGTGCAGGAGTGGATTTCTCTCTCACTGTGTGTGTGTGTACAAGAGAGGATGTCTCTCTTTGTGTGTGTACAGGAGTTGATGTCTCGCTTAATGTGTGTGTGTACAGGAGTTGATGTCTCTCTCAGTGAGAGTTTGTGTACAGGAGTGGATTTCTTTCTCAGTATGTGTGTGTGTACAGGAGCGGATGTCTCCCTCAGTGTGTGTGTGTGTGTGCGTACAGGAGTGGAGGTAACTCTCAGTGTGTGTGTGTTTACTGGAGTGCATGTCTCACTCTGTATGTGTGTGTGTGTGTGTGTACAGGAGGTGAATTCTCTCTCAGTGTGTGTATGTGTACAGGATTGAATGTCTCTCTCAGGGTCTGTGTGCGTACAGGAGTGGATTTCTCTCTCAGTGTGTGTGTGTACAGGAGAGGATTTCTCTCTCAGTGTGTGTGTGTGTGTGTACAGGAGTGGATATCTCTCTCAGTGTGTGTGTGTTTTCAGTAGTGGATGTGTCTCTCAGTGTGTGTGTGTGTACAGGATTGGATTTCTCTCTCAGTGTGTGTGTGTGTACAGGAGTGGAATTCTCTCTCAGTGTGTGTCTGTGTGAACAGGAGTTGATGTCTCTCTCAGTGTGTGTATGTGTGAACACAAGTGGATTTTTCTCTCAGTGTGTGTGTGTGTGTACAGGAGTGTATGTCTCTCTCAGAGTGTGTGCGTGTACATGAGTGGAGGTCTCTCTCAGTTTGTGTGTACAGGAGTGGATGTCTCTCTCAGTGCGTGTGTGTGTACAGGAGAGGATTTCTCTCTCAGTGTGTGTTTGTGTACAGGAGTGGATGTCTCTCTCAGTGTGTGCGTGTGTACAGGAGTGGATTTCTCTCTCACTGTGTGTGTATGTACAGGAGTGGATGTCACTCTCAGTGTGTGTTTTTGTACAGGATTGAATGTCTCTGTCAGTGTGTGTGTGTGTACAGGAGTGGATGTCTCTCATAGTGTGTGTTTTTGTAGAGGGTTGAATGTCTCTGTCAGATTGTGTGTGTGTGTACAGGATTGGATGTCTCTCTCAGTGTGTGTGTGTGTACAGTAGTGGATGACCCTCTCAGTGTGTGTGCGTGTACAGGAGTGGATGTCTCTCTCAGTTTGTGTGCGTGTACAGGAGTGGATGTGTCTTTCAGTGTGTGTGTGTGTTTTCAGGATTGAATGTCTCTCTCAGTGTGTGTGTGTGCACAGGAGTGGACGTCACTCTCAGTGTGTGTGTGTAGTGGAGTGCGTGTCTCTCTCAGTGTGTGTGTGTTTGAACAGGATTGAATGTCTCTCTCAGTGTTTGTGTGTCTGTACAGGATTGAATGTCTCGCTCAGTATGTGTGTGTGTACAGGAGTGGATGTCTCTCTCAGTGCGTGTGTGTGTACAGGAGTGGATGTCTATCTCAGTGTGTGTGTGTTTACAGGATTGAATGTCTCTCTCAGTGTGTGTGTGTGTACAGGAGTGGATGCCTCTCTCAGTGTGTGTGTGTGTACAGGAGTGAATGTCTCTCTCAGTGTGTGTGTGTGTACCGGAGTGGATGTCTCTCTCAGTGTGTGAGTGTGTGTACAGAGAGTTGATGTCTCTCTCAGTGTGTGTGTATGTAAAGGAGAGTAAGTCTCTCTCATTGTGTGTGTGCGTACAGGAGTGGATGTCTCTCTCATTGTGTGTGTGTGTGTGTTGGATTGAATGTCTCTCTCAGTGTATGTGTGTACAAAGTGGATGTCTCTCTCAGTGTGTGTGTGTACAGGAATGGAAGTCTCTCGCAGTGTGTATGTGTGTACAGGAGTGGATGTCTCTCTCAGTGTGGGTGTGTACTTGAGTTGATGTCACTCTCTCTGTGTGTGTGTGTGTACCGGAGTTGATGTCTCTCTCAGTGCCTTTGTGTGTGTGTGTACAGGAGTTGTTTTCTCTCTCAGTGTGTGTGTACATGAGTGGATGTATCTCTCAGTGTCTGTGTGTGTGTGTGTACAGGAGTGGATTTCTCTCTCAGTGTGTGTGTGTGTACAGGAGTGGATGTCTCTCTCTGTGTCTGTGTGTGTGTGTGTGTACAGGAGTGGATGTCTCTCTCAGTGTGTGTGTGTGTGTGTACAGGAGTTGATGTGTCTCTCAGTGTGTGTGTGTACAGGATTGAATGACCCTCTCTGTGTGTGTGTGTACAGGAGTGGATGTCTCTCTAAGTGTGTGTGTGTGTGTTTGAACAGGATTGAATGTCTCTCTCAGTGTGTGCGTGTCTGTACAGGATTGAATGTATCTCTCAGTGTGTGTGTGTGTGTACAGGAGTGCCTGTCTCTCGCAAAGTGTGTGTGTGTCTGTACAGGTGTGGATGTCTCTCTCAGTGTGTGTTTGTGTACAGCAGTGGATGTCTCTCTCAGTGTGTGTTTGTGTACAGGAATGAATGTCTCTCTCAGTGTATGTGTTTACAGGAGTGGATGTCTCTATCAGTGATTGTGTGTACAGGAGTGGATGTCTTCTCAGTGTGCGTGAGTGTACACTATTGAATGTCTCTCTCAGTGTATGTGTGTACAAGAGATGATGTCTCTCTCAGTGTGTTTGTGTACAGGAGTTGATGTCTCTCTCAGTGTGTGTGTGTGTACAGGAGTGGATGTCTCTCTCAGTGTGTGTATGTGTACAGGATTAAATGTCTCTCTCAGTGTATGTGTGTACAGCTGTGGATGTCTCTCTAAGTTTGAGTGTTACGGGAGTTGATGTGTCTCTCAGTGTGCGTGTGTGTACAGGAGTGGATTTCTATCCCAATGTGTGTGTGTACAGGAGTGGATGTCTCTCTCAGTGTTGTGTGTGTACAGGAGAGGATGTCTCTCTCAGTATGCGTGTGTGTACAGGAGTGGATTTCACTCTCACTGTGTGTGTGTGTGTGTACAGGAGTGGATGTCACTCTCACTTTGTGTGTGTGTACAGGTGTGGATTTCTCTCTCAGTGTGTGTGTGTGTGTTCAGGAGTGGATGTCTTCTCAGTGTGTGTGTGTGTACACTATTGAATGTCTCTCTCAATGTATGTGTGTACAAGAGTGGATGTCTCTCTCAGTGTGTGCGTGTGTACAGGATTGGATTTCTCTCTCACTGTGTGTGTGTGTACAGGAGTGGATGTCACTCTCAGTGTGTGTTTTTGTACAGGATTGAATGTCTCTGTCAGTGTGTGTGTGTGTACAGGATTGAATGTCTCTCTCAGTGTGTGTTTTTGTAGAGGGTTGAATGTCTCTGTCAGATTGTGTGTGTGTGTACAGGCGTGGATGTCTCTCTCAGTGTGTGTGTGTGTACAGTATTGGATGACCCACTCAGTGTGTGTGTGTGTACAGGTGTGGATGTCTCTCTCACTGTGTGTGCGCGTACAGGAGTGGATGTCTCTCTCAGTTTGTGTGTGTGTGTACAGGAGTGGATGTGTCTTTCAGTGTGTGTGTGTGTTTTCAGGATTGAATGTCTCTCTCAGTGTGTGTGTGTGCACAGGAGTGGACGTCACTCTCAGTGTGTGTGTGTAGTGGAGTGCGTGTCTCCCTCAGTGTGTGTGTGTTAGAACAGGATAGAATGTCTCTCTCAGTGTGTGTGTGTCTGTACAGGATTGAATGTCTCGCTCAGTATGTGTGTGTGTACAGGAGTGCATGTCTCTCTCAGTGCGTGTGTGTGTACAGGAGTGGATGTCTATCTCAGTGTGTGTGTGTTTACAGGATTGAATGTCTCTCTCAGTGTGTGTGTGTGTACAAGAGTGGATGTCTCTCTCAGTGTGTGTGTACAGGAGTGGATGTCTCTCTCAGTTTGTGTGCGTGTACAGGAGTGGATGTGTCTTTCAGTGTGTGTGTGTGTTTTCAGGATTGAATGTCTCTCTCAGTGTGTGTGTGTGCACAGGAGTGGACGTCACTCTCAGTGTGTGTGTGTAGTGGAGTGCGTGTCTCTCTCAGTGTGTGTGTGTTTGAACAGGATTGAATGTCTCTCTCAGTGTTTGTGTGTCTGTACAGGATTGAATGTCTCGCTCAGTATGTGTGTGTGTACAGGAGTGGATGTCTCTCTCAGTGCGTGTGTGTGTACAGGAGTGGATGTCTATCTCAGTGTGTGTGTGTTTACAGGATTGAATGTCTCTCTCAGTGTGTGTGTGTGTACAGGAGTGGATGCCTCTCTCAGTGTGTGTGTGTGTACAGGAGTGAATGTCTCTCTCAGTGTGTGTGTGTGTACCGGAGTGGATGTCTCTCTCAGTGTGTGAGTGTGTGTACAGAGAGTTGATGTCTCTCTCAGTGTGTGTGTATGTAAAGGAGAGTAAGTCTCTCTCATTGTGTGTGTGCGTACAGGAGTGGATGTCTCTCTCATTGTGTGTGTGTGTGTGTTGGATTGAATGTCTCTCTCAGTGTATGTGTGTACAAAGTGGATGTCTCTCTCAGTGTGTGTGTGTACAGGAATGGAAGTCTCTCGCAGTGTGTATGTGTGTACAGGAGTGGATGTCTCTCTCAGTGTGGGTGTGTACTTGAGTTGATGTCACTCTCTCTGTGTGTGTGTGTGTACCGGAGTTGATGTCTCTCTCAGTGCCTTTGTGTGTGTGTGTACAGGAGTTGTTTTCTCTCTCAGTGTGTGTGTGTGTGTACATGAGTGGATGTATCTCTCAGTGTCTGTGTGTGTGTGTGTACAGGAGTGGATTTCTCTCTCAGTGTGTGTGTGTGTACAGGAGTGGATGTCTCTCTCTGTGTCTGTGTGTGTGTGTGTGTACAGGAGTGGATGTCTCTCTCAGTGTGTGTGTGTGTGTGTACAGGAGTTGATGTGTCTCTCAGTGTGTGTGTGTACAGGATTGAATGACCCTCTCTGTGTGTGTGTGTACAGGAGTGGATGTCTCTCTAAGTGTGTGTGTGTGTGTTTGAACAGGATTGAATGTCTCTCTCAGTGTGTGCGTGTCTGTACAGGATTGAATGTATCTCTCAGTGTGTGTGTGTGTGTACAGGAGTGCCTGTCTCTCGCAAAGTGTGTGTGTGTCTGTACAGGTGTGGATGTCTCTCTCAGTGTGTGTTTGTGTACAGCAGTGGATGTCTCTCTCAGTGTGTGTTTGTGTACAGGAATGAATGTCTCTCTCAGTGTATGTGTTTACAGGAGTGGATGTCTCTATCAGTGATTGTGTGTACAGGAGTGGATGTCTTCTCAGTGTGCGTGAGTGTACACTATTGAATGTCTCTCTCAGTGTATGTGTGTACAAGAGATGATGTCTCTCTCAGTGTGTTTGTGTACAGGAGTTGATGTCTCTCTCAGTGTGTGTGTGTGTACAGGAGTGGATGTCTCTCTCAGTGTGTGTATGTGTACAGGATTAAATGTCTCTCTCAGTGTATGTGTGTACAGCTGTGGATGTCTCTCTAAGTTTGAGTGTTACGGGAGTTGATGTGTCTCTCAGTGTGCGTGTGTGTACAGGAGTGGATTTCTATCCCAATGTGTGTGTGTACAGGAGTGGATGTCTCTCTCAGTGTTGTGTGTGTACAGGAGAGGATGTCTCTCTCAGTATGCGTGTGTGTACAGGAGTGGATTTCACTCTCACTGTGTGTGTGTGTGTGTACAGGAGTGGATGTCACTCTCACTTTGTGTGTGTGTACAGGTGTGGATTTCTCTCTCAGTGTGTGTGTGTGTGTTCAGGAGTGGATGTCTTCTCAGTGTGTGTGTGTGTACACAATTGAATGTCTCTCTCAATGTATGTGTGTACAAGAGTGGATGTCTCTCTCAGTGTGTGCGTGTGTACAGGATTGGATTTCTCTCTCACTGTGTGTGTGTGTACAGGAGTGGATGTCACTCTCAGTGTGTGTTTTTGTACAGGATTGAATGTCTCTGTCAGTGTGTGTGTGTGTACAGGATTGAATGTCTCTCTCAGTGTGTGTTTTTGTAGAGGGTTGAATGTCTCTGTCAGATTGTGTGTGTGTGTACAGGCGTGGATGTCTCTCTCAGTGTGTGTGTGTGTACAGTATTGGATGACCCACTCAGTGTGTGTGTGTGTACAGGTGTGGATGTCTCTCTCACTGTGTGTGCGCGTACAGGAGTGGATGTCTCTCTCAGTTTGTGTGTGTGTGTACAGGAGTGGATGTGTCTTTCAGTGTGTGTGTGTGTTTTCAGGATTGAATGTCTCTCTCAGTGTGTGTGTGTGCACAGGAGTGGACGTCACTCTCAGTGTGTGTGTGTAGTGGAGTGCGTGTCTCTCTCAGTGTGTGTGTGTTAGAACAGGATAGAATGTCTCTCTCAGTGTGTGTGTGTCTGTACAGGATTGAATGTCTCGCTCAGTATGTGTGTGTGTACAGGAGTGCATGTCTCTCTCAGTGCGTGTGTGTGTACAGGAGTGGATGTCTATCTCAGTGTGTGTGTGTTTACAGGATTGAATGTCTCTCTCAGTGTGTGTGTGTGTACAAGAGTGGATGTCTCTCTCAGTGTGTGTGTACAGGAGTTGATGTCTCTCTCAGTGTGTGTGTGTGTACAGAAGTGGATTTCTCTCTCAGTGTGTGTGTGTGTACAGGAGTGGATGTCTCTCTCAATGTGTGTGTTTGTACAGGATTGAATGTCTATCTCAGTTTGTGTGTGTTTGTTTAGAGGAGTGGATGCCTCTTTCAGTGTGTGTTGTGTACAGGAGTGGATTTCTCTCTCAGTGTTTGTGTGTTTAGGATTGAATGTCTCTCTCGCTGTGTGTTTGTGTGTACAGGAGTGGATGTATCTCTCAGTGTGTGTGTGTGTAAAGGAGAGGACCACTCTCTCAGTGTGTGTGTGTTCAGGAGTTGATGTCTCTCTCAGTGTGTGTGTAAAAGAGTTAATGTCTCTCTCATTGTGTGTGTGTGTGCAGGAGTGGATTTCTCTCTCACTGTGTGTGTGTGTACAAGAGAGGATGTCTCTCTTTGTGTGTGTACAGGAGTTGATGTCTCGCTTAATGTGTGTGTGTACAGGAGTTGATGTCTCTCTCAGTGAGAGTTTGTGTACAGGAGTGGATTTCTTTCTCAGTGTGTGTGTGTGTACAGGAGCGGATGTCTCCCTCAGTGTGTGTGTGTGTGTGCGTACAGGAGTGGAGGTAACTCTCAGTGTGTGTGTGTTTACTGGAGTGCATGTCTCACTCTGTATGTGTGTGTGTGTGTGTACAGGAGGTGAATTCTCTCTCAGTGTGTGTATGTGTACAGGATTGAATGTCTCTCTCAGGGTCTGTGTGCGTACAGGAGTGGATTTCTCTCTCAGTGTGTGTGTGTACAGGAGAGGATTTCTCTCTCAGTGTGTGTGTGTGTACAGGAGAGAATTTCTCTCTCAGTTTGTTTGTGTGTACAGGAGTGGATATCTCTCTCAGTGTGTGTTTGTTTTCAGTAGTGGATGTCTCTCTCAGTGTGTGTGAGTGTACAGGATTGGATTTCTCTCTCAGTGTGTGTGTGTGTACAGGAGTGGATGTATCTCTCAGTGTCTGTGTGTGTGTGTGTACAGGAGTGGATTTCTCTCTCAGTGTGTGTGTGTGTACAGGAGTGGATGTCTCTCTCTGTGTCTGTGTGTGTGTGTGTGTACAGGAGTGGATGTCTCTCTCAGTGTGTGTGTGTGTGTGTACAGGAGTTGATGTGTCTCTCAGTGTGTGTGTGTGTACAGGATTGAATGACCCTCTCTGTGTGTGTGTGTACAGGAGTGGATGTCTCTCTAAGTGTGTGTGTGTGTGTTTGAACAGGATTGAATGTCTCTCTCAGTGTGTGCGTGTCTGTACAGGATTGAATGTATCTCTCAGTGTGTGTGTGTGTGTACAGGAGTGCCTGTCTCTCGCAAAGTGTGTGTGTGTCTGTAGAGGAGTGGATGTCTCTCTCAGTGTGTGTTTGTGTACAGCAGTGGATGTCTCTCTCAGTGTGTGTTTGTGTACAGGAATGAATGTCTCTCTCAGTGTATGTGTTTACAGGAGTGGATGTCTCTATCAGTGTTTGTGTGTACAGGAGTGGATGTCTTCTCAGTGTGCGTGAGTGTACACTATTGAATGTCTCTCTCAGTGTATGTGTGTACAAGAGATGATGTCTCTCTCAGTGTGTTTGTGTACAGGAGTTGATGTCTCTCTCAGTGTGTGTGTGTGTACAGGAGTGGATGGCTCTCTCAGTGTGTGTATGTGTACAGGATTAAATCTCTCTCTCAATGTATGTGTGTACAGGTGTGGATGTCTCTCTAAGTTTGAGTGTTACGGGAGTTGATGTGTCTCTCAGTGTGCGTGTGTGTACAGGAGTGGATTTCTATCCCAATGTGTGTGTGTACAGGAGTGGATGTCTCTCTCAGTGATGTGTGTGTACAGGAGAGGATGTCTCTCTCAGTATGCGTGTGTGTACAGGAGTGGATTTCACTCTCACTGTGTGTGTGTGTGTGTACAGGAGTGGATGTCACTCTCACTTTGTGTGTGTGTACAGGTGTGGATTTCTCTCTCAGTGTGTGTGTGTGTGTTCAGGAGTGGATGTCTTCTCAGTGTGTGTGTGTGTACACTATTGAATGTCTCTCTCAATGTATGTGTGTACAAGAGTGGATGTCTCTCTCAGTGTGTGCGTGTGTACAGGATTGGATTTCTCTCTCACTGTGTGTGTGTGTACAGGAGTGGATGTCACTCTCAGTGTGTGTTTTTGTACAGGATTGAATGTCTCTGTCAGTGTGTGTGTGTATACAGGATTGAATGTCTCTCTCAGTGTGTGTTTTTGTAGAGGGTTGAATGTCTCTGTCAGATTGTGTGTGTGTGTACAGGCGTGGATGTCTCTCTCAGTGTGTGTGTGTGTACAGTATTGGATGACCCACTCAGTGTGTGTGTGTGTACAGGTGTGGATGTCTCTCTCACTGTGTGTGCGCGTACAGGAGTGGATGTCTCTCTCAGTTTGTGTGTGTGTGTACAGGAGTGGATGTGTCTTTCAGTGTGTGTGTGTGTTTTCAGGATTGAATGTCTCTCTCAGTGTGTGTGTGTGCACAGGAGTGGACGTCACTCTCAGTGTGTGTGTGTAGTGGAGTGCGTGTCTCTCTCAGTGTGTGTGTGTTAGAACAGGATAGAATGTCTCTCTCAGTGTGTGTGTGTCTGTACAGGATTGAATGTCTCGCTCAGTATGTGTGTGTGTACAGGAGTGCATGTCTCTCTCAGTGCGTGTGTGTGTACAGGAGTGGATGTCTATCTCAGTGTGTGTGTGTTTACAGGATTGAATGTCTCTCTCAGTGTGTGTGTGTGTACAAGAGTGGATGTCTCTCTCAGTGTGTGTGTACAGGAGTTGATGTCTCTCTCAGTGTGTGTGTGTGTACAGAAGTGGATTTCTCTCTCAGTGTGTGTGTGTGTACAGGAGTGGATGTCTCTCTCAATGTGTGTGTTTGTACAGGATTGAATGTCTATCTCAGTTTGTGTGTGTTTGTTTAGAGGAGTGGATGCCTCTTTCAGTGTGTGTTGTGTACAGGAGTGGATTTCTCTCTCAGTGTTTGTGTGTTTAGGATTGAATGTCTCTCTCGCTGTGTGTTTGTGTGTACAGGAGTGGATGTATCTCTCAGTGTGTGTGTGTGTAAAGGAGAGGACCACTCTCTCAGTGTGTGTGTGTTCAGGAGTTGATGTCTCTCTCAGTGTGTGTGTAAAAGAGTTAATGTCTCTCTCATTGTGTGTGTGTGTGCAGGAGTGGATTTCTCTCTCACTGTGTGTGTGTGTACAGGAGAGGATGTCTCTCTTTGTGTGTGTACAGGAGTTGATGTCTCGCTTAATGTGTGTGTGTACAGGAGTTGATGTCTCTCTCAGTGAGAGTTTGTGTACAGGAGTGGATTTCTTTCTCAGTGTGTGTGTGTGTACAGGAGCGGATGTCTCCCTCAGTGTGTGTGTGTGTGTGCGTACAGGAGTGGAGGTAACTCTCAGTGTGTGTGTGTTTACTGGAGTGCATGTCTCACTCTGTATGTGTGTGTGTGTGTGTGTACAGGAGGTGAATTCTCTCTCAGTGTGTGTATGTGTACAGGATTGAATGTCTCTCTCAGGGTCTGTGTGCGTACAGGAGTGGATTTCTCTCTCAGTGTGTGTGTGTACAGGAGAGGATTTCTCTCTCAGTGTGTGTGTGTGTACAGGAGAGAATTTCTCTCTCAGTTTGTTTGTGTGTACAGGAGTGGATATCTCTCTCAGTGTGTGTTTGTTTTCAGTAGTGGATGTCTCTCTCAGTGTGTGTGTGTGTACAGGATTGGATTTCTCTCTCAGTGTGTGTGTGTGTACAGGAGTGGATGTATCTCTCAGTGTCTGTGTGTGTGTGTGTACAGGAGTGGATTTCTCTCTCAGTGTGTGTGTGTGTACAGGAGTGGATGTCTCTCTCTGTGTCTGTGTGTGTGTGTGTGTACAGGAGTGGATGTCTCTCTCAGAGTGTGTGCGTGTACATGAGTGGATGTCTCTCTCAGTTTGTGTGTACAGGAGTGGATGTCTCTCTCAGTGCGTGTGTGTGTACAGGAGAGGATTTCACTCTCAGTGTGTGTTTGTGTACAGGAGTGGATGTCTCTCTCAGTGTGTGCGTGTGTACAGGAGTGGATTTCTCTCTCACTGTGTGTGTATGTATAGGAGTGGATGTCACTCTCAGTGTGTGTTTTTGTACAGGATTGAATGTCTCTGTCAGTGTGTGTGTGTGTGTACAGGAGTGGATGTCTCTCATAGTGTGTGTTTTTGTAGAGGGTTGAATGTCTCTGTCAGATTGTGTGTGTGTGTACAGGATTGGATGTCTCTCTCAGTGTGTGTGTGTGTACAGTAGTGGATGACCCTCTCAGTGTGTGTGTTTGAACAGGATTGAATGTCTCTCTCACTGTGTGTGTGTGTACAGGGGTGGATGTCTCTCTCAGTGTGTGGGTGTGTTTGTACAGGAGTGGATTTCTCTATCAGTATGTGTGTGTGTACAGGAATGAATATCTCTCTCAGAGTATGTGTGTACAGGAGTGGATGTCTCTCTCAGTGTTGTGTGTGTGCAGGAGAGGATGTCTCTCTCAGTATGCGTGTGTGTACAGGAGTGGATTTCACTCTCACTGTGTGTGTGTGTGTACAGGAGTGGATGTCACTCTCACTGTGTGTGTGTGTACAGGAGTGGATGTCACTCTCAGTGTGTGTATTTGTACAGGATTGAATGTCTCTCTCAGTGTGTATGTGTGTGTTCAGGAGTGGATGTCTTCTCAGTGTGTGTGTGTGTACACGATTGAATGTCTCTCTCAGTGTATGTGCGTACAAGAGTGGATGTCTCTCTCAGTGTGTTTGTGTACAGGAGTTGATGTCTCTCTCAGTGTGTGTGTGTGTACAGGAGTGGATGTCTCTTTCAGTGTGTGTATGTGTACAGGATTAAATGTCTCTCTCAGTGTATGTGTGTACAGGTGTGGATGTCTCTCTCAGTTTGTGTGTTACGGGAGTTGATGTGTCTCTCAGTGTCTGTGTGTGTGTACAGGAGTGGATTTCTATCCCAGTGTGTGTGTGTACAGGAGTGGATGTCTCTCTCAGTGCTGTGTGTGTGTACAGGAGAGGATTTCAGTCTCAGTGTGTGTGTGTACAGGAGAGGATGTCTCTCTCAGTATGCGTGTGTGTACAGGAGTGGATTTCACTCTCACTGTGTGTGTGTGTGTACAGGAGTGGATGTCAGTCTCACTTTGTGTGTGTGTACAGGAGTGGATGTCACTCTCAGTGTGTGTATTTGTACAGGATTGAATGTCTCTCTCAGTGTGTTTGTGTGTACAGGAGTGGATGTCTCTCTCATTGTGTGTGCGTGTACAGCAGTGGATGTCTCTTTCACTGTGTGTGTGTGTACAGGAGTGGATATCTCTCTCAGTGCGTGTGTGTGTAGAGGAGTGGATGTCTCTCTCAGTGTGTCCGTGAACGGAAGTGGATGTCTCTCTCAGTGTGTGTGTGTACAGGAGGGGATGTCTCTCTCAGTGTGTGTGTGTGTTTGAACAGGATTGAATGTATCTCTAAGTGTGTATGTGTCTGTACAGGATTGGATGTCTCTCTCAGTGTATCTGTGTTCAGGAGTGGATGTCTCTCTCAGTCTGTGTGTGTACAGGAGTTGATGTCTCTCTCAGTGTGTGTGTGTGTACAGGAGTGGATGTCTCTCTCAGTATATGTGTGTACTGCAGTTGATGTCTCTCTCAGTGTGTGTGTGTACAGGAGTGGATGTCTCTCTCACTGTGTGTGTGTGTACAGGTGTGGATGTCACTATCAGCTTGTGTGTTTGTACAGGATTGAATGTCTCTCTCACTGTGTGTGTGTGTACAGGAGTGGATGTCTCTCTCAGTGTGTGAGTGTGTACAGGAGTTGATGTCTCTCTCAGTTTGTGTGTGTATGTACAGGAGTGGATTTCTCTCTCAGTGTGTGTGTGTACAGGAGTTATATCTCTCTCAGTGTGTGTGTCTGTGCAGGAGTGGATTTCTCTCTCAGTGTGTGTGTGTGTACTGGAGTGGATGTCTCTCTCAGTGTGTGTTTGTACAGGATTGAATGTCTCTTTCAGTTTGTGTGTGTATGTGTAAAGGAGTGGATGTCTCTCTCAGTGTGTGTGTCTGTGTACAGGAGTGGATGTCTCTCTCAGTGTGTGTTTTTGCACAGGATTGAATGTCTCTGTCAGAATGTGTGTGGGTGTGTACAGGAGTGGATGTCTCTCTCAGTGTGTGAGTACAGGAGTGGAATTCTCTCTCGGTGTGTGTGTGTGTGTGTACAGGAGTGGATGTCTCTCTCAGTGTGTGTTAGTGTACAGCAGTGGATGTTTTTCTCACTGTGTGTGTTTGCACAGGAGTGGATGTCTCTCTCAGTGTGTGTGTGTGTACAGGAGTTGATGTCTCTCTCAGTTTGTGTGATGTGTACAGGATTGGATTTCTCTCTCAGTGTGTGTATGTGTACAGGTTTGAATCTCTCTCTCAGCGTGCGTGTGTGTTCAGGAGTGGATGTCTCTCTCAGTTTGTGTGTGTACAGGAGTGAATTTATCTCTCAGTGTGTGCCTGTGTACTGGAGTGGATGTCTCTCTCAGTGTGTGTGTGCGTGTACAGGAGTGGATGTCTCTCTCAGTGTGTGTGTGTACAGGAGTGGATGTCTCTCTCAGTGTGTTTTTTTGCACAGGATTGAATATGTCTCTCAGAATGTGTTTGTGTGTACAGGAGTGGATGTCTCTGTGTGTGTGTGTGTGTGTACAGGAGTGAATGTCTCTCTCAGTGTGTGTGTGTGTACAGGAGTGGATGTCTCTCTCAGTGTGTGTGTATGTGTACAGGAATGGATGTCTCTCTCAGTGTGTGTCTGTGTACAGGAGCGGATGTCTCTCTCAGTGTGTGTGTGTGTACAGGAGCGGATTTCTCTCTCATTGTGTGTGTGTTTGTGAACAGGAGTTGATGTCTCTCTCAGTGCCTGTGTGTGTGTGTGTACAGGAGTTGATTTCTCTCTCAGTGTGTGTGTGTACAGGAGTGGATGTCTCTCTCAGAGTGTGTGTGTGTACAGGAATGGATGTCTCTCTCAGTGTGTGTCTGTGTACAGGAGTGGATGTCTCTCTCAGTGTGTGTGTGTGTACAGGAGCGGATTTCTCTCTCATTGTGTGTGTGTTTGTGTACAGGAGTTGATGTCTCTCTCAGTGCCTGTGTGTACGTGTGTACAGGAGTTGATTTCTCTCTCAGTGTGTGTGTCTGTACAGGAGTGGATGTCTCTCTCAGTGTCTGTGTGTGTGTGTGTACAGGAGTGGATTTCTCTCTCAGTGTGTGTGTGTGTACAGGAGTGGATGTCTCTCTCAGTGTCTGTGTGTGTGTGTGTGTACAGGAGTGGATGTCTCCCTCAGTGTGTGTGTGTGTGTACTGGAGTTGATGTGTCTCTCAGTGTGTGTGTGTGTTTGTAAGGAGAGGATATCTCTATCAGTATGTGTGTGCGTACAGGAGTGAATGTCTCTATCAGTGCGTGTGTGTGTGTACAGGTGTTGATGTCTCTCTCAGAACGTGTGTGTGTGTTCAGTAGTGGATGTCTCTCTCAGTGTGTGAGTGTATAGGAGTATATGTCTCTCTCAGTGTGTGTGTGTTTGTGTGCAGGAATTGATGTCTCTCTCAGTGTGTGTGCGTGTACAGGAGTGGATTTCTCTCTCAGTGTGTTTGTGTGTGTACAGGAGTGGATGTCTCTCTCAGTGTGTGTGCGTGTGAACAGGAGGGGATGTCTCTCTCAGTGTGTGTGTGTGTTTACAGGAGTGGATGTCTCTCTCAGTGTGTGTGTGTGTACAGGAGTGGATGTCTCTCTCAGTGTGTGAGTGTGTACAGGAGTTGATGTCTCTCTCAGTTTGTGTGTGTATGTACAGGAGTGGAATTCTCTCTCAGTGTGTGTGTGTGTACAGGAGTGGATTTGTCTCTCTGTGTGAGTGTACAGGAGTGGATGTCTCTCTCAGAGTGAGTGTGAGTACAGGAGTGGATGTTTCTCTCAGTGTGTGTGTGTACAGGAGTGGATTTGTCTCTCTGTGTGGGTGTACAGGAGTGGATGTCTCTCTCAGTGTGTGTGTGTACAGGAGTGGATGTCTCTCTCAGTGTGTGTGTACAGGAGTGGAATTCTCTCTAAGTGTGTGTGTTTGTGTACAGGAGTGGATGTCTCTCTCAGTGTGTGTGAGTGTACAGCAGTGGATGTTTTTCTCACTATGTGTGTGTGTGTACGGGAGTTGATGTCTCTCTCAGTGTGTGTGTGTGTACAGGAGTGGTTGTCTCTCTCAGTGTGTGTGTGTGTACAGGAGTTGATGTCTCTCTCAGTTTGTGTGTATGTGTACAGGAGTGGATTTCTCTCTCAGTGTGTGTATGTGTACAGGTTTGAATCTCTCTCTCAGTGTGCGTGTGTGTTCAGGAGTGGATGTCTCTCTCAGTTTGTGTGTGTACAGGAGTGAATTTCTCTCTCAGTGTGTGCGTGTGTACTGGAGTGGATTTCTCTCTCAGTGTGTGTGTGCGTTTACAGGAGTGGATGTCTCTCTCAGTTTGTGTGTGTACAGGAGTGGATGTCTCTCTCAGTGTGTTTTTTTGCACAGGATTGAATGTCTCTCTCAGAATGTGTGTTTGTGTACAGGAGTGGATGTCTCTCTCAGTGTGTGTGTGTGTACAGGAATGGATGTCACTCTCAGTGTGTGTCTGTGTACAGGAGTAGATGACTCTCTCAGTGTGTGTGAGTGTACAGCAGTGGATGTCTTTCTCACTGTGTGTGTGTGTACAGGAGTTGATGTCTCCCTAAGAGTGTGCGTGTGCACAGCATTGAATGTCTCTCTCAGTGTGTGTGTGTGTAGAGGAGTGCAGGTTTCTCTCAGTGGGTGTTTGTGTTGAACAGGATTGAATGTCTCTCTCAGTGTGTGTGTGTCTGTACAGGATTGAATGTCTCTCTCAGTGTGTGTGTGTCTGTACAGGATTGAATGTCTCTCTCAGTGTGTGTGTGTCTGTACAGGATTGAATGTATCTCTCAGTGTGTGTGTGTGTACAGGAATGGATGTCACTCTCAGTGTGTGTCTGTGTACAGGAGTAGATGACTCTCTCAGTGTGTGTGAGTGTACAGCAGTGGATGTCTCTCTCACTGTGTGTGTGTGTACAGGAGTTGATGTCTCCCTAAGAGTGTGCGTGTGCACAGCATTGAATGTCTCTCTCAGTGTGTGTGTGTGTAGAGGAGTGCAGGTTTCTCTCAGTGGGTGTTTGTGTTGAACAGGATTGAATGTCTCTCTCAGTGTGTGTGTGTCTGTACAGGATTGAATGTCTCTCTCAGTGTGTGTGTGTCTGTACAGGATTGAATGTCTCTCTCAGTGTGTGTGTGTCTGTACAGGATTGAATGTATCTCTCAGTGTGTGTGTGTGTACAGGAGTGGCTGTCTCTCGCAGTGTGTGTGTGTGTCTGTACAGGAGAGAATGACACTCTCAGTGCGTGTGTGTGTACAGGAGTGGATGTCTCTCTCAGTGTGTGTGTGTGTACAGGAGTGGATGTCTCTCTCAGTGTGTGAGTGTGTACAGGAGTTGATGTCTCTCTCAGTTTGTGTGTGTATGTACAGGAGTGGAATTCTCTCTCAGTGTGTGTGTGTGTACAGGAGTGGATTTGTCTCTCTGTGTGAGTGTACAGGAGTGGATGTCTCTCTCAGAGTGAGTGTGAGTACAGGAGTGGATGTCTCTCTCAGTGTGTGTGTGTACAGGAGTGGATTTGTCTCTCTGTGTGGGTGTACAGGAGTGGATGTCTCTCTCAGTGTGTGTGTGTACAGGAGTGGATGTCTCTCTCAGTGTGTGTGTACAGGAGTGGAATTCTCTCTAAGTGTGTGTGTTTGTGTACAGGAGTGGATGTCTCTCTCAGTGTGTGTGAGTGTACAGCAGTGGATGTTTTTCTCACTATGTGTGTGTGTGTACGGGAGTTGATGTCTCTCTCAGTGTGTGTGTGTGTACAGGAGTGGATGTCTCTCTCAGTGTGTGTGTGTGTACAGGAGTTGATGTCTCTCTCAGTTTGTGTGTATGTGTACAGGAGTGGATTTCTCTCTCAGTGTGTGTATGTGTACAGGTTTGAATCTCTCTCTCAGTGTGCGTGTGTGTTCAGGAGTGGATGTCTCTCTCAGTTTGTGTGTGTACAGGAGTGAATTTCTCTCTCAGTGTGTGCGTGTGTACTGGAGTGGATTTCTCTCTCAGTGTGTGTGTGCGTTTACAGGAGTGGATGTCTCTCTCAGTTTGTGTGTGTACAGGAGTGGATGTCTCTCTCAGTGTGTTTTTTTGCACAGGATTGAATGTCTCTCTCAGAATGTGTGTTTGTGTACAGGAGTGGATGTCTCTCTCAGTGTGTGTGTGTGTACAGGAATGGATGTCACTCTCAGTGTGTGTCTGTGTACAGGAGTAGATGACTCTCTCAGTGTGTGTGAGTGTACAGCAGTGGATGTCTTTCTCACTGTGTGTGTGTGTACAGGAGTTGATGTCTCCCTAAGAGTGTGCGTGTGCACAGCATTGAATGTCTCTCTCAGTGTGTGTGTGTGTAGAGGAGTGCAGGTTTCTCTCAGTGGGTGTTTGTGTTGAACAGGATTGAATGTCTCTCTCAGTGTGTGTGTGTCTGTACAGGATTGAATGTCTCTCTCAGTGTGTGTGTGTCTGTACAGGATTGAATGTCTCTCTCAGTGTGTGTGTGTCTGTACAGGATTGAATGTATCTCTCAGTGTGTGTGTGTGTACAGGAATGGATGTCACTCTCAGTGTGTGTCTGTGTACAGGAGTAGATGACTCTCTCAGTGTGTGTGAGTGTACAGCAGTGGATGTCTCTCTCACTGTGTGTGTGTGTACAGGAGTTGATGTCTCCCTAAGAGTGTGCGTGTGCACAGCATTGAATGTCTCTCTCAGTGTGTGTGTGTGTAGAGGAGTGCAGGTTTCTCTCAGTGGGTGTTTGTGTTGAACAGGATTGAATGTCTCTCTCAGTGTGTGTGTGTCTGTACAGGATTGAATGTCTCTCTCAGTGTGTGTGTGTCTGTACAGGATTGAATGTCTCTCTCAGTGTGTGTGTGTCTGTACAGGATTGAATGTATCTCTCAGTGTGTGTGTGTGTACAGGAGTGGCTGTCTCTCGCAGTGTGTGTGTGTGTCTGTACAGGAGAGAATGACACTCTCAGTGCGTGTGTGTGTACAGGAGTGGATGTCTCTCTCAGTGTGTGTGTGTGTACAGGAGTGGATGTCTCTCTCAGTGTGTGAGTGTGTACAGGAGTTGATGTCTCTCTCAGTTTGTGTGTGTATGTACAGGAGTGGAATTCTCTCTCAGTGTGTGTGTGTGTACAGGAGTGGATTTGTCTCTCTGTGTGAGTGTACAGGAGTGGATGTCTCTCTCAGAGTGAGTGTGAGTACAGGAGTGGATGTCTCTCTCAGTGTGTGTGTGTACAGGAGTGGATTTGTCTCTCTGTGTGGGTGTACAGGAGTGGATGTCTCTCTCAGTGTGTGTGTGTACAGGAGTGGATGTCTCTCTCAGTGTGTGTGTACAGGAGTGGAATTCTCTCTAAGTGTGTGTGTTTGTGTACAGGAGTGGATGTCTCTCTCAGTGTGTGTGAGTGTACAGCAGTGGATGTTTTTCTCACTATGTGTGTGTGTGTACAGGAGTTGATGTCTCTCTCAGTGTGTGTGTGTGTACAGGAGTGGATGTCTCTCCCAGTGTGTGTGTGTGTACAGGAGTTGATGTCTCTCTCAGTTTGTGTGTATGTGTACAGGAGTGGATTTCTCTCTCAGTGTGTGTATGTGTACAGGTTTGAATCTCTCTCTCAGTGTGCGTGTGTGTTCAGGAGTGGATGTCTCTCTCAGTTTGTGTGTGTACAGGAGTGAATTTCTCTCTCAGTGTGTGCGTGTGTACTGGAGTGGATTTCTCTCTCAGTGTGTGTGTGCGTTTACAGGATTGGATGTCTCTCTCAGTTTGTGTGTGTACAGGAGTGGATGTCTCTCTCAGTGTGTTTTTTTGCACAGGATTGAATGTCTCTCTCAGAATGTGTGTTTGTGTACAGGAGTGGATGTCTCTCTCAGTGTGTGTGTGTGTACAGGAATGGATGTCACTCTCAGTGTGTGTCTGTGTACAGGAGTAGATGACTCTCTCAGTGTGTGTGAGTGTACAGCAGTGGATGTCTCTCTCACTGTGTGTGTGTGTACAGGAGTTGATGTCTCCCTAAGAGTGTGCGTGTGCACAGCATTGAATGTCTCTCTCAGTGTGTGTGTGTGTAGAGGAGTGCAGGTTTCTCTCAGTGGGTGTTTGTGTTGAACAGGATTGAATGTCTCTCTCAGTGTGTGTGTGTCTGTACAGGATTCAATGTCTCTCTCAGTGTGTGTGTGTCTGTACAGGACTGAATGTCTCTCTCAGTGTGTGTGTGTCTGTACAGGATTGAATGTATCTCTCAGTGTGTGTGTGTGTACAGGAATGGATGTCACTCTCAGTGTGTGTCTGTGTACAGGAGTAGATGACTCTCTCAGTGTGTGTGAGTGTACAGCAGTGGATGTCTCTCTCACTGTGTGTGTGTGTACAGGAGTTGATGTCTCCCTAAGAGTGTGCGTGTGCACAGCATTGAATGTCTCTCTCAGTGTGTGTGTGTGTAGAGGAGTGCAGGTTTCTCTCAGTGGGTGTTTGTGTTGAACAGGATTGAATGTCTCTCTCAGTGTGTGTGTGTCTGTACAGGATTGAATGTCTCTCTCAGTGTGTGTGTGTCTGTACAGGATTGAATGTCTCTCTCAGTGTGTGTGTGTCTGTACAGGATTGAATGTATCTCTCAGTGTGTGTGTGTGTACAGGAGTGGCTGTCTCTCGCAGTGTGTGTGTGTGTCTGTACAAGAGAGGATGACACTCTCAGTGCGTGTGTGTGTACAGGAGTGGATGTCTCTATCAGTGTGTTTTTGTGTACAGGAATGAATGTCTCTCTCAGTGTATGTGTGTACAGGAGTGGATTTCTTTCTCAGTGTGTGTGTGTACAGGAGCGGATGTCTCTCTCAGTCTGTGTTTGTGTACAGGATTGAATGTCTCTCTCAGTGTATGTGTGTACAAGAGTGGATGTCTCTCTCAGTGTGTGTGTGTACAGGAGTTGATGTCTCTCTCAGTGTGTGTGTGTGTACAGGATTGAATGTCTCTCTCAGTGTATTTGTGTACAAGAGTGGATGTCTCTCTCAGTGTGTGTGTGTACAGGTGTTGATGTTTCTCTCAGTGTGTGTGTGTACAGGATTGAATGTCTCTCTCACTGTGTGTGTGTACAGGAGTTGATGTCTCTCTCAGTGTATGTGTGTACAAGAGTGGATGTCTCTCTTAGTGTGTGTGTGTACAGGAGATGATGTCTCTCTCAGTGTGTGTGTGTGTACAGGAGTGGATTTCTCTCTCAGTGTGTGTTTTAGAGGAGTGGATTTCTCTCTTAGTGTGTGTGTGTACAGGAGTTGATGTCTCTCTCAGTGTGTGTGTGTGTACAGGAGTTGATGTCTCTCTCAGTGTGTGTGTTTGTTAACAGGAGTGGATGCCTCTTTCAGTGTGTGTTGTGTACAGGAGTGGATTTCTCTCTCAGTGTTTGTGTGTTCAGGAGTGGATTTCTCACTCAGCGTGTGTGGGTACAGCAGTGGATGTCTCTCTCAGTGTGCGTGTGTGTACAGGAGTCGATATATCTCTCAGTGTGTGAGTGTGTGTGCAGGATTGAATGTCTCTCTCGGTGTGTGTGTGTGTACAGGAGTGGATGTCTCTCTCAGTGTGTGTGTGTGTACAGGAGTGGACCTCTCTCTCAGTGTGTGTGTGTGTACAGGAGTTGATGTCTCTCTCAGTGTGTGTGTGTAAAAGAGTTAATGTCTCTCTCATTGTGTGTGTATGTACAGGAGTGGATTTCTCTCTCACTGTGTGTGTGTTTGCAAGAGAGGATGTCTCTCTTTCTGTGTGTGTACAGGAGTTGATGTCTCTCTCAGTGTGTGTGTGTGTACAGGAGCGGATGTCTCTCTCAGTGTGTGTGTGTGTGTGTGTACAGGAGTGGAGGTAACTCTCAGTGTGTGTGTGTTTACTGGAGTGCATGTCTCACTCAGTATGAGTGTGTGTGTGTACAGGAGGTGAATTCTCTCTCAGTGTGTGTATGTGTACAGATTGAATGTCTCTCTCAGGGTGTGTGTTTGTACAGGAGTGGATGTCTCTCTCAGTGTGTGTGTGTGTACAGGAGTGGATGTCTCTCTCAGTGTGCGTGTGTGTGTGTACAGGAGTGAATTTCTCTCTCAGTTTGTGTGTGTGTACAGGAGTGGATGTCTCTCTCAGTGTGTGTGTACAGGAGATAATGTCTCTCTCAGTGTGTGTGTACAGATGTGGATGTCTCTCTCAGTGTGTGTGTGTACAGGAGTGGATATCTCTCTCAGTGTGTGTGTGTGTTTAGTAGTGGATGTCTCTCTCAGCGTGTGTGTGAACAGGAGTTGATGTCTCTATCAGTGTGTGTGTGTGTGTACAGGAGTGGATGTCTCTCTCAGTGTGTGTGTGTGTACAGGAGTGGATTGCTCTCTCAGTGCGTGTGTGTGTGTGTACAGGAGTGGATGTCTCTCTGAGAGTGTGTGTGTGTACAGGAGTTGAAGTCTCTCTCAGTTTGTGTTTGTGTACAGGATTGAATCTCTCTCTCAGTGTGTGTTTGTGTGCAGAAGTGGATGTCTCTCTCAGTCTGTGTGTACAGGAGTTGATGTCTCTCTCAGTGTGTGTTTGTGTACAGGAGTGGATGTCTCTCTCAGTGTGTGCGTGTGTACAGGAGTGGATTTCTCTCTCACTGTGTGTGTGTGTACAGGAGTGGATGTCACTCTCAGTGTGTGTTTTTGAACAGGATTGAATGTCTCTCTTATTGTGTGTGTGTGTAAAGGAGTGGATGTCTCTCTTAGTGTGTGTTTTTGTACAGGATTGAATGTCTCTATCAGATTGTGTGTGTGTGTACAGGAGTGTATGTCTCTCTCAGTGTGTGTGTGTGTACAGGAGTTGATGTCTCTATCAGTGTGTGTGTGTAAAAGAGTTAATGTCTCTCTCATTGTCTGTGTATGTACAGGAGTGGATTTCTCTCTCACTGTGTGTGTGTTTGCAAGAGAGGATGTCTCTCTTTCTGTGTGTGTACAGGAGTTGATGTCTCTCTCAGTGAATGTTTGTGTACAGGAGTGGATTTCTTTCTCAGTGTGTGTGTGTGTACAGGAGCGGATGTCTCTCTCAGTGTGTGTGTGTGTGTGTACAGGAGTGGAGGTAACTCTCAGTGTTTGTGTGCTTACTGGAGTGCATGTCTCACTCAGTATGTGTGTGTGTGTGTACAGGAGGTGAATTCTCTCTCAGTGTGTGTATGTGTACAGGATTGAATGTCTCTCTCAGGGTGTGTGTTTGTACAGGAGTGGATGTCTCACTCAGTGTGTGTGTGTACAGGAGTGGATGTCTCTCTCAGTGTGCGTGTGTGTGTACAGGAGTGAATTTCTCTCTCAGTTTGTGTGTGTGTACAGGAGTGGATGTCTCTCTCAGTGTGTGTGTACAGGAGATAATGTCTCTCTCAGTGTGTGTGTACAGGTGTGGATGTCTCTCTCAGTGTGTGTGTGTACAGGAGTGGATATCTCTCTCAGTGTGTGTGTGTGTTTAGTAGTGGATGTCTCTCTCAGTGTGTGTGTGAACAGGAGTTGATGTCTCTCTCAGTGTGTGTGTGTGTGTGTACAGGAGTGGATGTCTCTCTCAGTGTGTGTGTGTGTACAGGAGTGGATGGCTCTCTCAGTGCGTGTGTGTGTGTGTACAGGATTGGATGTCTCTCTCAGTTTGTGTTTGTGTACAGGATTGAATCTCTCTCTCAGTGTGTGTGTGTGTGTGCAGAAGTGGATGTCTCTCTCAGTCTGTGTATACAGGAGTGGATGTCTCTCTCAGTGTGTGTTTGTGTACAGGAGTGGATGTCTCTCTCAGTGTGTGCGTGTGTACAGGAGTGGATTTCTCTCTCACTGTGTGTGTGTGTACAGGAGTTGATGTCACTCTCAGTGTGTGTTTTTGAACAGGATTGAATGTCTCTCTCAGTGTGTGTGTGTGTAAAGGTGTGGATGTCTCTCGTAGTGTGTGTTATTGTACAGGATTGAATGTCTCCATCAGATTGTGTGTGTGTGTACAGGAGTGTATGTATCTCTCAGTGTGTGTGTGTGCACAGTAGTGGATGTCCCTCTCAGTGTGTGTGTGTGTGCAGGTGTGGATGTCTCTCTCAATGTGTGTGCGTGTACAGGAGTGGATGTCTCTCTCAGTGCTTGTGTGTGTACAGGAGTGGATGTCTCTCTCAGTATGTGTGTGTGTACAGGAGTCGATGTCTCATTCAGTGTGTGTGTGTGTTTTCTGGATTGAATGTCTCTCTGAGTGTGTGTGTGTACAGGAGTGGACGTCTCTCTCAGTGTGTGTGTGTACAGGAGTGGATATCACTCTCAGTGAGTGTGTGTGTGTACAGGAGTGGATTTCTCTCTCAGTGTGTGTGTGTGTACAGGAGTTGATGTCTCTCTCAGTGTGTGTGTGTGTACAGGAGTTGATGTCTCTCTCAGTTTGTGTGTATGTGTACAGGAGTGGATTTCTCTCTCAGTGTGTGTATGTGTACAGGTTTGAATCTCTCTCTCAGTGTGCGAGTGTGTTCAGGAGTGGATGTCTCTCTCAGTTTGTGTGTGTACAGGAGTGAATTTCTCTCTCAGTGTGTGCGTGTGTACTGGAGTGGATGTCTCTCTCAGTGTGTGTGTGCGTGTACAGGATTGGATGTCTCTCTCAGTTTGTGTGTGTACAGGAGTGGATGTCTCTCTCAGTGTGTTTTTTTGCACAGGATTGAATGTCTCTCTCAGAATGTGTGTTTGTGTACAGGAGTGGATGTCTCTCTCAGTGTGTGTGTGTGTACAGGAATGGATGTCACTCTCAGTGTGTGTCTGTGTACAGGAGTGGATGTCTCTCTCAGTGTGTGTGAGTGTACAGCAGTGGATGTCTCTCTCACTGTGTGTCTGTGTACAGGAGTGGATGTCTCTCTCAGTGTGTGTGAGTGTACAGCAGTGGATGTCTCTCTCACTGTGAGTGTGCGCACAGGATTGAATGCCTCTCTCAGTGTGTGTGTGTGTACAGGAGTGCAGGTTTCTCTCAGTGTGTGTTTGTGTTGAACAGGATTGAATGTCTCTCTCAGTGTGTGTGTGTCTGTACAGGATTGAATGTCTCTCTCAGTGTGTGTGTGTCTGTACAGGATTGAATGTCTCTCTCAGTGTGTGTGTGTCTGTACAGGATTGAATGTATCTCTCAGTGTGTGTGTGTGTACAGGAGCGGCTGTCTCTCGCAGTGTGTGTGTGTGTCTGTACAGGAGAGGATGACACTCTCAGTGCGTGTGTGTGTACAGGAGTGGATGTCTCTATCAGTGTGTTTTTGTGTACAGGAATGAATGTCTCTCTCAGTGTATGTGTGTACAGGAGTGGATTTCTTTCTCAGTGTGTGTGTGTACAGGAGCGGATGTCTCTCTCAGTCTGTGTTTGTGTACAGGATTGAATGTCTCTCTCAGTGTATGTGTGTACAAGAGTGGATGTCTCTCTCAGTGTGTGTGTGTACAGGAGTTGATGTCTCTCTCAGTGTGTGTGTGTGTACAGGATTGAATGTCTCTCTCAGTGTATTTGTGTACAAGAGTGGATGTCTCTCTCAGTGTGTGTGTGTACAGGAGTGGATGTCTCTCTCAGTGTGTGTGTGTACAGGATTGAATGTCTCTCTCACTGTGTGTGTGTACAGGAGTTGATGTCTCTCTCAGTGTATGTGTGTACAAGAGTGGATGTCTCTCTTAGTGTGTGTGTGTACAGGAGTTGATGTCTCTCTCAGTGTGTGTGTGTGTACAGGAGTGGATTTCTCTCTCAGTGAGTGTTTTAGTGGAGTGGATTTCTCTCTCAGTGTTGTGTGTGTGCAAGAGTGGATGTCTCTCTCAATGTGTTTCCTTGTACAGGATTGAATTTCTCTCTCAGTTTGTGTGTGTTTGTTAACAGGAGTGGATGCCTCTTTCAGTGTGTATTGTGTACAGGAGTGGATTTCTCTCTCAGTGTTTGTGTGTTCAGGAGTGGATTTCTCACTCAGCGTGTGTGGGTACAGCAGTGGATGTCTCTCTCAGTGTGCGTGTGTGTACAGGAGTCGATATATCTCTCAGTGTGTGAGTGTGTGTACAGGATTGAATGTCTCTCTCAGTGTGTGTGTGTGTACAGGAGTGGATGTCTCTCTCAGTGTGTGTGTGTGTACAGGAGTGGACCTCTCTCTCAGTGTGTGTGTGTGTACAGGAGTTGATGTCTCTCTCAGTGTGTGTGTGTAAAAGAGTTAATATCTCTCTCATTGTGTGTGTATGTACAGGAGTGGATTTCTCTCTCACTGTGTGTGTGTTTGCAAGAGAGGATGTCTCTCTTTCTGTGTGTGTACAGGAGTTGATGTCTCTCTCAGTGAGTGTTTGTGTACAGGAGTGGATTTCTTTCTCAGTGTGTGTGTGTGTACAGGAGCGGATGTCTCTCTCAGTTTGTGTGTGTGTGTGTGTGTACAGGTGTGGAGGTAACTCTCAGTGTGTGTGTGTTTACTGGAGTGCATGTCTCACTCAGTATGTGTGTGTGTGTGTACAGGAGGTGAATTCTCTCTCAGTGTGTGTATGTGTACAGATTGAATGTCTCTCTCAGGGTGTGTGTTTGTACAGGAGTGGATGTCTCTCTCAGTGTGTGTGTGTGTACAGGAGTGGATGTCTCTCGCAGTGTGCGTGTGTGTGTGTAAAGGAGTGAATTTCTCTCTCAGTTTGTGTGTGTGTACAGGAGTGGATGTCTCTCTCAGTGTGTGTGTACAGGAGATAATGTCTCTCTCAGTGTGTGTGTACAGATGTGGATGTCTCTCTCAGTGTGTGTGTGTACAGGAGTGGATATCTCTCTCAGTGTGTGTGTGTGTTTAGTAGTGGATGTCTCTCTCAGCGTGTGTGTGAACAGGAGTTGATGTCTCTCTCAGTGTGTGTGTGTGTGTACAGGAGTGGATGTCTCTCTCAGTGTGTGTGTGTGTACAGGAGTGGATTGCTCCCTCAGTGCGTGTGTGTGTGTGTACAGGAGTGGATGTCTCTCTGAGAGTGTGTGTGTGTACAGGAGTTGAAGTCTCTCTCAGTGTGTGTTTGTGTGCAGAAGTGGATGTCTCCCTCAGTCTGTGTGTACAGGAGTGGATGTCTGTCTCAGTGTGTGTTTGTGTACAGGAGTGGATGTCTCTCTCAGTGTGTGCGTGTGTACAGGAGTGGATTTCTCTCTCACTGTGTGTGTGTGTACAGGAGTGGATGTCACTCTCAGTGTGTGTTTTTGAACAGGATTGAATGTCTCTCTTATTGTGTGTGTGTGTAAAGGAGTGGATGTCCCTATTAGTGTGTGTTTTTGTACAGGATTGAATGTCTCTATCAGATTGTGTGTGTGTGTACAGGAGTGTATGTCTCTCTCAGTGTGTGTGTGTGTACAGGAGTTGATGTCTCTATCAGTGTGTGTGTGTAAAAGAGTTAATGTCTCTCTCATTGTGTGTGTATGTACAGGAGTGGATTTCTCTCTCACTGTGTGCGTGTTTGCAAGAGAGGATGTCTCTCTTTCTGTGTGTGTACAGGAGTTGATGTCTCTCTCAGTGAGTGTTTGTGTACAGGAGTGGATTTCTTTCTCAGTGTGTGTGTGTGTACAGGAGCGGATGTCTCTCTCAGTGTGTGTGTGTGTGTGTCCAGGAGTGGAGGTAACTCTCAGTGTGTGTGTGTTTACTGGAGTGCATGTCTCACTCAGTATGTGTGTGTGTGTGTACAGGAGGTGAATTCTCTCTCAGTGTGTGTATGTGTACAGGATTGAATGTCTCTCTCAGGGTGTGTGTTTGTACAGGAGTGGATGCCTCTCTCAGTGTGTGTGTGTACAGGAGTGGATGTCTCTCTCAGTGTGCGTGTGTGTGTGTACAGGAGTGAATTTCTCTCTCAGTTTGTGTGTGTGTACAGGAGTGGATGTCTCTCTCAGTGTGTGTGTACAGGAGATAATGTCTCTCTCAGTGTGTGTGTACAGGTGTGGATGTCTCTCTCAGTGTGTGTGTGTTCAGGAGTGGATATCTCTCTCAGTGTGTATGTGTGTTTAGTAGTGGATGTCTCTCTCAGTGTGTGTGTGAACAGGAGTTGATGTCTCTCTCAGTGTGTGTGTGTGTGTGTGTACAGGAGTGGATGTCTCTCTCAGTGTGTGTGTGTGTACAGGAGTGGATGGCTCTCTCAGTGCGTGTGTGTGTGTGTGTACAGGATTGGATGTCTCTCTCAGTTTGTGTTTGTGTACAGGATTGAATCTCTCTCTCAGTGTGTGTGTGTGTGCAGAAGTGGATGTCTCTCTCAGTCTGTGTGTACAGGAGTGGATGTCTCTCTCAGTGTGTGTTTGTGTACAGGAGTGGATGTCTCTCTCAGTGTGTGTGAGTGTACAGCAGTGGATGTTTTTCTCACTGTGTGTGTGTGTACAGGAGTTGATGTCTCTCTCAGTGTGTGTGTGTGTACAGGAGTGGATGTCTCTCTCAGTGTGTGTGTGTGTACAGGAGTTGATGTCTCTCTCAGTTTGTGTGTATGTGTACAGGAGTGGATTTCTCTCTCAGTGTGTGTATGTGTACAGGTTTGAATCTCTCTCTCAGTGTGCGAGTGTGTTCAGGAGTGGATGTCTCTCTCAGTTTGTGTGTGTACAGGAGTGAATTTCTCTCTCAGTGTGTGCGTGTGTACTGGAGTGGATGTCTCTCTCAGTGTGTGTGTGCGTGTACAGGATTGGATGTCTCTCTCAGTTTGTGTGTGTACAGGAGTGGATGTCTCTCTCAGTGTGTTTTTTTGCACAGGATTGAATGTCTCTCTCAGAATGTGTGTTTGTGTACAGGAGTGGATGTCTCTCTCAGTGTGTGTGTGTGTACAGGAATGGATGTCACTCTCAGTGTGTGTCTGTGTACAGGAGTAGATGTCTCTCTCAGTGTGTGTGAGTGTACAGCAGTGGATGTCTCTCTCACTGTGTGTGTGAGTACAGAAGTGGATGTCTCCATAAGTGTGAGTGTGCGCACAGGATTGAATGCCTCTCTCAGTGTGTGTGTGTGTACAGGAGTGGATGGCTCTCTCAGTGCGTGTGTGTGTGTGTACAGGAGTAGATGTCTCTCTGAGAGTGTGTGTGTGTACAGGAGTTGAAGTCTCTCTCAGTGTGTGTTTGTGTGCAGAAGTGGATGTCTCTCTCAGTCTGTGTGTACAGGAGTGGATGTCTCTCTCAGTGTGTGTGTGTGTACAGGAGTTGATGTCTCTAACAGTGTGTGTGTGTAAAAGAGTTAATGTCTCTCTCATTGTGTGTGTATGTACAGGAGTGGATTTCTCTCTCACTGTGTGTGTGTTTGCAAGAGAGGATGTCTCTCTTTCTGTGTGTGTACAGGAGTTGATGTCTCTCTCAGTGAGTGTTTGTGTACAGGAGTGGATTTCATTCTCAGTGTGTGTGTGTGTACAGGAGCGGATGTCTCTCTTAGTGTGTGTGTGTGTGTGTACAGGAGTGGAGGTAACTCTCAGTGTGTGTGTGCTTACTGGATTGCATGTCTCACTCAGTATGTGTGTGTGTGTGTACAGGAGGTGAATTCTCTCTAAGTGTGTGTATGTGTACAGGATTGAATGTCTCTCTCAGGGTGTGTGTTTGTACAGGAGTGGATGTCTCTCTCAGTGTGTGTGTGTACAGGAGTGGATGTCTCTCTCAGTGTGCGTGTGTGTGTGTACAGGAGTGAATTTCTCTCTCAGTTTGTGTGTGTGTACAGGAGTGGATGTCTCTCTCAGTGTGTGTGTACAGGAGATAATGTCTCTCTCAGTGTGTGTGTACAGGTGTGGATGTCTCTCTCAGTGTGTGTGTGTACAGGAGTGGATATCTCTCTCAGTGTGTGTGTGTGTTTAGTAGTGGATGTCTCTCTCAGTGTGTGTGTGAACAGGAGTTGATGTCTCTCTCAGTGTGTGTGTGTGTGTGTACAGGAGTGGATGTCTCTCTCAGTGTGTGTGTGTGTAGAGGAGTGGATGGCTCTCTCAGTGCGTGTGTGTGTGTGTACAGGATTGGATGTCTCTCTCAGTTTGTGTTTGTGTACAGGATTGAATCTCTCTCTCAGTGTGTGTGTGTGTGCAGACGTGGATGTCTCTCAGTCTGTGTGTACAGGAGTGGATGTCTCTCTCAGTGTGTGTTTGTGTACAGGAGTGGATGTCTCTCTCAGTGTGTGCGTGTGTACAGAAGTGGATTTCTCTCTCACTGTGTGTGTGTGTACAGGAGTGGATGTCACTCTCAGTGTGTGTTTTTGAACAGGATTGAATGTCTCTCTCAATGTGTGTGTGTGTGTGTAAAGGTGTGGATGTCTCTCTTAGTGTGTGTTTTTGTACAGGATTGAATGTCTCCATCAGATTGTGTGTGTGTGTACAGGAGTGTATGTCTCTCTCAGTGTGTGTGTGGGCACAGTAGTGGATGTCCCTCTCAGTGTGTGTGTGTGTACAGGTGTGGATGTCTCTCTCACTGTGTGTGCGTGTACAGGAGTGGATGTCCCTCTCAGTGCTTGTGTGTGTACAGGAGTGGATGTCTCTCTCTGTATGTGTGTGTGTACAGGAGTGGATGTCTCATTCAGTGTGTGTGTGTGTTTTCTGGATTGAATGTCTCTCTGAGTGTGTGTGTGTACAGGAGTGGACGACTCTCTCAGTGTGTGTGTGTACAGGAGTGGATATCACTCTCAGTGTGTGTGTGTGTGTACAGGAGTGGATTTCTCTCTCAGTGTGTGTGTGTACAGGAGCGGATTTCTCTTTCAGTGTGTGTGTGTGTACAGGAGTGGATTTCTCTCTAAGTGTGTGTGTGTGTGTACAGGAGTTGATGTCTCTCTCAGTCTGTGTGTGTACAGGAGTTGATGTCTCTCTCAGTGTGTGTGTGTGTACAGGATTGAATGTCTCTCTCAGTGTATTTGTGTACAAGAGTGGATGTCTCTCTCAGTGTGTGTGTGTACAGGAGTTGATGTTTCTCTCAGTGTGTGTGTGTACAGGATTGAATGTCTCTCTCACTGTGTGTGTGTACAGGAGGTGATGTCTCTCTCATTGTATGTGTGTACAAGAGTGGATGTCTCTCTTAGTGTGTGTGTGTACAGGAGTTGATGTCTCTCTCAGTGTGTGTGTGTGTACAGGAGTGGATTTCTCTCTCAGTGTGTGTTTTAGAGGAGTGGATTTCTCTCTCAGTGTTGTGTGTGTGCAAGAGTGGATGTCTCTCTCAATGTGTTTGCTTGTACAGGATTGAATTTCTCTCTCAGATTGTGTGTGTTTGTTAACAGGAGTGGATGCCTCTTTCAGTGTGTGTTGTGTACAGGAGTGGATTTCTCTCTCAGTGTTTGTGTGTTCAGGAGTGGATTTCTCACTCAGCGTGTGTGGGTACAGCAGTGGATGTCTCTCTCAGTGTGCGTGTGTGTACAGGAGTCGATATATCTCTCAGTGTGTGAGTGTGTGTACAGGATTGAATGTCTCTCTCAGTGTGTGTGTGTGTACAGGAGTGGATGTCTCTCTCAGTGTGTGTGTGTGTACAGGTGTGGATGTCTCTCTCACTGTGTGTGCGTGTACAGGAGTGGATGTCCCTCTCAGTGCTTGTGTGTGTACAGGAGTGGATGTCTCTCTCTGTATGTGTGTGTGTACAGGAGTGGATGTCTCATTCAGTGTGTGTGTGTGTTTTCTGGATTGAATGTCTCTCTGAGTGTGTGTGTGTACAGGAGTGGACGACTCTCTCAGTGTGTGTGTGTACAGGAGTGGATATCACTCTCAGTGTGTGTGTGTGTGTACAGGAGTGGATTTCTCTCTCAGTGTGTGTGTGTACAGGAGCGGATTTCTCTTTCAGTGTGTGTGTGTGTACAGGAGTGGATTTCTCTCTAAGTGTGTGTGTGTGTGTACAGGAGTTGATGTCTCTCTCAGTCTGTGTGTGTACAGGAGTTGATGTCTCTCTCAGTGTGTGTGTGTGTACAGGATTGAATGTCTCTCTCAGTGTATTTGTGTACAAGAGTGGATGTCTCTCTCAGTGTGTGTGTGTACAGGAGTTGATGTTTCTCTCAGTGTGTGTGTGTACAGGATTGAATGTCTCTCTCACTGTGTGTGTGTACAGGAGGTGATGTCTCTCTCATTGTATGTGTGTACAAGAGTGGATGTCTCTCTTAGTGTGTGTGTGTACAGGAGTTGATGTCTCTCTCAGTGTGTGTGTGTGTACAGGAGTGGATTTCTCTCTCAGTGTGTGTTTTAGAGGAGTGGATTTCTCTCTCAGTGTTGTGTGTGTGCAAGAGTGGATGTCTCTCTCAATGTGTTTGCTTGTACAGGATTGAATTTCTCTCTCAGATTGTGTGTGTTTGTTAACAGGAGTGGATGCCTCTTTCAGTGTGTGTTGTGTACAGGAGTGGATTTCTCTCTCAGTGTTTGTGTGTTCAGGAGTGGATTTCTCACTCAGCGTGTGTGGGTACAGCAGTGGATGTCTCTCTCAGTGTGCGTGTGTGTACAGGAGTCGATATATCTCTCAGTGTGTGAGTGTGTGTACAGGATTGAATGTCTCTCTCAGTGTGTGTGTGTGTACAGGAGTGGATGTCTCTCTCAGTGTGTGTGTGTGTACAGGAGTGGACCTCTCTCTCAGTGTGTGTGTGTGTACAGGAGTTGATATCTCTCTCAGTGTGTGTGTGTAAAAGAGTTAATGTCTCTCTCAGTTTGTGTGTATGTACAGGAGTGGATTTCTCTCTCACTGTGTGTGTGTTTGCAAGAGAGGATGTCTCTCTTTCTGTGTGTGTACAGGAGTTGATGTCTCTCTCAGTGAGTGTTTGTGTACAGGAGTGGATTTCTTTCTCAGTGTGTGTGTGTGTACAGGAGCGGATGTCTCTCTCAGTGTGTGTGTGTGTGTGTGTACAGGAGTGAATTTCTCTCTCAGTTTGTGTGTGTGTACAGGAGCGGATGTCTCTCTCAGTGTGTGTGTACAGGAGATAATGTCTCTCTCAGTGTGTGTGTGCAGGTGCGGATGTCTCTCTCAGTGTGTGTGTGTACAGGAGTGGATATCTCTCTCAGTGTGTGTGTGTGTTTAGTAGTGGATGTCTCTCTCAGCGTGTGTGTGAACAGGAGTTGATGTCTCTCTCAGTGTGTGTGTGTGTGTACAGGAGTGGATGTCTCTCTCAGTGTGTGTGTGTGTACAGGAGTGGATGGCTCTCTCAGTGCGTGTGTGTGTGTGTACAGGAGTGGATGTCTCTCTGAGAGTGTGTGTGTGTACAGGAGTTGAAGTCTCTCTCAGTGTGTGTTTGTGTGCAGAAGTGGATGTCTCTCTCAGTCTGTGTGTACAGGAGTGGATGTCTCTCTCAGTGTGTGTTTGTGTACCGGAGTGGATGTCTCTCTCAGTGTGTGCGTGTGTACAGGAGTGGATTTCTCTCTCACTGTGTGTGTGTGTACAGGAGTGGATGTCACTCTCAGTGTGTGTTTTTGAACAGGATTGAATGTCTCTCTCAGTGTGTGTGTGTGTAAAGGTGTGGATGTCTCTCTTAGTGTGTGTTTTTGTACAGGATTGACTGTCTCTATCAGATTGTGTGTGTGTGTACAGGAGTGTATGTCTCTCTCAGTGTGTGTGTGTGCGCAGTAGTGGATGTCCCTCTCAGTGTGTGTGTGTGTACAGGTGTGGATGTCTCTCTCACTGTGTGTGCGTGTACAGGAGTGGATGTCTCTCTCAGTGCTTGTGTGTGTACAGGAGTGGATGTCACTCTCAGTATGTGTGTGTGTACAGGAGTGGATGTCTCATTCAGTGTGTGTGTGTGTTTTCTGGATTGAATGTCTCTCTGAGTGTGTGTGTGTACAGGAGTAAACGTCTCTCTCAGTGTGTGTGTGTAGTGGAGTGGGTGTCTCTCTCAGTGTGTTTGTGTGTTTGAACAGGATTGAATGTCTCTCTCAGTGTGTGTGTGTCTGTACAGGATTGATTGTCTCGCTCAGTATGTGTCTGTTCAGGAGTGGATGTCTATCTCAGTGTGTGTGTGTTTACAGGATTGAATGTCTCTCTCAGTGCGTGTGTGTACAGGAGTGCATGTCTCTCTCAGTGTGTGTGTGTCTGTACAGGATTGAATGTCTCTCTCAGTGTGTGTTTGTGTGTACAGGAGTGCATGCATCTCTCAGTGTGTGTGTGTGTACAGGGGTGGATGTCTCTCTCAGTGTGTGAGTGTGTGAACAGGATTGAATGTCTCTCTCAGTGTGTGTTTGTGTGTACAGGAGTGGATGCATCTCTCAGTGTGTGTGTGTGTACCGGAGTGGATGTCTCTCTTAGTGTGTGAGTGTGTGTACAGAGAGTGGATGTCTCTCTCATTGTGTGTGTATGTACAGGAGAGGATGTCTCTCTCATTGTGTGTGTGTGTACAGGAGTGGATGTCTCTCTCATTGTGTGTGTGTGTGTGTTGGATTGAATGTCTCTGTCAGTGTATGTGTGTACGAAGTGGATGTCTCTCTCATTGTGTGTGTGTACAGAAGTGGATGTCTCTCTCAGTGTGTGTGTGTGTATGTACAGGAGTGGATTTCTCTCTCAGTGTGTGTGACTACAGGAGTGGATGTCTCTCTCAGTGTGTGTGTGTATGCACAGGAGTATATTTCTTTCTCAGTCTGTGTGTGTACAGGAGAGGATTTCACTTTCAGTGTGTGTGTGTGTACAGGAGTGGATGTCACCCTCAGTGTGTGTGTTTGTACAGGATTGAATGTCTCCCTCAGTGTGTGTGTGTGTGTACAGGAGTGGATGTCTCTTTCAGTGAGTGTGATTTTACAGGATTGGATGTCTCTCTCACTGTGTGTGTGTGTACAGAAGTGGACATCTCTCTCTGTGTGTGAGTGTGTACAGGAGTGGATGTCTCTCTCACTGTGTTAGTGTACAGGACTGGATTTCTCTCTCAGTTTGTGAGTGTGTACAGGAGTGGATGTATCTCTCAGTGTGTGTGTGTGTACAGGAGTGGATGTCTCTCTCAGTGTGTGTGTGTGTACAGGATTTGATGTCCCTCTCAGTGTGTGTGTGTGTACAGAGTGGATTTCTCTCTCAATGTTGTGTGTGTACAGGAGTGGATGTCTCTCTCATAGTGTGAGTGTACAGGACTGGATTTCTCTATCAGTTTGTGTGTGTGTACAGGAGTGCATGTCTCTCTCAATGTGTGTGTGTGTACAGGAGTTGATCTCCCTCTCAGTGTATGTGTGTGTACAGGAGTGGCTTTCACTCGCAATTTTTTGTGTGTACAGGAGTGGAATTCCCTAGCAGTGTGTGTCTGTGTACAGGAGAGGATGTCTCTCACAGTGTGCGTGTGTATACAGGAGTGGATTTCACTCTTACTGTGTCTGTGAGTACAGGAGTGGTTGTCACTCTCAGTGTGTGTGTTTGTACAGGATTGAATGTCTCTCTCAGTGTGTGTGTATGTACAGGAGTGGATGTCTCTCTCAGTGCGTGTGTGTACAGGAGTTGATGTCTCTCTCAGTGTGTGTGTGTGTACAGGAGTGGATGTCTCTCTCACTGTGTGTGTGTGTACAGGTGTGGATGTCATCTCAGAGTGTGTGTTTGTACAAGATTGAATGTTTCTCTCAGTGTGTGTGTGTGTACAGGAGTGGATGTCACTCTCAGTGTGTGTTTTTGTACAGGGTTGAATGTCTCTCTCAGATTGTGTGTGTGTGCACACAGTGGATGTCTCTCTCAGTGTGTGTGTGTGTAAAGGAGTGGATGTCCCTCTCAGTGTGTGTGTGTGTACAGGTGTGAATGTCTCGCTCAGTGTGAGTGTGCGTACAGGAGTTGATGTCTCTCTCAGTGTGTGTGCGTACTGGAGTGGATGTCTCATTCACTGTGTGCGTGTTTGAACAGGATTGAATGTCTCTCTCAGTGTGTGTGTGTCTGTACAGGATTGAATGTCTCTCTCAGTGTGTGTGTGTGTGTAAAGGAGTGGATGTCTCTCTCGGTGAGTGTGTGCGTACAGGAGTGGATGTCTCTCTCAGTATGTGTGTGTGTACAGGTGTGGTTGTCACTCTCAGAGTGTGTGTGTGTGTGTACCGGAGTGGATGTCTCTCTCAGTGTGTGTGTGTGTGTACAGAGAGTGGACGTCTCTCTCAGTGTGTGTGTATGTACAGGAGAGGATGTCTCACTCAGTGTGTGTGTGTGTGTACAGGAGTGGATGTCTCTCTCAGAGTGTGTGTGTTTACAGGAGTGGTTGTCTCTTTCAGTGTGTGTGTGTGTGTACAGGATTGGATGTCTCTCTCAGTGTGTGTGTGTGTGTACAGAAGTGCACATGTCTCTCAGTGTGTGTGTGTGTGTACAGAGAGTGGACGTCTCTCTCAGTGTGTGAGTGTGTACAGGAGTGGATGTCTCTCTCATAGTGTGAGTGTAGAGGACTGAATTTCTCTATCAGTTTGTGTGTGTGTACAGGAGTGGATGTCTCTCTCAATGAGTGTGTGTGTACAGGAGTTGATGTCCCTCTCATTGTGTGTGTATGAACAGGAGTGGATGTCTTTCTCAGTGTGTGTCTTTGTACAGGATTGAATGTCTCTCTCAGATTGTGTGTCTGTGCACAGGAGTGGATGTCTCTCTCAGTTTGTGTGTGTGTACAGGTGTGGATGTCTCTCTCAGTGTGTGTGTGCGTATAGGAGTGGATGTCTCCCTCATTGTGTGTGTGTGTACAGCAGTGGATGACTCTCTCACTGTGTGTATGTGTACAGGAGAGGATATCTCTCTCAGTGCGCGTGTGTGTAGAGGAGTGGATGTCTCTCTCAGTGTGCGTGAGTACAGGAGTGGATGTCTCTCTTAGTGTGTGTGTGTGTACAGGAGTGGATGTCTCTCTCCGTTTGTCTGTGTGTTTGAACAGGATTGAATGTATCTCTCAGTGTGTGTGTGTACAGGATTGAATGTCTCTATCAGTGTATGTGTGTACAGGAGTGGATGTCTCTCTCAGTGCGTGTGTGTACAGGAGTTGGTGTCTCTCTCAGTGTGTGTGTGTGTACAGGAGTGGATGTCTCTCTCAGTGTATGAGTGTACAGGAGTGGATGTCTCTCTCAGTGTGTGTGTGTACAGGAGTTGATCTCTCTCTCAGTGTGTGTGTGTATACACGAGTGGATGTCCATCTCACTGTGTGTGTGTGTACAGGTGTGGATGTCACTCTCAGAGTGTTTGTTTGTACAGGATTCAATGTCTCTCTCCGTGTGTGTGTGTGTGTACAGGAGTGGATGTCTCTCTCAGTGTGTGTTTTTGTACAGGGTTGAATGTCTCTCTCAGATTGTGTGCGTGTGTAGAGAGAGGATGTCTCTCTCAGTGTGTGTGTGTGTGTACAGGAGTGTATGTCCCTCTCGGTGTGTGTGTGTGTACAGGTGTGAAGGTCGCTCTCAGTGTGAGTGTGCGTACAGGAGTGGAAGTCTCTCTCAGTGTGTGTGTGATTACAGCAGTGGATGTCTCTATCACTGTGTGTGCGTGTACTGGAAGGGATGTCTATCTCAGTGCGTGTGTGTGTACTGGAGTGGATGTCACTCTCAGTTTGTGAGTGTGTACAGGAGTGGATGTCTCTCTCAGTGTGTGTTTGTGTACAGGATTGTATGTCTCTCTGAGTGTGTGTGTGTAAAGGAGTGGTTGTCTCTCTCAGTGTGTGTGTGTACTGGAGTGGATGTCTCTCTCACTGTGTGTGTGCGTGTGTGTTTGAACAGGATTGAATGTCTCTCTCAGTGTGTGTGTGTGTGTGTTTGAACAGGATTGAATGTCTCTCTCAGTATATGTGTCTGTACAGGAATGGATGTCTCTCTCAGTGTGTGTGTGTTTGCAGGATTGAATGTCTCTCTCAGTGTGTGTGCGTACAGGAGTGGGTGTCTCTCTCAGTGTATGTGTGTCTGAACAGGATTGAATGTCTCTCTCAGTGTGTGTGTGTCTGTACAGGATTGAATGTCTCTCTCAGTGTGTGTGTGTGTACAGGAGTGGATGTCTCCCTCAGTGTGTGTGTGTGTACAGGAGTGGATGTCACTCTCAGTGTGTGTGTGTGTACAGGAGTGGATGTCACTCTCAGTGTGTGTGTGTGTACCGGAGTTGATGTCTCTCTCAGTGTGTGTGTGTGTGTACAGGATTGAATGTCTCATTGTGTGTGTGTGTACAGGAGTGGATTTCTCTTTCTGTGTTCGTGTACAGGAGTGAATTTCTCTCTCAGTGTTTGTGTGTACAGGAGTGGATGTCTCTCTCAGTGTGCATGTGTGTAAAGGAGTGGATATCTCTCTCACTGTGTGTGTGTCTGTGTACAGGATTGAATGTCTCACTCAGTGTGTGTGTGTGTGTACAGGAGTGGATGTCTCTCTCAGTGTGTGTGTGTGTACAGGAGTGGACCTCTCTCTCAGTGTGTGTGTGTGTACGGGAGTTGATGTCTCTCTCAGTGTGTGTGTGTAAATGAGCTAACGTCTCTCTCAGTGTGTTTGTGTGTGTACAGGAGTGTATTTCTCTCTCAGTGTGTGTGTGTGTACAAGAGTTTATGTCTCTCTTTGTGTGTGTGTGTGTACAGGAGTTGATGTCTCTCTTACTGTGTGTGTGTACAGGAGTTGATGCCTGTCTCAGTGAGTGTTTGTGTACAGGAGTGGATTTCTCTCTCAGTGTGTGTGTGTGTACAGGAGCGGTTGTCTCTCTCAGTGTGTGTGTGTGGACAGGAGTGGATTTCTCTCTCAGTGTGTGAGTGTGTACAGTATTGAATGTCTCTCTCAGTGTGTGCGTGTGTGTACAGGATTGGATTTCTCTCTCACTGTGTGTGTGTACAGAAGTTGATGTCTCTCTCAGTGTCTGTGTGTGTATGTGTACAGGAGTGGATGTCTCTCTCAGTGTGTGTGTGTGTATGTGTACAGGAGTGGATGTCTCTCTCAGTGTGTGTGTGTGTGGACAGTAGTGGATGTCTCTCTCAGTGTGTGTGTGTGTACAGGAGTGGATGTCTCTCTCAGTCTGTGTGTACAGGAGTGGATGTCTTTCTCAGTGTGTGTGTGTGTACAGGAGTGGATTTCTCTCTCAGTGTGTGTGTGTGTACAGGAGTGGAATATCTCTCAGTGTGTGCGTGTGTACAGGAGTGGATGTCTCTCTCACTGTGTGTCTGTGTACAGGAGTGGATGTCTCTCTCACTGTGTGTCTGTGTACAGGAGTGGATGTCTCTCTCACTGTGTGTCTGTGTACAGGAGTGCATGTCACCTTCAGTGTGTGTGTTTGTAGAGGATTGAATGTCTCTCTCAGTGTGTATTTTTGTACAGGGTTGAATGTCTCTCTCAGATTGTATGTGTGTGTACAGGAGTGGATGTCTCTCTCAGTGTGTGTGTGTACTGGAGTGGATGTCTCTCTCAGTGTGTGTGTGTGTTTGAACAGAATTGAATGTCTCTCTCAGTGTGTGTGTGTCTGTACCGGATTGAATGTCTCTCTCAGTATGTGTGTGTGTACAGGAGTGGATGTCTCTCTCAGTGTGTGTGTGTTTACAAAATTGAATGTCTCTCTCAGTGTGTGTGTGTAAAGGAGTGGATGTCTCTCTCAGTGTGTGTGTGTGTTTGAACAGGATTGAATGTCTCTCTCAGTGTGTGTGTGTCTGTACAGGATTGAATGTCTCTCTCAGTATGTGTGTGTGTACAGGAATGGATGTCTCTCTCAGTGTGTGTGTGTTCACAGGAGTGGATGTCTCTCTCAGTGTGTGTGTGTGTACAGGAGTGGAAGTAACTCTCATTGCGTGTGTGTGTACGGGAGTGGATGTCTCTCTCAGTGTGTGTGTGTGTGTACAGAGAGTGGATGACTCTTTCAGTGTGTGTGTAAGTACAGGGCAGGATGCCTCTCTCAGTGTGTGTGTGTGTACAGGAGTCGATGTCTCTCTCAGTGTGTGTGTGTGTGTGTGCAGGATTGAATGTCTCTGTCAGTGTATGTGTGTACAGGAGTGGATGTCTCTCTCAGTGTGTGTGTGTACAGAAGTGCATGTCTCTCTCAGTGTGTGTGTGTGTGTACAGGAGTGGATTTCTCTCTCAGTGTGTGTGTGTACAGGAGTGGATTTCTCTCTCAGTGTGTGTGTGTACAGGAGTGGATTTCTCTTTCATTGTGTGTGTGTACAGGAGTGGATGTCTCCCTCAGTGTCTATGTTTGAAGAGGATTCAATGTCTCTCTCAGTGTGTGTGTGTGTACAGGAATGTACGTCACTCTCAGTGTGTGCGTGTGTACAGGAATGGACGTCTCTCTCAGTGTGTGTGTGTACAGGAGTGGTTGTCTCTCTCAGTGTGTGTGTACAGGATTGAATGACTCTTTCTGTGTGTGTGTGTACAGGATTGGATGTCTCTCTCAGTGTGTCTGTGTGTACACGTTTTGTTGTCTCTATCAGTGTGTGTTTTTGTACAGGGTTGAATGTCTCTCTCAGATTGTGTGTATGTGTACAGGAGTGGATGTCTCTCTCAGTGTGTGTGTGTGTACAGGAGTGGATGTCCCTCTCATTGTGTGTGTGTGCAGGAGTGGATGGCACTCTCAGTGCGTGTGTATGCACAGGAGTGGATGTCTCTCTCAGTTTGTGTGTGTGTAGAGGATTGAATGTCTCTCAGTGTGTGTGTGTGTGTACAGGAGTGGATGTCCCTCTCAGTGTGAGTGTGTGTACAGGAGTGGATGGCACTCTCAGTGCGTGTGTGTGCACAGGAGTGGATGTCTCTGTGTGTGTGTGTGTGTGTGTAAAGGATTGAATGTCTCTCTGAGTGTGTGTGTGTACAGATGTGGATGTCTCTCTCAGTGTGTGTGTGTGTTTGAACAGGATTGAATGTCTCTCTCAGTGTGTCTGTGTCTGTACAGGATTGAATGTCTCTCTCAGTGTGTGTGTATGTACAGGAGTGGATGCCTCTCTCAGTGTGTGTGTGTACAGGAGTTGATGTCTCTCTCAGTGTGTGTGTGTACAGGAGTGGATGTCTCTCTCAGTGTGTGTGTGTATGTACAGGAGTATATTTCTTTCTCAGTGTGTGTGTGTACAGGAGAGGATTTCACTTTCAGTGTGTGTGTGTGCACAGGAGTGGATGTCACCCTCAGTGTGTGTGTTTGTACAGGATTGAATGTCTCTCTCACTGTGTGTGTGTGTGTACAGGAGTGGATGTCTCTCTCAGAGTGTGTGTGTTTACAGGAGTGGTTGTCTCTTTCAGTGTGTGTGTGTGTGTACAGGATTGAATGTCTCTTTCAGTGTGTGTGATTGTACAGGATTGGATGTCTCTCTCACTGTGTGTGTGTGTACAGAAGTGGACATCTCTCTCAGTGTGTGAGTGTGTACAGGAGTGGATATCTCTCTCACTGTGTTAGTGTACAGGACTGGATTTCTCTCTCAGTTTGTGATTGTGTACAGGAGTGGATGTCTCTCTCAATGTGTGTGTGTGTACAGGAGTTGATGTCCCTCTCAGTGTGTGTGTGTGTACAGAGTGGATTTCTCTCTCAATGTTGTGTGTGTACAGGAGTGGATTTCTCTCTCAGTGTGTGTGTGTGTACAGGAGAGAATGTCTCTGACAGTGTGCGTGTGTGTACAGGAGTGGATTTCACTCTTACTGTGTCTGTGTGTACAGGAGTGGATGTCACTCTCAGTGTGTGTGTTTGAACAGGATTGTATGTTTCTCTCAGTGTGTGTCTGTCTGTACAGGATTGAATGTCTCTCTCAGTATATGTGTGTACAGGAGTGGATGTCTCTCTCAGTGTGTGTGTGTACAGGAGTTGGTGTCTCTCTCAGTGTGTGTGTTTGTACAGGAGTGGATGTCTCTCTCTGTGTATGTGTGTACAGGAGTGGACATCTCTCTCAGTGTGTGTGTGTGTACAGGAGTGGATGTCTCTCTCATAGTGTGAGTGTACAGGACTGGATTTCTCTATCAGTTTGTGTGTGTGTACAGGAGTGCATGTCTCTCTCAATGTGTGTGTGTGTACAGGAGTTGATGTCCCTCTCAGTGTGTGTGTGTGTACAGTAGTGGCTTTCACTCTCAATGTTTTGTGTGTACAGGAGTGGAATTCCCTAGCAGTGTGTGTGTGTGTACAGGAGAGGATGTCTCTCACAGTGTGCGTGTGTATACAGGAGTGGATTTCACTCTTACTGTGTCTGTGAGTACAGGAGTGGATGTCACTCTCAGTGTGTGTGTTTGTACAGGATTGAATGTCTCTCTCAGTGTGTTTGTATGCACAGGAGTGGATGTCTCTCTCAGTGTGTGTGTGTACAGGAGTTGATGTCTCTCTCAGTGTGTGTGTGTGTACAGGAGTGGATGTCTCTCTTACTGTGTGTGTATGTACAGGTGTGGATGTCATCTCAGAGTGTTTGTTTGTACAAGATTGAATGTCTCTCTCAGTGTGTGTGTGTGTACAGGAGTGGATGTCTCTCTCAGTGTGTGTTTTTGTACAGGGTTGAATGTCTCTCTCAGATTGTGTGTGTGTGCACACAGTGGATGTCTCTCTCAGTGTGTGTGTGTTTAAAGGAGTGGATGTCCCTCTCAGTGTGTGTGTGTGTACAGGTGTGAATGTCTCGCTCAGTGTGAGTGTGCGTACAGCAGTTGATGTCTCTCTCAGTGTGTGTGCGTACTGGAGTGGATGTCTCATTCACTGTGTGCGTGTTTGAACAGGATTGAATGTATCTCTCAGTGTGTGTGTGTCTGTACAGGATTGGATGTCTCTCTCAGTGTGTGTGTGTGTACAGGAGTGGATGTCTCTCTCGGTGAGTGTGTGCGTACAGGAGTGGATGTCTCTCTCAGTATGTGTGTGTGTACAGGTGTGGTTGTCACTCTCAGTGTGTGTGTGTGTGTGTACCGGAGTGGATGTCTCTCTCAGTGTGTGTGTGTGTGTACAGAGAGTGGACGTCTCTCTCAGTGTGTGTGTATGTACAGGAGAGGATGTCTCACTCAGTGTGTGTGTGCGTGTGTACAGGAGTGGATGTCTCTCTCAGAGTGTGTGTGTTTACAGGAGTGGTTGTCTCTTTCAGTGTGTGTGTGTGTGTACAGGATTGGATGTCTCTCTCAGTGTGTGTGTGTGTGTGTACAGAAGTGCACATGTCTCTCAGTGTGTGTGTGTGTGTACAGAGAGTGGACGTCTCTCTCAGTGGGTGAGTATGTACAGGAGTGGATGTCTCTCTCATAGTGAGTGTACAGGACTGGATTTCTCTATCAGTTTCTGTGTTTGTACAGGAGTTGATGTCCCTCTCAGTGTGTGTGTGTGTACAGGATTGGATTTCACTCTCAATGTTGTGTGTGATTACAGCAGTGGATGTCTCTATCACTGTGTGTGCGTGTACTGGAAGGGATGTCTATCTCAGTGCGTGTGTGTGTACAGGAGTGGATGTCTCTCTCAGTTTGTGTGTGTGTACAGGAGTGGATGTCTCTCTCAGTGTGTGTTTGTGTACAGGATTGAATGTCTCTCTGAGTGTGAGTGTGTACAGGAGTGGATGTCTCTCTCAGTATGTGTGTGTACTGGAGTGGATGTCTCTCTCACTGTGTGTGTGTGTGTGTTTGAACAGGATTGAATGTCTCTCTCAGTGTGTGTGTGTGTGTGTGTGTGTTTGAACAGGATTGAATGTCTCTCTCAGTATATGTGTCTGTACAGGAATGGATGTCTCTCTCAGTGTGTGTGTGTCTGTACAGGATTGAATGTCTCTCTCAGTTTGTGTGTGTGTACAGGAGTGGATGTCTCTCTCTGTAAGTGTGTGTTTACAGGAGTGGATGTCTCTCTCAGTGTGTGTGTGTGTACAGGAGTGGATGTCACTCTCAGTGTGTGTATGTGTACCGGAGTGGATGTCTCTCTCAGTGTGTGTGTGTGTGTACAGGATTGAATGTCTCATTGTGTTTGTGTGTACAGGAGTGGATTTCTCTTTCTGTGTTCGTGTACAGGAGTGAATTTCTCTCTCAGTGTTTGTGTGTACAGGAGTGGATGTCTCTCTCAGTGTGCGTGTGTGTAAAGGAGTGGATATCTCTCTCACTGTGTTTGTGTGTGTGTGTGTACAGGATTGAATGTCTCTCTCAGTGTGTGTGTGTGTACAGGAGTGGATGTCTCTCTCAGTGTGTGTGTGTGTACAGGCGTGGAGCTCTCTCTCAGTGTGTGTGTGTGTACGGGAGTTGATGTCTCTCTCAGTGTGTGTGTGTAAATGAGTTGATGTCTCTCTCAGTGTGTGTGTGTGTGTACAGGAGTGGATTTCTCTCTCAGTGTGTGTGTGTACAAGAGTTTATGTCTCTCTTTGTGTGTGTGTGTGTACAGGAGTTGATGTCTCTCTTACTGTGTGAGTGTACAGGAGTGGATTTCTCTCTCAGTGTGTGTGTGTGTACAGGAGCGTATGTCTCTCTCAGTGTGTGTGTGTGGACAGGAGTGGATTTCTCTCTCAGTGTGTGAGTGTGTAAGGATTGAATGTCTCTCTCAGTGTGTGTGTGTGTGTACAGGAGTGGATGTCTCTCTCACTGTGTGTGTGTACAGGAGTTGATGTCTCTCTCAGTGTCTGTGTGTGTACAGGAGTGGATTTCTCTCTCAGTGTGTGTGTGTGTATGTGTAGAGGAGTGGATGTATCTCTCAGTGTGTGTGTATGTATGTGTACAGGATTGGATGTCTCTCTCAGTGTGTGCATGTGTACAGGAGTGGATGTCTCTCTCACTGTGTGGCTGTGTACAGGAGTGGATGTCTCTCTCACTGTGTGTCTGTGTACAGAAGTGGATGTCTCTCTCACTGCGTGTCTGTGTACAGGAGTGGATGTCACCTTCAGTGTGTGTGTTTGCAGAGGAATGAATGTCTCTCTCAGTGTGTGTTTTTGTACAGGATTGAATGTCTCTCTCAGATTGTTTGTGTGTGTACAGGTGTGGATGTCACTCTCAGTGTGTGTGTGTACTGGAGTGGATGTCTCTCTCAGTGTGTGTGTGTGTACAGGATTGAATGACTCCTTGAATGTGTGTGTGTACAGGAGTGGATGTCACTCTCAGTGTGTGTGTGTACTGGAGTGGATGTCTCTCTCAGTGTGTGTGTGTGTACAGGAGTGGAAGTCACTCTCAGTGCGTGTGTGTGTACCGGAGTGGATGTCTCTCTCAGTGTGTGTGTGTGTGTACAGAGAGTGGATGACTCTTTCAGTGTGTGTGTATGTACAGGGCAGGATGCCTCTCTCAGTGTGTGTGTGTGTACAGGAGTCGATGTCTCTCTCAGTGTGTGTGTGTGTGTGTGCAGGATTGAATGTCTCTCTCAGTGTATGTGTGTACAGGAGTGGATGTCTCTCTCAGTGTGTGTGTGTACAGAAGTGCATGTCTCTCTCAGTGTGTGTGTGTGTGTACTGGAGTGGATTTCTCTCTCAGTGTGTGTGTGTACAGGAGTGGATTTCTCTCTCAGTGTGTGTGTGTACAGGAGTGGATTTCTCTTTCAGTGTGTGTGTGTACAGGAGTGGATGTCTCCCTCAGTGTCTATGCTTGTAGAGGATTGAATGTCTCTCTCAGTGTGTGTGTGTGTACAGGAATGTACGTGACTCTCAGTGTGTGTGTGTGTACAGGAATGGACGTCTCTCTCAGTGTGTGTGTGTACAGGAGTGGTTGTCTCTCTCAGTGTGTGTGTGTGTACAGGATTGAATGTCTCTTTCTGTGTGTGTGTACAGGAGTGGATGGCACTCTCAGTGCGTGTGTGTGCACAGGAGTGGATGTCTCTCTCAGTTTGTGTGTGTGTAGAGGATTGAATGTCTCTCAGTGTGTGTGTGTGTGTACAGGAGTGGATGCCCCTCTCAGTGTGAGTGTGTGTACAGGAGTGGATGGCACTCTCAGTGCGTGTGTGTGCACAGGAGTGGATGTCTCTCTCAGTGTGTGTGTGTGTAGAGGATTGAATGTCTCTCTGAGTGTGTGTGTGTACAGATGTGGATGTCTCTCTCAGTGTGTGTGTGTGTTTGAACAGGATTGAATGTCTCTCTCAGCGTGTCTGTGTCTGTACAGGATTGAATGTCTCTCTCAGTATGTGTGTGTGTACAGGAGTGTATGTCTCTCTCAGTGTGTGTGTTTGTGTGTACAGGAATGGATTTCTCTTTCAGTGTTCGTGTGCAGGAGTGGATTTCTCTCTCAGTGTTTGTGTGTACAGGAGTGGATGTCTCTCTCAGTGTGCGTGTGTGTAAAGGAGTGGATATATCTCTGTGTGTGTGTGTGTGTGTGTGTGTGTACAGGATGGAATGTCTCTCTCAGTGTGTGTGTGTGTACAGGAGTGGATGTCTCTCTCAGTGTGTATGTGTGTACAGGAATGGACCTCTCTCAGTGTGTGTGTGTGTGTACAGGATTGAATGTCTCTCTCAGTGTGTGTTTGTGTGTGTACAGGAGCGGATGTCTCTCTCAGTCTGTGTGTACAGGAGTGGATGTCTTTCACAGTGTGTGTTTGTACAGGAGTGTATTTCTCTCTCAGTGTGTGTGTGTACAGGAGTGGATGTCTCTCTCAGTGAGTGTGTGTGTGTGTACAGGAGTGGATTTCTCTCTCATTGTGTGTGTGTGTACAGGAGTGTCTTTATCTCTCAGTGTGTGTGTGTACAGGAGTGGATGTCTCTCTCAGTGAGTGTGTGTGTGTGTACAGGAGTGGATTTCTCTCTCATTGTGTGTGTGTGTACAGGAGTGGATGCCTCTCTCACTGTGTGTCTGTGTAGAGGAGTGGATGTCTCTCTCACTGTGTGCCTGTGTACGGGAGTGGATGTCTCTCTCACTGTGTGTCTGTGTACGGGAGTGGATGTCACCTTCAGTGTGTGTGTTTGTAGAGGATTGAATGTCTCTCTCATTGTGTGTGTTTGTACAGGAGAGGATGTCTCTATCAGTGTGTGTTTTTGTACAGGGTTGAATGTCTCTCTCAGATTGTATGTGTGTGTACAGGAGTGGACGTCTCTCTCAGTGTGTGAGTGTGTACAGGATTGAATGACTCCTTGAATGTGTGTGTGTACAGTAGGGGATGTCACTCTCAGTTTGTGTGTGTACTGGAGTGGATGTCTCTCTCAGTGTGTGTGTGTGTTTGAACAGGATTGAATGTCTCTCTCAGTGTGTGTGTGTCTGTACAGGATTGAATCTCTCTCTCAGTATGTGTGTGTGTACAGGAGTGGATGTCTCTCTCAGTGTGTGTGCGTGTGTACAGGAGTGGATTTCTCTCCCAGTGTGTGTGTGTACAGGAGTGGATGTCTCTCTCAGTGTGTGTGTGAGTGTACAGGAGTGGATTTCTCTCTCAGTGTGTGTGTGTACAGGAGTGGATTTCTCTTTCAGTGTGTGTGTGTACAGAAGTGGATGTCTCCCTCAGTGTCTATGTTTGTAGAGGATTGAATGTCTCTCCTAGTGTGTGTGTGTGTGTACAGGAATGTACGTCACTCTCAGTGTGTGTGTGTGTACAGGAATGGACGTCTCTCTCAGTGTGTGTGTGTACAGGAGTGGTTGTCTCTCTCAGTGTGTGTGTGTGTTTGAACAGGATTGAATGTCTCTCTCAGTGTGTGTGTGTCTGTACAGGATTGAATGTCTCTCTCAGTATGTGTGTGTGTACAGGAGTGCATGTCTCTCTCAGTGTGTGTGCGTGTGTACAGGAGTGGATTTCTCTCCCAGTGTGTGTGTGTACAGGAGTGGATTTCTCTTTCAGTGCGTGTGTGTACAGAAGTGGATGTCTCCCTCAGTGTCTATGTTTGTAGAGGATTGAATGTCTCTCCTAGTGTGTGTGTGTGTATACAGGAGTGGATGTCTCTCTCAGTGTGTGTTTGTTTACAGGATTGAATGTCTCTCTCAGTGTGTGTGTGTAAAGGAGTGGATGCCTCTCGCGGTGTGTGTGTGTGTTTTAACAGGATTGAACGTCTCTCTCAGTGTGTGTGTGTCTGTAAAGGTTTGAATGTCTCTCTCAGTGTATGTCTGTACAGGAGTGGATGTCTCTCTCAGTGTTTGTGTGTGTACACGAGTGGATTTCTCACTCAGTGTGTGTGTGTACAGGAGTGGATGTCTCTCTCAGTGTGCGTGTGTGTAAAGGAGTGGATATCTCTCTCACTGTGTCTGTGTGTGTGTACAGGATTGAATGTCTCTCTCAGTGTGTGTGTGTGTACAGGAGTGGATGTCTCTCTCAGTGTGTATGTGTGTACAGGAATGGACCTCTCTCAGTGAGTGTGTGTCTGTACAGGATTGAATGTCTCTCTCAGTGTGTGTTTGTGTGTGTACAGGAGTGGATGTCTCTCTCAGTGTGTGTGTGTGTGTACAGGAGTGGATGTCTCTCTCAGTTTGTGTGTGTACAGGTGTTGATGTGTCTCTCAGTGTGTGTATGTGTGTACAGTAGTAGATGTCTCTCTCAGTGTGTGTGTGTGTGTACAGGAGTGGATTTCTCTCTCAGTGTGTGTGTGTACAGGAGTGGTTTTCTCTTTCAGTGTGTGTGTGTACAGAAGTGGATGTCTCCGTCAGTGTCTATGTTTGTAGAGGATTGAATGTCTCTCCTAGTGTGTGTGTGTGTGTACAGGAATGTACGTCACTCTCAGTGTGTGTGTGTGTACAGGAATGGACGTCTCTCTCAGTGTGTGTGTGTACAGGAGTGCATGTCTCTCTCAGTGTGTGTGTGTGTTTGAACAGGATTGAATGTCTCTCTCAGTGTGTGTGTGTCTGTACAGGATTGAATGTCTCTCTCAGTATGTGTGTGTGTACAGGAGTGCATGTCTCTCTCAGTGTGTGTGCGTGTGTACAGGAGTGGATTTCTCTCCCAGTGTGTGTGTGTACAGGAGTGGATTTCTCTTTCAGTGCGTGTGTGTACAGAAGTGGATGTCTCCCTCAGTGTCTATGTTTGTAGAGGATTGAATGTCTCTCCTAGTGTGTGTGTGTGTATACAGGAGTGGATGTCTCTCTCAGTGTGTGTTTGTTTACAGGATTGAATGTCTCTCTCAGTGTGTGTGTGTAAAGGAGTGGATGCCTCTCGCAGTGTGTGTGTGTGTTTTAACAGGATTGAACGTCTCTCTCAGTGTGTGTGTGTCTGTAAAGGTTTGAATGTCTCTCTCAGTGTATGTCTGTACAGGAGTGGATGTCTCTCTCAGTGTTTGTGTGTGTACACGAGTGGATTTCTCACTCAGTGTGTGTGTGTACAGGAGTGGATGTCTCTCTCAGTGTGCGTGTGTGTAAAGGAGTGGATATCTCTCTCACTGTGTCTGTGTGTGTGTACAGGATTGAATGTCTCTCTCAGTGTGTGTGTGTGTACAGGAGTGGATGTCTCTCTCAGTGTGTATGTGTGTACAGGAATGGACCTCTCTCAGTGAGTGTGTGTCTGTACAGGATTGAATGTCTCTCTCAGTGTGTGTTTGTGTGTGTACAGGAGTGGAAGTCTCTCTCAGTGTGTGTGTGTGTGTACAGGAGTGGATGTCTCTCTCAGTTTGTGTGTGTACAGGTGTTGATGTGTCTCTCAGTGTGTGTATGTGTGTACAGTAGTAGATGTCTCTCTCAGTGTGTGTGTGTGTGTACAGGAGTGGATTTCTCTCTCAGTGTGTGTGTGTGTGTGTACAGGAGTGGGTGTCTCTCTCAGTGTGTGTGTGTACAGGAGTGGATGTCTCTCTCAGTGTCTGTGTGTGTACAGGAGTTGATGTCTCTATTAGTTTGAGTGCGTCTCTACCGGAGTGGATTTCTCTCTCAGTGTGTGTATGTGTTCAGGATTTAATCTCTCACTCAGTGTGTGTGTGTGTGTACAGGAGTGGATGTCTCTCTCAGTCTGTGTGTACAGGAGTGGATGTCTTTCTCAGTGTGTGTGTGTACAGGAGTGGATTTCTCTCTCAGTGTGTGTGTGTACAGGAGTGGATGTCTCTCTCAGTGAGTGTGTTTGTGTGTACAGGTGTGGATTTCTCTCTCAGTGTGTGTGTGTGTACAGGAGTGGATGTCTCTCTCAGAGTGTGTGTGTGTACAGGAGTGGATGACTCTCTCACTGTGTGTCTGTGTAGAGGAGTGGATGTCTCTCTCACTGTGTGTCTGTGTACAGGAGTGGATGTCTCTCTCACTGTGTGTCTCTGTACAGGAGTGGATGTCACCTTCAGTGTGTGTGTTTGTAGAGGATTGAATGACTCCTTGAATGTGTGTGTGTAGAGGAGGGGATGTCACTCTCAGTTTGTGTGTGTACTGGAGTGGATGTCTCTCTCTGTGTGTGTGTGTGTTTGAACAGGATTGAATGTCTCTCTCAGTGTGTGTGTGTCTGTACAGGATTGAATCTCTCTCTCAGTATGTGTGTGTGTACAGGAGTGTATGTCTCTCTCAGTGTGTGTGTGTGTGTACAGGAGTGGATTTCTCTCTCAGTGTGCGTGTGTACAGGAGTGGATGTCTCTCTCAGTGTGTGTGTGAGTGTACAGGAGTGGATTTCTCTCTCAGTGTGTGTGTGTACAGGAGTGGATTTCTCATTCAGTGTGTGTGTGTACAGGAGTGGATGTCTCCCTCAGTGTCTATGTTTGTAGAGGATTGAATGTCTCTCCTAGTGTGTGTGTGTGTGTACAGGAATGTACGTCACTCTCAGTGTGTGTGTGTGTACAGGAATGGACGTCTCTCTCAGTGTGTGTGTGTACAGGAGTGGTTGTCTCTCTCAGTGTGTGTTTGTGTTTGAACAGGATTGAATGTCTCTCTCAGTATGTGTGTGTCTGTACAGGATTGAATGCCTCTCTCAGTATGTGTGTGTGTACAGGAGTGGATGTCTCTCTCAGTGTGTGTTTGTTTACAGGATTGAATGTCTCTCTCAGTGTGTGTGTGTAAAGAAGTGGATGTCTCTCTCAGTGTGTGTGTGTGTTTTAACAGGATTGAACGTCTCTCTCAGTGTGTGTGTGTCTGTATAGGATTGAATGTCTCTCTCAGTGTATGTCTGTACAGGAGTGGATGTCGCTCTCAGTGTGTTTGTGTTTACAGGGGTGGATGTCTCTCTCAGTGTGTGTGTGTTTACAGGATTGAATGTCTCTCTCAGTGTGTGTGAGTACAGGAGTGGATGTCTATCTCAGTTTGTGTGTGTGTTTGAACAGGATTGAATGTCTCTCTCATGTGTGTGTGTGTCTGTACAGGTTTGAATGTCTCACTCAGTGTGTGTGTATTTACATGAGTGGATGTCTCTCTCAGTATGTGTGTGTGTGTTCAGGAGTGGATGACACTCTCAGTGTCTGTGTGTGTGTACAGGAGTGGATGTCTCTCTCAGTGTGTGTGTGTGTACAGAGAGTGGATGTCTCTCTCGGTGTGTGTGTATATACAGGAGAGGAAGTCTCTCTCAATGTCTGTGAGTGTACAGGAGTGGATGTCTCTCTCAGTGTGTGCGTGTGTGCAGGATTGAATGTCTCTCTCAGTGTGTGTGTGTGTGTACAGGAGTGGATGTCTCTCTCAGTGTGTGTGTGTGTGTACAGATAGTGGATGTCTCTCTCAGTGTGTGTGTGAGTGTACACAGAGTGGATGTCTCTCTCAGTGTGTGTGTATATACAGGAGAGGATGTCTCTCTCAATGTCTGTGTGTGTACAGGAGTGGATGTCTCTCTCAGAGTGTGTGTGTGTACAGGAGTGGATGTCTCTCTCAGTGTGTGTGTGTACAGTAGTGGCTGTCTCTTTCAGTGTGTGTGTGTGTGTGTGTACAGGAGTGGATTTCTCTCTCAGTGTTTGTGTGTACAGGAGTGGATTTCTCGTTCAGTGTGTGTGTGTGTACAGGAGTTGTTGTCTCTCTCAGTGTGTGTGTGTGTGTACAGGGTTGAATGTCTCTTTCAGTGTGTGTGTGTGTGTACAGGAGTGGATGTCTCTCTCAGTGTGTGTGTGTGTGTACAGGAGTGGACATCTCTCTCAGTGTGTGAGTGTGTACAGGAGTGGATGTCTCTCTCAGTGTGTGTGTTTGTACAGGAGTGGATATCTCTCTCAGTTTGTGTGTGTGTACAGGAGTGGATGTCCCTCTCAGTGTGTGTATGTGTGTACAGCAGTTGATATCTCTCTCAGTGTGTGTGTGAGTACAGGAGTGGATTTCTCTCTCAGTGTGTTTGTGTTTTACAGGAGTGGATGTCTCTCTCAGTGCGTGTGTGGGTACTGGAGTGGATTTCTCTCTCAGTGTGTGTGTGTGTACAGGAGTGGATGTCTCTCTCAGTGTATGTGTGTGTACAGGCGTGGATTTCACTCTCACTGTGTGTGTTTGTGTGTACATGAGTGGATGTCACTCTCAGTGTGTGTGTTTATACAGGATTGAATGTCTCTCTCAGCGTGTGTGTGTGTACAGGAGAGGATGTCTCTCTCAGTGTGTGTGTTTGTACAGTATTGAATGTCTCTCTCAGTGTGTGTGTGTGTAAAGGAGTGGATGACTCTCTCAGTGTGTGTGTGTACAGGATTGAATGTCACTCTGAGTGTGTGTGTGTACAGGAGTCGATTTCTCTCGCAATGTGTGTGTGTACAGGAGTGCATATCTCTCTCAGTGTGTGTTTGAACAGGATTAAATGTCTCTCTCAGTTTGTTTGTGTCTGTACAGGATTGAATGTATCTCTCAGAGTGTGTGTGTGTGTACAGGAGTGGATGTCTCTCTCAGTGTTTGTGTTTACAGGATTGAATGTCTCTCTCAGTATGTGTGTGTGCAGGAATGGATGTCACTCTTAGTGTGTGTGGGTGTGTTTGAACAGGATTGAATGTTTCTCTTAGTGTGTGTGTGTCTGTACAGGATTTAATGTCTCTCTCAGTGTGTGTGTGTATACAGGCGTGGGTGTCTCTCTCAGTGTGTGTGTGTGCACAGGAGTGCTTGTCACTCTCAGTGTATGTTTGTGTACAGGAGTGGATGTCTCTCTCAGTGTGTGTGTATGTACAGGAGAGGATGTCTCTCTCAGTATATATGTTAGAACAGGAGTGGATGTCTCTCTCAGAGTGTTTGTGTGTACAGGAGTGGATGTCTCTCTCAGTGTTTGTGTGTGTACAGGAGTGGATGTCTCTCTCAGTGTGTGAGTGTGTGCAGGATTGAATGTCTCTCTCAATGTGTGTGTGTGTGCAGGATTGAATGTCTCTCTCAGTGTATGTGAGTACAGGAGTGGATGTCTCTCTCAGTGTGTGTGTGTATAGGTGTGGATATCACGCTCAGTGTGTGTGTGTGTGTACAGGAGTGGATTTCACTCTCAGTGTGTGTGTGTACAGGAGCGGATTTCTCTTTCAGTGTGTGTGTGTGTACAGGAGTGGATTTCTCTCTAAGTGTGTGTGTGTGTGTACAGGATTTGATGTCTCTCTCAGTGTGTGTGTTAGTACAGGAGTGGATTTCTCTCTCAGTGTGCCTGTGTTCACAGGAGTTGATGTCTCTCTCAGTGCGTGTGTGGGTACAGGAGTGGATTTCACTCTCAGTTTGTGTTTGTGTACAGGAGTGGATGTCTCTCTCAGTGTATGTGTGTTTACAGGAGTGGATTTCACTCTCACTGTGTGTGTGTGTGTACAGGAGTGGATGTCACTCTAGTGTGTGTGTTTGTAAAGGATTGAATGTCTCTCACAGGGTGTGTGTGTGAACAGGAGTGCATGTCTCTCTCAGTGTGTGTGTTTGTACAGGATTGAATGTCTCTCTCAGTGTGTGTGTGTGTACAGGGGTGGATGACTCTCTCAATGTGTGTGTGTGTTTGTGTACAGGATTGAATGTCTCTCTGAGTGTGTGTGTGTACAGGAGTGGACGTCTCTCTCAGTGTGTGTGTGTACAGGAGTGGATATCTCTCTCAGTGTGTGTTTGAACAGGATTGAATGTCTCTCTCAGTGTGTGTGTGTCTGTACAGGATTTAATGACTCTCTGTTTGTGTGTGTATACAGGAGTGGATGTCTCTCTCAGTGTGTGTGTGTGTACAGGAGTGGATGCCACTCTCAGTGTGTGTGTGTGTACAGCAGTGGATGTCTCTCTCAGTGTCTGTGTGTGTGTACAGAGAGTTGATGTCTCTCTCAGTGAGTTTGTATGTACAGGAGAGGATGTCTCTCTCAGTGTGTGTGTGTGCACAGGTGTGGATGTCTCTCTCAGTGTGTTTGTGTGTACAGGTGTGGATGTCTCTCTCAGTGTGTTTGTTTGGACAGGAGAGGATGTCTCTCTCAGTGTGTCTGTGTGTACAGGTGTGGATGTCTCCCGCAGTGTGTTTGTTTGTACAGGAGTGGATTTCTCTCTCAGTGTGTGTGCGTACAGGTGTGGATTTCTCTTACAGTGTGTGTGTGTGTACAGGAGTGGATTTCGCTATCAGTGTGTGTCTGTGTACAGGAGTGGATGTCTCTCTCAATGTGTGTGTGTGTACAGGAGTGGACATCTCTCTCAGTGTGTGTGTGTGTACAGTAGTGGATGTCTCTCTCAGTGTGTGTGTGTACAGGAGTAGATTTCTCTCTCAGTTTGTGTGTGTGTACAGGAGTGGATGACTCTCTCAGTGTGTGTGTGTGTACATGAGTGGATGTCTCTCTCAGTGTGAGTGTGTACAGGAGTGGATGTCTCTCATGTGTGTGTGTGCAAGAGTTCATGACTCTCTCAGTGTATGTGTGTACAGGAGTTGATGTCTCTCTCAGTGTGTGTGTGTGCAGGAGTTCATGACACTCTCAGTGTGTGTCTGTGTACAGGAGAGGATGTCTCTCTCAGTTTGTGTTTTTTTACAGCAGTGGATGTCTCTCTCAGTGTGTGTGTGTGTGAACAGAAGTTGTTGTCTCTCTCAGTGTGTGTGTGTGTGTACAGGAGTCGATTTCTCTCTCAGTGTGTGTGTGTACAGGATTGAATGTCTCTCTCAGTGTGTGTGTGTGTACAGGAGTGGATGTCTCTCTCAGTGTGTGTGTGTGTACAGGAGTGGATGTCTCTCCTAGTGTGTTTGTGTACAGGAGTGGATGTCTCCCTCAGTGTGTGTGTTTACAGGAGTGGATGTCTCTACAAGTGTGTGTGTGTGTACAGGAGTGGATGTCTCTCTCAGTGTCTGCGTGTACAGGAGTGGATGTCTCTCTCAGAGTGTGTGTGTACAGGAGTTGATGTCTCTCTCAGTGTGTGTGTGTGTGTACAGGAGTGTATTTCTCTCTCAGTGTGTGTATGTGTATAGGAGTAGATGTCTCTCTCAGTGTGTGTGTGTGTGTGTGTGTACAGGAGTGGATTTCTCTCTCCGTGTGTGTGTGTGTGTGTACAGGAGTGTATTTCTCTCTCAGTGTGTGTGTGTGTACAGGAGTTGATGTCTCTCTCAGTGTGTGAGAGTACAGGAGTGAATGTCTCTCTCAGTTTGTGTCTACAGGAGTGGATTTCTCTCTCAGTGTCTGTGTGTGTGTGTGTGTACAGGAGTGGATGTCTCTCTCAGTGTGTGTGTGTTTGTACAGGATTGAAGGTCTCTCTCAGTGTGTCTGTTTGTACAGGATTGAATGTCTCTCTCAGTGTGTGTGTGTGTGTACAGTATTGAATATCTCTCTCAGTTTGTGTGTGTTTGTGTGTGTACAGGAGTGGATGTCTCTCTCAATGTGTGTGTGTCTGTGTACAGGAGTGGATGTCTCTCAAAGAGTGTGTGTTTGAACAGGATTGAATGTCTCTATCACGGTGTGTGTATGTGTACAGGAGTGGATGTCTCTCTCCGTGTGTGTGTGTTTATAGGATTGAATGTATCTCTCAGTGTGTGTGTGTACAGGAGTGGATGTCACTCTCAGTGTATGTGTGTGTTTGAACATGATCGAATGTCTCTCTCAGTGTGTGTGTGTCTGTACAGGATTTAATGGCTCTCTCAGTGTGTGTGTGTGTGTACAGGAGTGGATGTCTCTCTCAGTGTGTGTGTGTACACAGGAGTGGATGTCTCTCTCAGTGTGTGTGTGTGTACAGGAGTGGATGTCTCTCTACGTGTGTGTGCATGTGTACTGAGAGTGTATGTCTCTCTGTGTGTGTGTACGTACAGGAGAGGATGTCTCTCTCAGTGTGTGTGTGTGTGTACAGGATTGAATGTCTCTCTCAGTGTATGCGTGTACAGGAGTTGATGTCTCTCTCAGTTTGTGTGTGTAGAGGAGTGGATGTCTCTCTCAGTGTGTGTGTGTGTGTACAGGAGTGGATTTCTCTCTCATTGTGTGTTTGTACAGGAGTGGATGTCTCTCTCAGCGTGTGTGTGTGTGTACAGGATTGAATTTCTCTCTGAGAGTGTATGTGTACAGTAGTGGATGTCTCTCTCAGTGTGAGTGTGTGTTTGAACAGGATTGAATGTCTCTCTTAGTGTGTGTGTGTCTGTACAGGATTGAATGTCTCTCTCAGTGTGTGTGTGTGTACAGGAGTGGATGTCTCTTTCAGTGTGTGTGTGTGTAAAGGATTGAATTTCCCTCTCTGTGTGTGTGTGTACAGGAGTGGATGTCTCTCTAAGTGTGTGTGTGTGTGTTTGAACAGGATTGAATGTCTCTCTCAGTGAGTGTTTCTGTACAGGAGTGGATGTCACTCTCAGTGTGTGTTTGTGTACAGGAGTGGATGTCTCTCTCAGTTTGTGTGTGTGTGTACAGAGAGTGGATGTCTCTCTCAATCTGTGTGTGTGTACAGGTGTTGGTGTCTCTCTCAGTGTGTGTTTGGGTACAGGATTGAATGTCTCTCTCAGTGTCTGTGTGTGTACAGACGTGGAGGTCTCTCTCAGTGTGTGTGTGTACAGGAGAGGTTGTCTCTCTCAGTGTGTGTGTGTACAGGTGTGGATGTCTCTATCAGTGTGTGTGTGTGCACAGGAGTTGATGTCTCTCTCAGTGTGTGTGTGTGTGTACAGGATTGGATTTCTCTCTCAGTGTGTGTGTGTGTTCAGTGGTGGAAATCTCTCTCAGTGTGTGTGTGTGCAGGAGTGGATGTCTCTCTCAGTGTGTGTGTGTGTGTTTGAACAGGATTGAATGTCTCTCTCAGTGTGTGTGTTTGTACAGGATTGAATGTCTCTATAAGAGTATGTGTGTGTGCAGGAGTGGATGTCACTCTCAGTGTGTGTGTGTGTACAGGATTGAATGTCTCTCAGTGAATGTGTGTGTGCAGGAGTGGATGTCTCTCTCAGTTTGTGTGTGTGTACTGGAGTAAACGTCTCTCTAAGTGTTTGTGTGTGTACATGAGTTGAAGTCTCTCTCAGTGTGTGTGTGTACAGGCGTTGATGCCTCTCTCAGTGAGTGTGTGTGTACAGGAGTGGAATTCACTCTCAGTGAGTGTATGTACAGGAGTGGATGTCTCTCTCAGTGTGTGTGTGTGTACAGGAGAGGATGTCTCTCTCAGTGTGTGTTTGTGTGTGTGTGTGTACAGGAGTGGATTTCTCTCTCAGTGTTGTGTGTGTGTACAGGAGTGGATGTCTAAATAAGTTTGTGTGAGTAGAGGAGAGGAAATCTCTCTCAGTGTCTGTTTGTACAGGAGTGGATGTCTCTCTCAGTGTGTGTGTGTGTACAGGAGTGAATGTCTCTCTCAGTGTGTGTGTGTGTACAGGAGTGGATTTCTCTCTCAGTGTGTGTGTGTGTACAGTCGTGGATGTCTCTCTCAGTGTGTGTTTGTACAGGAGTGGATGTATCTCTCGGGGTCTGTGTACAGGAGTTGATATGACTCTCAGTGTGTGTGTGTGTACAGGAGTTGTTTTCTCTCTCAGTGTGTGTGTGTGTACAGTAGTGTATGTCTCTCTCAGTGTGTGTGTGTGTGTACAGGAGTGGATGTCTCTCTCAGTGTGTGTGTGTGTACAGTAGTGGATGTCTCTCTCAGTGGGTGTGTGCATGTGTACCGCAGTGGCTGTCTCTCTCAGTGTGTGTGTGTGTACAGGAGTGGATGTCTCTCTCAGTGGGTGTGTGTGTGTGTACAGGAGAGGATGTCTCTCTCAGTGTGTGTTTGTGTGTGTGTGTACAGGAGTGGATTTCTCTCTCAGTGTTGTGTGTGTGTACAGGAGTGGATGTCTAAATCAGTTTGTGTGAGTAGAGGAGAGGAAATCTCTCTCAGTGTCTGTTTGTACAGGAGTGGATGTCTCTCTCATTGTGTGTGTGTGTACAGGAGTGGATGTCTCTCTCAGTGTGTGTGTGTGTACAGGAGTGGATTTCTCTCTCAGTGTGTGTGTGTGTACAGTCGTGGAAGTCTCTCTCAGTGTGTGTGTGTACAGGAGTGGATGTCTCTCTCGGGGTCTGTGTACAGGAGTTGATATGACTCTCAGTGTGTGTGTGTGTACAGGAGTTGTTTTCTCTCTCAGTGTGTGTGTGTGTTAAGTAGTGGATGTCTCTCTCAGTGTGCGTGTGTGTGTGTACAGGAGTGGATGTCTCTCTCAGTGTGTGTGTGTGTACAGTAGTGGATGTCTCTCTCAGTGGGTGTGTGCATGTGTACCGGAGTGGCTGTCTCTCTCAGTGTGTGTGTGTGTACAGGAGTGGATGTCTTTCTCAGTGGTTGTGTGTGTGTGTGTACAGGAGTGGATGTCTCTCTCAGTGACTGTGTGTGTACAGGAGTTGACGTCTCTCTCAATGTGTGTTTGTGTGTACAGGAGTGGATTTCCCTCTCAGTGTGTGTGTGTGTATAGGAGTGAATGTCCCTCTCAGTGCGTGTGTGTACATGACTGGAAGTCTCTCTCAGTGTGTGTGTGTGTACAGGAGTGGATTTCTCTCTCAGTGTGTGTGTGTGGACAGGACTGGATGTCTCTCTCAGCGTGTGTGTGTGTACAGGAGTGGCTGTCTCTCTCAGTGTGTGTGTGTGTATAGCAGTGGATGTCTCTCTTAGTGTGTGTGTGTGTAAAGGAGTGGATGTCTCTCTCAGTGTGTGTCTGTGTACAGGAGTGGATGTCCCTCTCAGTATGTGTGTGTTTACAGGAGTGGATGTCTCTCTCACTGTGTGTGTGTGTACAGGAGTGGATGTATCTCTCAGTGTGTGTGTGTGTACAGGAGTAGATGTCTCTCTCACTGTGTGTGTGTGTACAGGAGTGGATGTATCTCTCAGTGTGTGTGTGTGTACAGGTGTGGATGTCCCTCTCACTGTGTGAGTGTGTACAGGAGTGGATTTCTCTCTCAGCGTGTGTTTGTACAGGAGTTGATGTCTCTCACAGTGTGTGTGTGTGTACAGGAGAGGTTGTCACTCTCATTGTGTGTGTGTGTTTGAACAGGATTGAATGTCTCTCTCAGTGCGTGGGTGTGTGTACAGGAGTTGAAGTCTCTCTCAATGTGTGTGTGTGTAAAGGAGTTGATGTCTCTCTCAGTTTGTGTGTGTACAGGAGTTGATGTCTCTCTCAGTGTGCGTGTGTGTGTACAGTAGTGGATTTCTCTCACAGTGTTTGTGTGTACAGGAGTGGATGTCTCTTTCAGTGTGTGTGTGTGTGTGTGTGTACAGGAGTGGATTGCTCTCTCAGTGTGTGTCTGTACAGGAGTGGATTTCTCTCATAGTGTGTGTGTGTGTACAGCAGTGGATGCCTCTCTCAGTGTGTGTGTTAGCAAGGATTGAATGTCTCTCTCAGTTTGAGTGTGTGTGTACAGGAGTGGATGTCTCTCTCAGTGTGTGTGTGTGTACAGGAGTTGATTTATCGCACAGTGTGTGTGTGTACAGGAGTTGATGTCTCTCTCAGTGAGTGTGTGTGTACTGGAGTGGATTTCTCTCTCAGTGTGTGTATGTGTACAGGACTGGATGTCTCTCTCAGTGTGTGTGTATGCGCGCACAGGAGTGGTTATCTCTCTCAGTGTGTGTGTGTGTACAGGAGTGGATTTCTCTCTCAGTGTGTGTGTTTGTGTGTGTACAGGAGTGGATGTCTCTCAAAGTGTGTGTGTGTCTACAGGAGTTGATGTCTCACTCAGTGTATGTGTGTGTACAGGAGTGGATTTCTCTCTCAGTGTGTGTGTGCGTACAGGATTGAATGTCTCTCTCAGTGTGTGTGTGTTTGTAGAGGAGTGGAAGTCTCTCTCAGTGTGTGTGTGTACAGGAGTAGAATTCTCTCTCAGTGTGTGTGTATACAGGAGTGGATGTCTCTCTCAATGAGTGTGTGTGTGTACAGGAGTGGAAGTCTCTCTCAGTATGTGTGTGTGTACAGGAGTGGATGTCTCTCTCAGTGTGTGTGTGTACAGGAGTGGATGTCTCTCTCAGAGTGTGTGTGTACAGGAGTGGATTTCTCTCTCAGTGTGTGTGTGTGTACAGTCGTGGATGTCTCTCTCAGTGTGTGTGTGTACAGGAGTGGATGTCTCTCTCGGGGTCTGTGTACAGGAGTTGATATGACTCTCAGTGTGTGTGCGTGTACAGGAGTTGTTTTCTCTCTCAGTGTGTGTGTGTGTACAGTAGTGGATGTCTCTCTCAGTGTGTGTGTGTGTGTGTACAGGAGTGGATGTCTCTCACAGTGTGTGTGTGTGTACAGGAGAGGTTGTCACTCTCATTGTGTGTGTGTGTTTGAACAGGATTGAATGTCTCTCTCAGTGCGTGGGTGTGTGTACAGGAGTTGAAGTCTCTCTCAATGTGTGTGTGTGTAAAGGAGTTGATGTCTCTCTCAGTTTGTGTGTGTACAGGAGTTGATGTCTCTCTCAGTGTGCGTGTGTGTGTACAGTAGTGGATTTCTCTCACAGTGTTTGTGTGTACAGGAGTGGATGTCTCTTTCAGTGTGTGTGTGTGTGTGTGTACAGGAGTGGATTGCTCTCTCAGTGTGTGTCTGTACAGGAGTGGATTTCTCTCATAGTGTGTGTGTGTGTACAGCAGTGGATGCCTCTCTCAGTGTGTGTGTTAGCAAGGATTGAATGTCTCTCTCAGTTTGAGTGTGTGTGTACAGGAGTGGATGTCTCTCTCAGTGTGTGTGTGTGTACAGGAGTTGATTTATCGCACAGTGTGTGTGTGTACAGGAGTTGATGTCTCTCTCAGTGAGAGTGTGTGTACTGGAGTGGATTTCTCTCTCAGTGTGTGTATGTGTACAGGACTGGATGTCTCTCTCAGTGTGTGTGTATGCGCGCACAGGAGTGGTTATCTCTCTCAGTGTGTGTGTGTGTACAGGAGTGGATTTCTCTCTCAGTGTGTGTGTTTGTGTGTGTACAGGAGTGGATGTCTCTCAAAGTGTGTGTGTGTCTACAGGAGTTGATGTCTCACTCAGTGTATGTGTGTGTACAGGAGTGGATTTCTCTCTCAGTGTGTGTGTGCGTACAGGATTGAATGTCTCTCTCAGTGTGTGTGTGTTTGTAGAGGAGTGGAAGTCTCTCTCAGTGTGTGTGTGTACAGGAGTAGAATTCTCTCTCAGTGTGTGTGTATACAGGAGTGGATGTCTCTCTCAATGAGTGTGTGTGTGTACAGGAGTGGAAGTCTCTCTCAGTATGTGTGTGTGTACAGGAGTGGATGTCTCTCTCAGTGTGTGTGTGTACAGGAGTGGATGTCTCTCTCAGAGTGTGTGTGTACAGGAGTGGATTTCTCTCTCAGTGTGTGTGTGTGTACAGTCGTGGATGTCTCTCTCAGTGTGTGTGTGTACAGGAGTGGATGTCTCTCTCGGGGTCTGTGTACAGGAGTTGATATGACTCTCAGTGTGTGTGCGTGTACAGGAGTTGTTTTCTCTCTCAGTGTGTGTGTGTGTACAGTAGTGGATGTCTCTCTCAGTGTGTGTGTGTGTGTGTACAGGAGTGGATGTCTCTCTCAGTGTGTGTGTGTGTACAGTAGTGGATGTCTCTCTCAGTGGGTGTGTGCATGTGTACCGGAGTGGCTGTCTCTCTCAGTGTGTGTGTGTGTACTCGAGTGGATCTCTCTCTCAGTGGGTGTGTGTGTGTGTACAGAAGTGGATGTCTCTCTCAGTGTGTGTGTGTGTACAGGAGTTGATGTCTCTCTCAATGTGTGTTTGTGTGTACAGGAGTGTATTTCCCTCTCAGTGTGTGTGTGTGTATAGGAGTGTATGTCCCTCTAAGTGCGTGTGTGTACATGACTGGAAGTCTCTCTCAGTGTGTGGGTGTACAGGAGTGGATTTCTCTCTCAGTGTGTGTGTGTGTACAGGAGTGGATGTCTCTCTCAGTGTGTGTGTGTGTGTACAGGAGTGGATTTCTCTCTCAGTGTGTGTGTGTGTGTGTGTGTACAGGAGTGTATGTCTCTCTCAGTGTGTGTGTGTGTACAGGAGTGGCTGTCTCTCTCAGTGTGTGTGTGTGTACAGGAGTGGATGTCTCTCTCAGTGTGTGTCTGTGTACAGAAGTGGATGTCCCTCTTAGTATGTGTGTGTTTACAGGAGTGGCTGTCTCTCTCAGTGTGTGTGTGTGTACAGGAGTAGATGTCTCTCTCATAGTGTGTGTGTGTACAGGAGTGGATGTATCTCTCAGTGTGTGTGTGTGTACAGGTGTGGATGTCCCTCTCACTGTGTGTGTGTGTACAGCAGTGGATGTCTCTCTTAGTGTGTGTGTGTGTACAGGAGTGGATGTCTCTCTCAGTGTGTGTCTGTGTACAGGAGTGGATGTCCCTCTTAGTATGTGTGTGTTTACAGGATTGGCTGACTCTCTCAGTGTGTGTGTGTGTGTACAGGAGTAGATGTCTCTCTCACAGTGTGTGTGTGTACAGGAGTGGATGTATCTCTCAGTGTGTGTGTGTGTACAGGTGTGGATGTCCCTCTCACTGTGTGTGTGTGTACAGCAGTGGATGTCTCTCTTAGTGTGTGTGTGTGTACAGGAGTGGATGTCTCTCTCAGTGTGTGTCTGTGTACAGGAGTGGATGTCCCTCTTAGTATGTGTGTGTTTACAGGATTGGCTGACTCTCTCAGTGTGTGTGTGTGTGTACAGGAGTAGATGTCTCTCTCACAGTGTGAGTGTGTACAGGAGTGGATTTCTATCTCAATGTGTGTGTATGTACAGGATTGAAAGTCTCTCTCAGTGTGTCTGTGTGTGTACAGGAGTGGATTTCTCTCTCAGCGTGTGTTTGTACAGGAGTTGATGTCTCTCACAGTGTGTGTGTGTGTACACGAGAGGATATCACTCTCATTGTGTGTGTGTGTTTGAACAGGATTGAATGCCTCTCTCAGTGCGTGTGTGTGTGTACAGGATTGAATGTCTCTCTCAGAGTGTGTGTGGGTACAGGAGTTGAAGTCTCTCTCAGTGTGTGTGTGTGAACAGCAGAGGATGTCTCTCTCAATGTTTGTGTGTGTAAAGGAGTGGATGTCTCTCTCAGTGTGTATGTGTCTACAGGTTTGGATGTCTCTCTCAGTGTGTGTGTGTACAGGAGTTGATGTCTCTCTCAGTGTGCGTTTGTGTGTACAGTAGTGGATTTCTCTCTCAATGATTTTGTGTACAGGAGTGGATGTCTCTTTCAGTGTGTGTGTGTGTGTACAGGAGTGGATTGGTCTCTCAGTGTGTGTCTGTACAGGAGTGGATTTCTCTCATAGTGTGTGTGTGTGTGTACATCAGTGGATGCCTCTCTCAGTGTGTGTGTGTGTGCAGGATTGAATGTCTCTCTCAGTGTGTGAGTGTGTGCAGGATTGAATGTCTCTCTCAGTGTGTGTGTGTGCAGGATTGAATGTCTCTCTCAGTGTATGTGTGTACAGGAGTGGATGTCTCTCTCAGTGTGTGTGTGTGTACAGGAGTGGATATCACTCTCAGTGTGTGTGTGTGTGTACAGGAGTGGGTGTCTCTCTCAGTGTGTGTGTGTGTACAGGAGTGGATGTCTCTCTCAGTGTGTGTGTGTGTGCACAGGAGTGCATGTCACTCTCAGTGTGTGTTTGTGTACAGGAGTGGAAGTCTCTCTCAGTGTGTGTGTATGTACAGGAGAGGATGTCTCTCTCAGTGTGTGTGTGTTTGTGTACAGGAGTGGATGTCTCTCTCAGTGTGTTTGTGTATGTCCAGGAGTGGATGTCTCTCTCAGTGTGTGTGTGTGTGTTTGTGCAGTAGTGGATGTCTCTCTCAGTGTGTGTGTGTACGGGAGTTGATGTCTCTCGCAGTATGTGTGTGTGTGTTCAGGAGTGGATTTCTCTCTCAGTGTGTGAGTGTGTACAGGAGTGGATGTCTTTCTCAGTGTGTGTGTGTGTACAGGCGTGGATGTTTCTCTCAGTGTGTGTGTGTAGGAGTGGGTGTCTCTCTCAGTGTGTGTGTGTGTACAGGAGTGGATGTCTCTCACAGTGTGTGTGTGTGTACAGGAGTGGATGTCTCTCTCAGTGTGTGTGTGTGTGTGTGTACAGGAGTGGATTTCTCTCTCTGTATGTGTGTACAGGAGTGGATGTCTCTCTCAGAGTGTGTGAGTACTGGAGTTGATGTCTCTCTCAGTGTGTGTGTGTGAACAGGAATGGATGTCTCTCACAGTGTGTGTGTGTGTACAGGAGTGGATGTCTCTCTCAGTGTGTGTGTGTGTGTGTGTACAGGAGTGGATTTCTCTCTCTGTATGTGTTTACAGGAGTGGATGTCTCTCTCAGCGTGTGTGAGTACTGGAGTTGATGTCTCTCTCAGTGTGTGTGTGTGAACAGGACAGGATGTCTCTCTCAGAGTGTGTGTGTGTGTACAGGAATGGATTCTCTCTCAGAGAGTGTGTGTGTGTGTACAGGAGTGGATGTCTCTCACAGTGTGTGTGTGTGCACAGGAGTGGATCTCTCTCTCAGTGTGTGAGTGTGTACAGTATTGAATGTCTCGCTCAGTGTGTGTGTGTGTGAACAGGAGTGGATTTCTCTCTCAGTGTTTGTGTGCAGCAGTGGATTTCTCTGTCAGAGTGTGTATGTGTACAGGAGTGGATGTCTCTCTTAGTATGTTTGTGTCTACAGAGAGTGGATGTCTCTCTCAGTGTGTGTGTTTGAACAGGACTGGATGTCTCACTCAGAATGTGTGTGTGTAAAGGAGTGGATCTCTCCCTCAGTCTGTGTGGGTGTACTGGATTGATTGTCCCCCTCAGTGTGAGTGTGTACAGGAGTGGATGTCTCTCAGTCTGTGTGTGTACAGGAGTTGATGTCTCTCTCAGTGTGTGTGTGTGTGTACAGGAGTTGATGTCTCTCTCAGTGTGTGTGTGTGTGTACAGGAGTGAATTTCTCTCTCAGTGTGTGTGTGCACAGGAGTGGATGTCTCTCTCAGTGTGTGTGTGTGTGTACAGGAGTGTATTTCTCTCTCAGTGTGTTTGTGTACAGGAGTGGATTTCTCTCTCAGTGTGTGTGTGTACAGGAGAGGATGTCTCTCTCAGTGTGTGTGCGTGTACAGGAGTGGATTTCTATCTCAGTGTGTGTGTACAGCAGTGGATATCTCTCTCAGTGTGTGTGTGTACAGGAGTGGATGTCTCTCTCAGAGTGTGTGAGTACAGAAGTTGATGTCTCTCTCAGTGTGTGTGTGTGAACAGGAATGGATGTCTCTCTCAGTGTGTGTGTGTACTGGACTGCATGTCTCTCTCAGTGTGTGTGTGTGTACAGGAATGGATGTCTCTCTCAGAGAGTGTGTGTGTGTGTACAGGAGTGGATGTCTCTCTCAGTGTTTGTGTGTGTACAGGAGTTGATGTCTCTCTCAGTGTGTATGTGTGTACAGGAGTTAATGTCTCTCTCAGTGTGTTTGTCTGTACATAGAGTGGATGTCTCTCTCAGTGTGTGTGTATGTACAGGACTGGATGTCTCTCTCAGAATGTGTGTGTGTACAGGAGTGGATCTCTCTCTCAGTCTGTGTATGTGTACTGCATTGATTGTCCCCCTCATTGTGAGTGTGTACAGGAGTGGATGTCTCTCAGTGTGTGTGTATACAGGAGTGGATTTATCTCTCAGTGTGTGTGTGCACAGGAGTGGATGTCTCTCTCAGTGTGTGTGTGTGTGTACATGAGTGGATTTCTCTCTCAGTGAGTGTGTGTACAGAAGAGGATGTCTCTCTCAGTGTGTGTGTTTGAAAAGGATTGAAAGACTCTCTCAGTGTGTGTGTGTGTACATGAGTGGGTATCTCTCTTAGTGTGTGTGTGTGTACAGGATTGACTATATCTCTCAGTGTGTGTTTTTGCACAGGATTGAATGTCTCTCTCAGAATGTGTGTTTGTGTACAGGAGTGGATGCCTCTCTCAGTGTGTGTGTGTGTACAGGTGTTGATGTCTCTCTCAGTGTGTGTGTGTACAGGAGGAGATGTCTCTCTCAGTGTGTGTGTGTGTACAGGATTGAATTTCTCTCTCAGTGTGTGTGTGTGTACAGGAGTGGATGTCTCTCTCCGTGCGTGTGTGTGTGTACAGGAGTTGATGTATCTCTTAGACAGTGTGTGTTTACAGGAGTGGATTTCTGTGTGTGTGTGTGTGTACAGGAACGGATGTCTCTCTCAGTGTGTGTGTGTGTGTGTACAGGAGTGGATGCCTCTCTCAGTTTCTGTGTGTGTGCACAGGAGTTGATGTCACTCTCAGTGTGTTTGTGTCTGTGTACAGCAGTGGATTTTTCTCTCATTGTGTGGTGTGTACAGGATTGAATATCTTTCACAGTGTGTGTGTGTGTACAGGAGTGGATGTCTCTCTCAGTGAGTGAGTGTGCAGGAGTGGATGCCTCTCTCAGTGTGGGTGTGTGTACAGGAGTGAATGTCTCTCTCAGTGTGTGTGTGTGTGTGTGTGTGTACAGGATTGAATATCTCACTCAATGTGTGTGTGTGTGTGTGTGTACAGTATTGAATGTCTCTCTCAGTGTGTGTGTGTGTGTGTGTGTACAGGATTGAATGTCTCTCTCAGTGTTTGTGTGTGTCTGTTTACAGGATTGAATTTCTCTCTCAGTGGGTGTGTGTGTGTGTCTCTCATAGTGTATGTGTGTGTTTGAACAGGTTTGAATGTCTCTCTCAGTGTTTGTCTGTCTGTACATGATTGAATATCTCCCTCAGTGTGTGTGTGAACAGGAGTGGATGCCTCTCTCAGTGTGTGTGTGCGTACAGGATTGAATGGCTCTCTCAGTGTGTGTGTGTACAGCATTGAATGTCTCTCTCAGTGTGTGTGTGTGTTTGAACAGGATTGAATGTCTCTCTCAGTGTGTGTGTGTCTGTACAGGATTGAATGTCTCTGTGTGTGTGTGTGTGTACAGGAGTTGATACCTCTCTCAGTGTGTGTGTGTACAGGAGTGGATGTCTCTCTCAGTGTGTGTGTGTACAGGATTGAATGTCTCTCTCAGTGTGTGTGTGTGCTTGAACAGGATTGAATGTCTCTCTCAGTGTGTGTGTGTCTGTACAGGATTGAATGTCTCTGTGTGAGTGTGTGTGTACAGGAGTTGATGTCTCTCTCAGTGTGTGTTTGTGCACAGGAGTGGATGTCTCTCTCAGTGTGTGTGTGTGTACAGGGGAGGATGTCTCTCACAGCGTGTGTGTGTGTACAGAGTGTGGATGTCTCTCTCAGTGTGTGTGAATGTAAAGGAGTGGAAATCTCTCTCAGTGTGTCTGTGTGTGTACAGGATTGAATGTCTCACTGTGCGTGTGTGTGTACAGGAGTTGATGTCTCTCTCAGTGTGTGTGTGTGTGTACAGGAGTGGATTTCTCTCTCAGTGTCTGTGTGTGTGTGTACAGGAGTTGATGTCTCTCTCAGTGTGTGCGTGTGTGCACAGGAGTGGATTTCTCAGTGTGTGTGTGTGTGTGTACAGGATTGAATGTCTATCTCAGTGTGTGTGTGTACAGGCGTGGATGTCTCTCTCAGTGTGTGTGTGTGTGTGTACAGGAGTTGATGTCTCTCTCATGTGTGTGTGTGTGCACAGGAGCGGATTTCTCTGTGTGTGTGTGTGTGTGTGTGTACAGGAGTGGATGTCTCTCTCAGTGCGTGTGTGTGTACAGCAGTGGATGTCTCTCTGTGTGCGTGTGTGTGTACAGGATTGAATGTCTCTCTCAGTGTGTGTGCGTGTGTACAGGAGTGGATGTCTCTCTCAGTGTGTGTGTTTACAGGAGTGGATGTCTCTCTCAGTGTGTGTGTGTGTACAGGATTGAATGTCTCTCTCAGTGTGTGTGTGTGTACAGGATTGGATGTCTCTCTCAGTGTGTGTGTGTACAGGTTGTGATGTCTCTCTCAGAGTGTGTGTACAGGAGTGGATTTCTCTCTCAGTGTGTGTCTGTGTGTACATGAGTGAATGTCTCTGTGTGTGTATGTGTGTGTACAGGAGTGGATGTCTCTCTCAGTGTATGTGTTTGTACAGGATTTAATGTCTCTCTCACTGTGTGTGTGTGTGTGTACAGGAGTGGATGTCTCTCTCAGTGTGTGTGTGTGTACAGGAGTGGATGTCTCTCTCAGTGTGTGTGTGTGTGTGTGTACAGGAGTGGATGTCTCTCTCAGTTTGTGTGTGTCTGTACAGGAGTGGATTTCTCTCTCAGTGTGCGTGTGTGTACAGGAGTGGGTGTCTCTCTCATTGTGTGTGTGTGTACAGGTGTGGATGTCTCTCTCAGTGTGTGTGTGTACAGGAGTGGATGTCTCTCTCAGTGTGTGTGTGTGTACAGGAGTTGATGTCTCTCTCAGTGTTTGTGTTTGTATACAGGAGTGGATTACACTCTCAGTGTGTACGTGTGTGCAGGATTGAATGTCTCTCTCTGTGTGTGTGTGTACAGGAGTGGATGTCTCTCTCAGTGTGTGTGTGTGCACAGGATTGGATGTCTCTCTCAGTGTGTGTGTACAGGAGTGGATGTCTCTCTCAGTGTGTGTGTGTACAGGAGTGGATGTCTCTCTCAGTGTGTGTGTGTGTACAGGATTGAATGACTCTCTCAGTGTGTGTGTGTACAGGAGTGGATGTCTCTCTCAGTATTTGTGTGTGCCCAGGAAATGTTTTCTCTCTGTGTGTGTGTGTACAGGAGTGGATGACTGTCTCAGTGTTAGTGTGTACAGGAGTTGATGTCTCTCTCAGTGTGTGTGTGTGTATACAGGATTGGATGACACTCTCATTGTGTGTGTGAGTACAGGATTGAATGTCTCTGTGTGTGTGTGTGTTTACAGGATTGGATGCCTCTCTCAGTGTGTGTGTGTACGGGAGTGGAAGTCTCTCTCAGTGTGTGCGTGCACAGGAGTTGATGTCACTTTCAGTGTGTGTGTCTGTGTACAGGAGTGGATGTCTCTCTCAGTGTGTGTGTTTGTACACGATTTGATGTCAGTCTCCGTGTGTGTGTGAGTGTACATGAGTGGATGTCTATCTCAGAGTGTGTGTGAGTGCAGGAGTGGATGTCTCTCTCAGTGTGTGTGTGTACAGGAGTGGATTTGTCTCTCTGTGTGTGTGTACAGGAGTGGATTGTCTCTCAGTGTGTGTGTGTACAGGAGTGGATGTCTCTCTCAGAGTGTGTACATGATTTGATGTTTCTCTCTGTGTGTGTTTGTGTTTACAGGAGTTATTAATCTCTCAGTGTGTGTTTGTGTACAGGAGTGGATGTCTCTCAGTGTGTGTGAGTGTGTTAACAGTAGTGGATGTCTCTCTCAGTCTGTGTGTGTGTGCAGGAGTGGATGTCTCTCTCAGTGTGTGTGTGTGTGTGTACAGGAGTGGATTTATCTCTGTGTGTGTGTGTGTGTACAGGAGTGGATGTCTCTCTCAGTCTGTGTGTGTGTACAGGAGTTGATTACTCTCTCAGTGTCTGTGTGTGTATATGAGAGGATGTCTCTCTCAGTGTGTGTGTGTGTGTGTGTACCGGAGTGGATGTCTCTCTCAGAGTGTGTGTGTGTACAGGATTGAATGTCTCTCTCAGTGTGTGTGTGTGTAAAGGAGTGGATTTCCCTCTCAGTATGTGTGTGTGTACAGGAGTGGATTTCACTCTCAGTGTGTGTGTGTGTACAGGCGTGGATGTCTCTGTGTGTGTATGTGTGTAGAGGAGTGGATTTCCCTCTCAGTGTGTGTGTGCGTATAGGAGTGGATGTCTCCCTCATTGTGTGTGTGTACAGGAGTGGATTTCCCTCTCAGTGTGTGTGTGTGTACAGTAGTGGATGTCTCTCTCAGTGTGCGTGTGTGTACAGGAGCGGATGTCTCTCACAGTGTGTATGTGTGTACAGGAGTGGATGTCACTCTCAGTGTGTGTGTGTGTACAGGAGTGGATGTCTCTCTCAGTTTGTGTGTGAGTACAGGAGTGGATGTCTCTCTCAGTTTGTGTGTGTGTGTACTGGAGTGGATTTCTCTCTCAGTGTGTGTGTGTGTACAGGAGCGGATGTCTCTCTCAGTGTGTGTGTGTACAGGAGATGATTTATCGCTCAGTGTGTGTGTCCACAGGAGTTGATGTCTTTCTCAGTGAGTGTGTGTGTACTGGAGTGGATTTCTCTCTCAGTGTGTGTATGTGTACAGGACTGGATCTCTCTCTCAGCGTGTGTGTGTGCGCGCACAGGAGTGGATATCTCTCTCAGTGTGTGTGTGTGTACAGGAGTGGATGTCTCTCTCAGTGTGTGTGTGTGTGCGTACAGGAGTGGATGTCTCTCTCATTGTGTGTCAGAGTACAGGAGTGGATGTCCCTCTCAGTGTGTGTGTGTTTACAGGAGTGGATGATTCTCTAAGTGTTTGTGTGTTTACAGGAGTGGATGTCTCTCTCAGTGTGGTTGTGTACAGGAGTGGATGTCTCTCTCAGTTTATGTGTGTCTACAGGAGTGGATGTCTCTCACAGTTTGTGTGTGTGCACAGGAGTGGATTTCTCTCTCAGTGTGTGTGGGAGTACAGTAGTGGATGTCTCTCTCTTTTTGTGTGTGTACAGGAGTGGATGTCTCTTTCGGAGTCTGTGTACCGGAGTTGATGTCTCTCTCATTGATTGTGTGTGTACAGGAGTGGATTTGTCTCTCAGTGTGTGTGTGTGTACAGGAGTGGATGTCTCTCTCAGTTTGTGTGTGTACAGGAGTTGATGTCTCTCTCAGTGTGTGTGTGTGTGTACAGTAGTGGATTTCTCTCTCAGAGTGTGTCTGTACAGGAGTGGATTTCTCTATCAGTGTGTGTGTTTGTACAGGAGTGGATGTCTCTCTCAGTGTGTGTGTGTGTGTACAGGAGTGGATTTCCCTCTCAGTGTGTGTGTGTGTACAGGATTGAATGTCTCTCTCAGTGTGACTGTGTGTGTACAGGAGTGGATTTCTCTCTCATTGTGTGTGTGTGTACAGGAGTGGATGTCTCTCTCAGTGTGTGTGTGTGGAGAGGAGTTGATGTCTCTCTCAGTGTGTGTGTGTGTACAGGAGTGGATTTCTCTCAGTGTATGTGTGTGTACAGGAGTGGATGTCTCTCTCACTCTGTGTGTGTGTACAGGATTTGATTTATCGCTCAGTGTGTGTGTGTACAGGAGTTGATGTCTCTCTCAGTGAGTGTGTGTGTACAGGAGTGGATTTCTGTCTCAGTGTGTGTGTGTGTCCAGGACTGGTTGTCTCTCTCAGTGTGTGTCTGTGTGGCACAGGATTGGAACTCTTTCTCAGTGTGTGTGTGTACAGGAGTGGATTTCTCTCTCAGTGTGCGTGTTTTTGTGTCTACTGCAGTGGATGTCTCTCACAGTGTGTGTGTGTGTACAGGAGTTGATGTCTCTCTCAGTATGTGTGTGTGTACAGGAGTGGATTTCTCTCTGAGTGTGTGTGTATACAGGATCGGATGTCTCTCTCAATGTGTGTGTGTGTACAGGAGTGGATGTCTCTCTCAGTATGTGTGTGTGTACAGGAGTGGATTTCTCTCTCAGTGTGTTTGTGTATACAGGAGTTTATCTCTCTCAGTGTGTGTGTGTGTACGGGAGTGGATGTCTCTCTCAGTGTGTGTGCGTGAACAGTAGTTGATGTCTCTCTCAGTGTGTTTGTGTGTACAGGAGTGGATGTCTCTCTCAGTGTGTGTGTTTACAGGAATGGATGTCTCTCTCAGTGTGTGTGTTTACAGGAGTGGTTTTCTCTCTCAGTGTGTGTGTGTGAGCAGGAGTGGATGTCTCTCTCATTGTGTGTCTGTGTACAGGTGTGTATGTCTCTCTCAGTGTGTGGATGTGTGTACAGGAGTGGATGTCTCTGTCAGTGAGTGTGTCTGTACAGGAGTGGATTTCTCTCTCAGTGTGTGTGTGTGTACAGGAGTGGATGTCTCTCTCAGTGTGTGTGTGTACAGGAGTAGATTTCTCTCTCAGTGTGTGTGTGTGTGTACATGACTGGATGTCTCTCTCAGTGTGTGTGTGTGTACAGGAGTGGATGTCCCTCTCAGTGTGTGTGTGTTTACAGGAGTGGATGATTCTCTCAGTGTGTGTGTGTGTACAGGAGTGGATGTCTCTCTTAGTTTGTGTGTGTGTACAGGAGTGGAATTCTATCTCAGTGTGTGTGAGTGCACAGTAGTCGATGTCTCTCTCAGTGTGTGTGTGCCTACAGGAGTTCATTACTCTTTCAGTGTGTGAGTGTGTACAGGAGTGGATGACTCTCTCAGTGGGTTTGTACGTGTGTACCGGAATGGATGTCTCTCTCAGTGTGTGTGTGTGTCCAGGAGTGGATTTCTCTCTCAGTGTGCGTGTTTGTGTGTGTACTGCAGTGGATGTCTCTCTCAGTGTGAGTGTGTGTACAGGAGTTGATGTCTCTCTCAGTATGTGTGTGTGTACAGGAGTGGATTTCTCTCTGAGTGTGTGTGTATACAGGATCGGATGTCTCTCTCAATGTGTGTGTGTGTACAGGAGTGGATGTCTCTCTCAGTATCTGTGTGTGTACAGGAGTGGATATCTCTCTCATTGTGTATGTGTGTACGGGAGTGGATGTCTCTCTTAGTGTGTGTGTGTGTGTACAGGAGTGGATTTCTCTCTCATTATGTGTGTGTGTCCATGAGTGGATGTCTCTCTCAGTGTGTGTGCGTACAGCAGTGCGATTCTCTCACAGTGTGTGTGTGTGTAGAGGAGTTGATGTCTCTCTCAGGGTGTGTGTGTGTGTAGAGGAGTGGATGTCTCTCTCAGTGTGTGTGTGTGTGTACAGGAGTGGATGTCTCTGTCAGTGTGTGTGTCTGTGCAGGAGTGGATTTCTCTCTCAGTGTGTGTGTGTGTACAGGAGTGGATTTCTCTCTTACTGTGTGTGTGTACAGGAGTGGATTTCTCTCTCAGCGTGTGTGTGTGTGTACATGATTGGATGTCACTCTCAGTGTCTGTGTGTGTACAGGAGTGGATGGCCCTCTCAGTGTGTGTGTGTTTACAGGAGTGGATGATTCTCTCAGTGTGTGTGTGTGTACAGGAGTTGATGTCTCTCTTAGTTTGTGTGTGTGTACAGGAATGGTTTTCTATCTCAGTGTGTGTGAGTGTACAGTAGTCGATGTCTCTCTCAGTGTGTGAGTGTGTACAGGAGTTGATTTCTCTCTCAGTGTGTGTGTGTGTACAGGAGTGGATGTCTCTCTCAGTGTGTGTGAGTCTGTGTACAGGAGTGGATTTCACTCTCAGTGTGCGTGTGTGTTTACAAGATTGAATGTCACTCTCAGTGTGTGTGAGTGTAAAGGAGTGGATTTCTCTCTCAGTGTGTGCGTGTACAGGACTGAAATTCTCTCTCATTGTGTGTGTGTGAACAGGAGTGGATTTCTCTCTCAGTGTGTGTGTGTACAGGAGTGGATGTCTCTCTCAGTGTGTGAGTGTGTAGAGGAGTGGATTTCTCTCTCAGTGTGTGTGTGTGTATAGGAGTGGATGTCTCTCTCAGTGTGTGTGTCTGTACCGAAGTGGATTTCCCTCTCAGTGTGTATGTGTGTACAGGAGTGTATGTCTCTCTCAGTGTGTGTGTGTGTGTGTGTACAGGAGTGGATGTCTCTCTCAGTGTGTGTCTGTCTACAGGGGTGGATGTCTCTCACAGTGTGTGTGTGTGTAAAGGAGTGGATGTCTCTCTCAGTGTGTGTGTGTTTACAGGAGTGGATGTCTCTCTCAGTGTGTGTGTGTGTACAGGAATGGGTGTCTCTCTCATTCTGTGTCTGTGCACAGGAGTGGATGTCCCTCTCAGTGTGTGTGTGTTTACAGGAGTGGATGTCTCTCAGTGTGTGTTTGTGTTTGAACAGATTTGAATATCTCTATCAGTTGTGTGTGTGTCTGTACATGATTGAATGTCTCTCTCAGTGTGAGTGTGTGTAGAACAGTGGATGTCTCTCTCAATGTGTGTGTATGTACAGGAGTGGATGTCTCTTTCAGTGTGATGTATGTACAGTAGTGGATGTCTCTCTCAGTGTGTGTGTGTGTACAGGAGTGTATGTCTCTCTCAGTGTGTGTGTGTACAGGAGTGGATGTCTCTCTCAGTTTGTGTGTGTACAGGAGTGGATGTCTGTCTCAGTTTGTGTGTGTACAGCAGTTGATGTCTCACTCAGTGTGTGTGTGTGTGTGTACAGGAGTGGATTTCTCTCTCAGTGTGTGTGTGTGTACAGGAGTTGATGTCTCTCACAGTGTGTGTGTGTGTAAGGATTGAATGTCTCTCTCATTGTTTGTTTGTACGGGAGTGGATGTCTGTATCAGTTTGTGTGTGTACAGCAGTTGATGTCTCACTCAGTGTGTGTGTGTGTGTGTACAGGGGTGGATTTCTCTCTCAGTGTGTGTGTGTACAGGAGTGGATGTCTATTTCAGTGTGTATATGTGTACAGGAGTGGATGTCTCTCTCAGCGTGTGTGCTTGTATAGGATTGAATGTCCCTCTCAGTGTGAGTGTGTGTGTACGGAAGTGGATGCCTCTCTCAGTGTGTGTGTGTGTACAGTAGTGGATTTTTCTTACACAGTGTGTGTGTGCACAGGAGTGAATTCTCTCTCATTGTTTGTGTGTGGAGAGGAGCTGATGTCTCTCTCAGTGTATGTGTGTGTACAGGAGTGGATTTCTCTCAGTATATGTGTGTGTACAGGAGTGGATGTCTCTCTCAGTGTGTGTGTGTGTACAGGAGTGCTTGTCTCTCTCAGTCTGTGTGTGTACAGGAGTGGATGTCTCTCTCAATTTGTGTGTGTACAGGTGTTGATGTCTCACTCAGTGTGTGTGTGTGTGTGTACAGGAGTGGATTTCTCTCTCAGTGTGTGTGTGTACAGGAGTGGAAGTCTATTTCAGTGTGTATATGTTTACAGGAGTGGATGTCTCTCAGTGTATTTGTGCGTACAGGAGTGGATGTCTCTCTCAGTGTGTGTGTGTGTGTACAGGAGCTGATTTATCGATCAGTGTGTGTGTGTACAGGAGTTGATGTCTCTCTCAGTGACTGTCTGTGTACAGGAGTGGATTTCTCTCTCAGTGTGTGTGTGTGTACAGGACTGGATGTCTCTCTCAGTGTTTGTTTGTGAGCACAGGAGTGCATTTCTCACTCAGTGTGTGTGTGTGTACAGGAGTGGATTTCTCACTTAGTGTGTGTTTTTGTGTGTGTACAGTTGTGGATGTCTCTCTCAGTGTGTGTGTGTGTGTACAGGAATTGATGTCTCTCTCAGTGTATGTGTGTGTACAGGAGTGGATTTCTCTCTCAGTGTGTGTGTGCGTACAGGATTGAATGTCTCTCTCATTGTGTGTGTGTGTGTACAGGAGTGGATGTCTCCCTCATTGTGTGTGTGTACAGGAGTAGATGTCTCTCTCAGTCTGTGTGTATACAGGACTGGGTGTCTCTCTCAATGTGTGTGTGAGTACAGGAGTGGATGTCTCTCTCAGTATATGTGTGTGTACAGGAGTGTATTTCCCTCTCAGTGTCATTGTGTGTTCATGAGTGGATGTCTCTCTAGGTGTGTCTGTGTACAGGAGTGGATGTCTCTCTCAGAGCGTGAGTGTACAGGATTTGATGTCTCTCTCAGTGTGTGTGTGTGTGTACCGGAATAGATATCTCTCTCAGTGAGAGTGTTTGTGTGTACAGGAGTGGATGTCTCTCTCAGTATGTGTGTGTGTACAGGAGTGGATGTCTCGCTCAGTGTGTGTGATTGTGTGTACAGGAGTGGATGTCTCTCTCAGTATGTGTGTGCGTACAGGAGTGGATGTCTCTCTCAGAGTGTGTGTGTGTGCAGGAATTGATGTCTCTCTCAGTGTGTGTGTGTGTGGACAGGAGTGGATGTCACTCTCACTGTGTGCGTGTTTACAGTAGTGGATATCTCTCTCAGTGTGTGTGTGTGTACAGGAGTGGACGTCTCTCTCAGTGAGTCTGTCTGTACAGGAGTGGATTTCTCAGTGTGTGTGTGTGTACAGGACTGGATATCTCTCTCAGTGTGTGTGTGTGTGTGTGTGTGTACAGGAGTGGATGTCTCTCTCAGTGTGTGTGTGTGTGTACAGGAGTGGATGTCTCTCTCAGTCTGTGTATCTGTACAGTAGTTGATGACTCTCTCAGTGTGTCTGTGTGTGTACAGGAGTGGATTTCTCTCTCAGTGTGTGTGTGTGTACAGGAATGAATGTCACTCTGATTGTGTGTGTGTGTACAGGAGTTGATGTCTCTCTCAGTGTGTGTGTGTACAGGAGTGGATGACTCTCTCAGTGTGTGTGTATACAGGAATGGATGTCTCTCTCAGTGTGTCTGTGTCTACAGGAGTGGATGACACCATCAGTGTGTGTGTGTGTGTACAGGAGTGGATTTCTCTCTCAGTGAATGTGTGTGTACAGGAGTGGATGTCTCTTCAGTATGTTTGTGTACAGGAGTGGATGTCTTTCTCAGTGTGTGTGTGTGATTGTACAGGAGTGGATGTCTCTCTCGGTGTGTGTTTGTGTGTGTACAGGAGTGGATGTCTCTCTCAGTGTGTGTATATGTACAGTAGTTGATGTCTCTCTTAGTGTGTGTGTGTGTTTGCAGGAGTGGATTTCTCTCTCAGTGTCTGTTTGTGTACAGGATTGACTGTCTCTCACAGTGTGTTTTTGTGTACAGGAGTGGATGTCTCTCTCAGTGTGTGTTTGTACAGGAGTGGATGTCTCTCTCACTGTGTGTGTGTGTACAGGAGTGGATTTCTCTCTCAGTGTGTGTGTGTGTACAGGAGTGGATGTCTCTCTCAGTGTGTGTATCTGTACAGGAGTTGATGTCTCTCTCACAGTGTGCGTGTGTGTACAGGATTGTATGTCTCTCTCAGTGTGTGTGTGTGTTTGTGTGTGTACAGGAGTGGATGTCTCTCTCAGTGTGTGTGTGTGTACAGGAGTGGATGTCTCTCTCAGAGTGTGTGTGTACAGGAGTGGATGTCTCGCTCAGTGTTTGTGTATACAGGAGTGGATGTCTCTCTCAGCGTGTGTGTGTGTACAGGAGTGGATGGCTCTCTCAGTGTGTGTGTGTGTACAGGAGTGGATTTCTCTCTCACTGTGTGTGTGTGTACAGGAGTTGATGTCTCTCTCAGTGTGTGTGTGTACAGGAGTGGCTGTCTCTCTCAGACTGTATGTGTACAGGAGTTGATGTTTCTCTCAGTGTGTGTGTGTGTACAGGAGTGGATTTCTCACTCATTGTGTGTGTGTGTGTGTGTACAGGAGTGGATGTCTCTCTCAGTATGTGTGTGTGTACAGGAGTGGATGCATCTCTCAGATTGTATGTGTGTGTGTACGGGTGTGGCTGTCTCTCTCAGTGTGTGTGTGTACAGGATTGAATGTCTCTCACAGTGTGTTTGTGTGTGCAGGAGTGTCTGTCTCTCTCATTGTTTGTATGCACAGGAGTGGATGTCTCTCTCAGTTTGAGTGTTTACAGGAGTTGATGTCTCTCTCAGTCTGTGTGTGTGTGTACAGGAGTGGATGTCTGTCTCAGTTAGTGCGTGTACATGAGTTGATGTCTCCCTCGGAGTGTGTGTGCGTGTACAGGAGTGGATTTCTCTCTCAGTGTGTGTGTGTACAGGAGTGGATGTCTCTATCAGTGTGTACATGTGTACAGGAGTGGATGTCTCTCTCAGTGTGTTTGTGTGTACAGTAGTGGATGTCTCTCTCAGTGTGTGTGTGTGTGCAAGAGTGGATGACTCTCTCAGTGTTTGTGTGTGTGTACAGGAGTGTATGTCTCTCCTAGTGTGTGTCTGTGTACAGGAGTGGATGTCCCTCTCAGTGTGTGTGTGTTTACAGGAGTAGATGAGTATCTCAGTGTGTGTGTGTACAGGAGTGGATGTCTCGCTCAGTGTATGTGTGTGTGCGTACGGGAGTGGATGTCTCTCTCAGTATGTGTGTGTCTACAGGAGTGAATGTCTCTCTCAGTGTGTGTGTGTGTACAGGAGTTGATGTCTCTCTCAGATTGTGTGTGGGTAAAGGAGTGGATGTCTCACTCAGTGTGTGTGTGTTTAAAGGAGTGGAAGTCGCTCTCAGTGTGTGTGTGTGTACATTAGTGGATGTCTCTCTCAGTGTGTGTGTGTGTACAGGAGTGGATGTCTCTCTCAGTGATTGTCTGTGTACAGGAGTGGATATCTCTCTCAGTGTGTGTGTGTGTACAGGAGTGGATGTTACTCTCAGTGTGTGGGTGTGAGTGTGTACAGGAGTGTATGTCTCTCTCAGTGTGTGTGTGTGTGTACAGGAGTTGAGGTCTCTCTCAGTGTGTGTGTGTGTGTGTGTAAAGGAGTGGATGTCTCTCTCAGTGTGTGTATCTGTACAGTAGTTGATGTCTCTCTCAGTGTGTGTGTGTGTGTACAGGAGTGCATTTCTCTCTCAGTGTGTGTGTGTGTACAGGATTGAATGTCTCTCTGAGTGAGAGTCTGTGTACAGGAGTTGATGTCTCTCTCAGTGTGTGTGTGTACAGGAATGGATGTCTCTCTCAGTGTGTGTGTGTGTACAGGAGTGGATGTCTCTCTCAGTGTGTGTGTGTGTACAGGATTGGATTTCTCTCTCATTGTATGTGTCTGTACAGGAGTGGATGTCTCTCTCAGTATTTTTGCGTACAGGAGTGGATGTCTCTCTAATATTGTGTGTGTACCGGAGTTGATGTCTCCTCAGTTTGTGTGTGTGTGTACAGGAGTGGATGTCTCTCTCAGTGTGTATTTGTGTGAGTACAGGAGTGGATGTCTCTCTCAGAGTGTGTGTGTGTACAGGTGATGATGTCCCTCTCAGTGCGTGTGTGTGTGTACGGGAGTTGATTTCTCTCTCAGTGTGTGTGTGTGTACAGGATTGAATGTCTCTCACAGTGTGTTTGTGTGTACAGGAGTGGATGTCTCTCTCAGTGTGTGTGTGTACAAGAGTGGATGTCTCTCTCAGTGTGTGTGTGTGTACAGGACTGGATGTCTCTCTCAGTGTGTGTGTCTGTGCGTGAACTTGAGTGGATATCTCTCTCAGTGTGTGTGTGTGTACAGGAGTGGATTTCTCTCTCAGTGTATATGTTGTGTGAGTACAGGAGTGGATGTCTCTCTCAGTGTGTATGTGTGTGTACTGGAGTTGATGTCTCTCTCAATGTATGTGTGTGTACAGGAGTGGATTTCTCTCTCAGTGTGTGTGTGCGTACAGGTTTGAATGTCTCTCTCAGTGTGTCTGTGTGTGTACACTGGTGGTTGTCTCTCTCACTGTGTGTGTGTACAGGAGTGGATGTCTCTCTCAGTGTGTGTGTGTGTACAGGAGTGGATTTCTCTCTCAGTGTGTGTGTGTACAGAAGCGGATGTCTCTCTCAGTGTGTGTTTGTGTACAGGAGTGGATGTTTCTCTCAGTGTGTGTGTGTGTACAGTTGCGGATGTCTCTCTAAGTGAGTGTGTGTACAGAATTGAATGTCTCTCACAGTGTGTTTCAGTGTACAGGAGTGTCTGTCTCTCTCAGTGTTTGTGTGCACAGGAGTGGATGTCTCTCTCAGTTTGTGTGTGTACAGGAGTTGATATCTCTCTCAGTGTGTGTGTGTGTGTACAGAATTTAATGTCTCTCTCATTCTGTGTGCGTACAAGAGTGGTTGTCTCTCTCAGTTTGTCTGTGTACAGGAGTTGATGTCTCTCTCAGAGTGTGTGTGTGTGTACAGGAGTGGATTTCTCTCTCAGTGTGTGTGTGTACAGGAGTGGATGTCTCTTTCAGTGTATATATGTGTACAGGAGCGGATGTCTCTCTCAGTGTGTCTGTGTGTTTACAGGAGTGTATGTCTCTCTCAGTGTGTGTCTGTGTACAGGAGTGGATGTCCCTGAAAGTGTGTGTCTGTTTACAGGAGTGGATGATTCTCTCAGTGTGTGTGTGAACAAGAGTGGATGTCTCGCTCAGTGTATGTGTGTGTGTGTACAGGAGTGGATGTCTCTCTCACTATGTCTGTGTCTACAGGAGTGAATGTCACACTCAGTGTGTGTGTGTGTACAGGAGTTGATGTCTCTCTCAGTGTGTGTGTGTGTGTGTACAGGAGTGGATGTCTCTCTCAGATTGTGTGTGTGTAAAGGAGTGGATGTCTCACTCAGTGTGTGTGTGTGTACAGGAGTGGATGTCGCTCTCAGTGTGTGTGTGTACATTAGTGGATGTCTCTCTCAGTGTGAGTGTGTGTACAGGAGTGGATGTCTCTCTCAGTGAGTGTCTGTGTACAGGAGTGGATATCTCTCTCAGTGTGTGTGTGTGTACAGGAGTGGATGTCTCTCTCAGTGTGTGCATGTGTGTGTGTACAGGAGTGGATGACTCTCTCAGTGTGTGTGTGTGTGTGTGTGTGTACAGGAGTGGAAGTCTCTCTCAGTGTGTGTATCTGTACAGTAGTTGATGTCTCTCTCAGTGTGTGTGTGTGTACAGGAGTGGATTTCTCTCTCAGTGTGTGTGTGTGTACAGGATTGAATGTCTCTCTGAGTGATAGTGTGTGTACATGAGTTGATATCTCTCTCAGTGTGTGCGTGTACAGGAGTGGATGTCTCTCTCAGTGTGTGTGTATACAGGAATGGATGTCTCTCTCAGAGTGTGTGTGTGTACAGGAGTGGATGTCTCTCTCAGTGTGTGTGTGTGTACAGGATTGGATTTCTCTCTCATTGTATGTGTCTGTACAGGAGTGGATTTCTCTCTCAGTATGTTTGTGTACGGGAGTGGATGTCTCTCTAATATTGTGTGTGTACCAGAGTTGATGTCTCCCTCCGTTTGTGTGTGTGTACAGGAGTGGATTTCTCTGTGTGTCTGTGTGTGTGTACAGGAATGGATGCCTCTCTCAGTCCGTGTATGTGTGTGTACAGGAGTGGATGTTTTTCTCAGTTGTGTGTGTCTGTGTACAGGAGTGGATTTCTCTATCAGTGTGTATGTTGTGTGAGTACAGGAGTGGATGTCTCTCTCATTGTGTATGTGTGTGTACAGGAGTTGATGTCTCTCTCAGTGTATGTGTGTGTAGAGGAGTTTATGTCTCTCTCAGTGAGTGTGTGTTCAGGAGTGGATTTCTCTCTCAGTGTGAGTGTGCGTACAGATTTGAATGTCTCTCTCAGTGTGTCTGTGTGTGTACAGGAGTGGATGTCTCTCTCAGTGAATGTGTGTACAGGGGTAGATGTCTCTCTCAGTGTGTGTTTATACAGGAGTGGATGTCTCTCTCAATGTGTGTGTGCATACAGGAGCAGATGCCTCTCTCAGTATGTGTGAGTGTACAGGAGTGGATGTCTCTCTCAGTGTGTGTGTGCGTACAGGAGTGGATTTCTCTCTCAGTGTGTATGTTGTGTGAGTACATGAGTGGTATGTCTCTCTCAGTGCGTATGTGTGTGTACAGGAGTTGATGTCTCTCTCAGTATATGTGTGTGTACAGGAGTGGATGTCTCTCTCAATGTGTGTGTGCGTACAGGAGCGGATGTCTCGCTCAGTATGTGTGTGTGAACAGCAGTGGATTTCTCTCTCAGTGTGTTTGTGTCTACAGGATTGGATGCCTCTCTAGGTGTGTGTGTGTACAGGAGTGGAATTCTCTCTCAGAGTGTGTGTGTACAGGAGTTGATGTCTCTCTCAGTGTGTGTGTGTGTACAGGAGTGGATGTCTCTCTCAGTGTGTGCGTGTGTGTGTGTACAGGAGTGGATGTCTCTCTCTGAGTGTGTGTGTGTTTGTGTGTGTTCAGGAGTGTAAGTCTCTCTCAGTGTGTGTGTGTGTACAGGAGTGAATGTCTTTCACAGTGTGTGTGTGTGTGTGTACAGGAGTGGAGGTCTCTCTCAGTGTGTGTATCTGTACAGGAGTTGATGTCTCTCTCAGTGTGTGTGTGTGTGTACAGGAGTGGATTTCTCTCTCAGAGTGCGTGTGTGTATAGGATTGAATGTCTCTCTCAGTGTGCGTGTGTGTACAGGAGTGGATGTTTCTCTCAGTGTGTTTGTGTGTAAAGGAGTGGAGGGCTCTCTCAAAGTCTGTGTGTGTACAGGAGTGGCTTTTTCTCTCATTGTGTGTGTGTGTACAGGAGTGGATGTCTCTCTCAGTGTGTGTGAGTGTACAGGAGTGGATGTCTCTCTCAGTGTGTGTGTGTGTACAGGAGTGGATGTCTCTCTCAGTGTGTGTGTTTCTGTGTGTGTGTATACAGGAGTGGATGTCTCTCTCAGTGTGTGTATCTGTACAGTAGTTGATGTCTCTCTCAGTGTGTGTGTGTGTGTACAGGAGTGGATTTCTCTCTCACTGTGTGTGTGTACAGGATTGAATGTCTCTCTGAGTGTGTGTGTGTGTGTACAGGAGTTGATGTCTCTCTCAGTGTGAGCGTGTACAGGAGTGCATGTCTCTCTCAGATTGTGTGTGTACCGGTGTTGATGTCTCCCCCAGTGTCTGTGTGTGTACAGGAGTGGATGTCTCTCTCAGTGCGTGCATGTTTGTGTACAGGAGTGGATGTCTTTCTCAGTGTGAGTGTGTGTGTGTGTGTACAGGAGTGGATGATTCTCTCAGTGTGTGTTTGTGTGTGTACAGGAGTGGATGTCTCTCTCAGTGTGTGTGTGTGTACAGGTGATGATGACCCTCTCAGTGAGTGTGTCTGTGTACGGGAGTGGATTTCTCTCTCAGTGTGTGTGTGTGTACAGGATTGAATGTCTCTAACAGTGTGTTTGTGTGTACAGGAGTGGATGTCTCTCTCAGTGTGTGCGTGTACAAGAGTGGATGTCTCTCTCAGTGTGTGTCTGTGTACAGGAGTGGATGTCTCTCTCAGTTTGTGTGTGTGTGTGCACTTGAGTGGATATCTCTCTCAGTGTGTGTGTGTGTACAGGAGTGGATTTCTCTCTCAGTGTGTGTGTTTGTGTGACTACAGGAGTGGATGTCTCTCTCAGTGTGTATGTGTGTGTACAGGAGTTGATGTCTCTCTCAGTGTATGTGTGTGTACAGGAGTGGATGTCTCTCTCAGTGAATGTGTGTACAGGGGTAGATGTCTCTCTCAGTGTGTGTTTATACAGGAGTGGATGTCTCTGTCAATGTGTGTGTGCATACAGGAGCAGATGCCTCTCTCAGTATGTGTGAGTGTACAGGAGTGGATGTCTCTCTCAGTGTGTGTGTGCGTACAGGAGTGGATTTCTCTCTCAGTGTGTATGTTGTGTGAGTACATGAGTGGTATGTCTCTCTCAGTGCGTATGTGTGTGTACAGGAGTTGATGTCTCTCTCAGTATATGTGTGTGTACAGGAGTGGATGTCTCTCTCAATGTGTGTGTGCGTACAGGAGCGGATGTCTCGCTCAGTATGTGTGTGTGTACAGCAGTGGATTTCTCTCTCAGTGTGTTTGTGTCTACAGGATTGGATGCCTCTCTAGGTGTGTGTGTGTACAGGAGTGGAATTCTCTCTCAGAGTGTGTGTGTACAGGAGTTGATGTCTCTCTCAGTGTGTGTGTGTGTACAGGAGTGGATGTCTCTCTCAGTGTGTGCGTGTGTGTGTGTACAGGAGTGGATGTCTCTCTCTGAGTGTGTGTGTGTTTGTGTGTGTTCAGGAGTGTAAGTCTCTCTCAGTGTGTGTGTGTGTACAGGAGTGAATGTCTTTCACAGTGTGTGTGTGTGTGTGTGTACAGGAGTGGAGGTCTCTCTCAGTGTGTGTATCTGTACAGGAGTTGATGTCTCTCTCAGTGTGTGTGTGTGTGTACAGGAGTGGATTTCTCTCTCAGAGTGCGTGTGTGTATAGGATTGAATGTCTCTCTCAGTGTGCGTGTGTGTACAGGAGTGGATGTTTCTCTCAGTGTGTTTGTGTGTAAAGGAGTGGAGGGCTCTCTCAAAGTCTGTGTGTGTACAGGAGTGGCTTTTTCTCTCATTGTGTGTGTGTGTACAGGAGTGGATGTCTCTCTCAGTGTGTGTGAGTGTACAGGAGTGGATGTCTCTCTCAGTGTGTGTGTGTGTACAGGAGTGGATGTCTCTCTCAGTGTGTGTGTTTCTGTGTGTGTGTATACAGGAGTGGATGTCTCTCTCAGTGTGTGTATCTGTACAGTAGTTGATGTCTCTCTCAGTGTGTGTGTGTGTGTACAGGAGTGGATTTCTCTCTCACTGTGTGTGTGTACAGGATTGAATGTCTCTCTGAGTGTGTGTGTGTGTGTACAGGAGTTGATGTCTCTCTCAGTGTGAGCGTGTACAGGAGTGCATGTCTCTCTCAGATTGTGTGTGTACCGGTGTTGATGTCTCCCCCAGTGTCTGTGTGTGTACAGGAGTGGATGTCTCTCTCAGTGCGTGCATGTTTGTGTACAGGAGTGGATGTCTTTCTCAGTGTGAGTGTGTGTGTGTGTGTACAGGAGTGGATGATTCTCTCAGTGTGTGTTTGTGTGTGTACAGGAGTGGATGTCTCTCTCAGTGTGTGTGTGTGTACAGGTGATGATGACCCTCTCAGTGAGTGTGTCTGTGTACGGGAGTGGATTTCTCTCTCAGTGTGTGTGTGTGTACAGGATTGAATGTCTCTAACAGTGTGTTTGTGTGTACAGGAGTGGATGTCTCTCTCAGTGTGTGCGTGTACAAGAGTGGATGTCTCTCTCAGTGTGTGTCTGTGTACAGGAGTGGATGTCTCTCTCAGTTTGTGTGTGTGTGTGCACTTGAGTGGATATCTCTCTCAGTGTGTGTGTGTGTACAGGAGTGGATTTCTCTCTCAGTGTGTGTGTTTGTGTGACTACAGGAGTGGATGTCTCTCTCAGTGTGTATGTGTGTGTACAGGAGTTGATGTCTCTCTCAGTGTATGTGTGTGTACAGGAGAGGATATCTCTCTCAGTGTGTGTGTGCGTACAGGTTTGAATGTCTCTCTCAGTGTGTCTGTGTGTGTACAGGAGTGGATGTCTCTCTCAGTGTGCGTGTGTACAGGAGAAGATGTCTCTCTCAGTGTGTGTTTATACAGGGGTGGATGTCTCTCTAAGTGTGTGTGTGTGTACAGGAGTGGATATCTCACTCAGTGTGTGTGTGTGTGTACAGGAGTGGATGTCTCTCTCAGTCTGTGTGTGTGAACAGGAGTGGATGTCTCTCTCAGTGTGTGTGTGTGTACAGGAGTTGATGTCTCTCTCAGTGTGTGTGTGTGCACAGGAGTGGATGTCTCTTTCAGTGTGTGTGTGTGTACAGGAGTTGATGTCTCACTCAGTGTGTGTGTGTGTACAGGAGTGGATGTCTCTCTGAGTGTGTGTGCACAGGATTGAATGTCTCTCTCAGTGTGTGTGTGTGTACAGGAGAGGATGTCTCTCTCAGTGTGTGTCAGTTTGCACAGTAGTGGTTGTCGCTCTCAGTGTGTGTGTGTGTACAGGAGTGGATATCCCTCAGTGTATGTGTGTGTACAGGAGTGGATTTCTTTCTCAGTGTGAGTGCGTGTACAGGAGTGGTTATCCCTCAGTGTATGAGTGTGTACAGGAGTGGATTTCTCTCTCAGTATGTGTGTGTGTACAGGAGTGGTTGTCTCTCTCACTGTGTGTGTGTGTACAGGAGTGGATATCTCTCTCAGTGTATGTGTGTGTACAGGAGTGGATATCTCTCTCAGTGAGTGTGTGTGTACAGGTTTGAATGTCTCTCTCAGTCTGTCTGTATGTGTACAGGAGTTAATGTCTCTCTCAATGTGTGTGTGTTCAGGAGTAGATGTCTCTCTCAGTGTGTGTTTATACTGGAGTGGATGTCTCTCTCAGTGTGTGTGTGTACAGGAGTAGATGTCTCTCTCAGTGTGTGTTTATACAGGAGCGGATGTCTCTCTCAGTATGTGTGTGTGTACAGGAGTGGATTTGTCTCTCAGTGTGTTTGTGTCTACAGGATTGGATGTCTCTCTCAGTGTGTGTGTGTGTACAGTAGTGGATGTCTCTCTCAGTGTGTGTGTGTGTACAGAAGTGGATGTCTCTCTCAGTGTGTGTTTGTGTTTAGGAGTTGATGATTCTCTCACTGTGTGTGTGTGTACAGGAGCGGATATCTCACTCAGTGTGTGTGTGTGTGTGTGTACAGGAGTGGATGTCACTCTCAGTCTGTGTGTGTGAACAGGAGTGGATGTCTCTCTGAGTGTGTGTGTGTGTAGAGGAGTGGATGTCTCTCTCAGTGTGTGTGTGTGTGTGTATAGGAGTGGATGTCTCTCTCCGACTGTGTGTGTGTACAGGAGTGGATGTCTCTCTGAGTGTGTGTGTGTGTACAGGATTGAATGTCACTCTCAGTGTGTGTGTGTGAACAGGAGTGGATGTCTCTCTCAGTGTGTGTCAGTTTGCACAGGAGTGGATGTCTATCTCAGTGTGTGTGTGTGTACAGGAGTGGATATCCCTCAGTGTATGAGTGCGTACAGGAGTGGATTTCTCTCTCAGTGTGTGTGTGTGTACAGGAGTGGATATCTATCTCATTGTGTGTGTGTGTACAGGAGTGGATTTCTCTCTCAGTGTGTGTGTTTGTGTGTGTACAGGAGTGGATGTCTCTCTCAGTTTGTGTGTGTGTGTACAGGAGTTGATGTCTCTCTCAGTGTATGTGTATACATGAGTGGATGTCACTCTCAATTTGTGTGTGTGTACAGGAGTGGATGTCTCTCTCAGTATGTGTGTGTGTATTGGAGTGGATTTCTCTCTCAGTGTGTTTGTGTGTACAGGATTGGTTGTCTCTCTAGGTGTGTATGTGTACAGGAGTGGATGTCTCTCTCAGTGTGTGTGTGTACAGTATTGGATGTCTCTCTCAGTGTTTGTGTGTGTACAGGAGTGGATGTCTCTCTCAGTGTGTGTGTGTACAGGCGTGGATGTCTCTCTCATTGTGTGTGTGAGTGTGCACTTGAGTGGATATCTCTCTCAGTGTGTGTGTGTGTACAAGAGTGGATTTCTCTCTCAGTGTGTGTGTGTGTACAGGAGTGGATATCTATCTCATTGTGTGTGTGTGTACAGGAGTGGATTTCTCTCTCAGTGCGTGTGTTTGTGTGTGTACAGGAGTGGATGTCTCTCTCAGTTTGTGTGTGTGTGTACAGGAGTTGATGTCTCTCTCAGTGTATGTGTATACATGAGTGGATGTCACTCTCAATGTGTGTGTGTGTACAGGAGTTGATGTCTCCCTCAGTGTGTGTTTGTGTGTACCGTAGTGGATTTCTCTCTCAGTGTTTGTGTGTGCGTACAGGTGTGAGTGTCTCTCTCAGTGTGTGTGCGTGTACAGGAGATGATGTCTCTCACAGTGTGTGTGTGTACAGTATTGGATGTCTCTCTCAGTGTTTGTGTGTGTACAGGAGTGGATGTCTCTCTCAGTGTGTGTGTGTACAGGCGTGGATGTCTCTCTCATTGTGTGTGTGAGTGTGCACTTGAGTGGATATCTCTCTCAGTGTGTGTGTGTGTACAAGAGTGGATTTCTCTCTCAGTGTGTGTGTTTGTGTGAGTAGAGGAGTGGATGTCTCTCTCAGTGTATGTGTGTGTGTACAGGAGTTGATGTCTCTCTCAGTGTATGTGTGTGTACAGGAGTAGATTTCTCTCTCAGTGTGTGTGTGCGTACAGGATTTAATGTCTCTCTCAGTGTGTCTGTGTGTGTACAGGAGTGGATGTCTCTCTCAGTGTGTGTGTATACAGGAGTGGATGTCTCTCTCAATGAGTGTGTGCGTACAGGAGTGGATATCTCTCTCAGTAGGTGTGTGTGTACAGGAGTGTAATTCTCTCACAGTGTGTGTGTGCGTACAGGAGTGGATTTCTCTCTCAGTGTATGTGTGAGTACAGGAGTGGATGCCTCTCTCAGTATGTTTGTGTGCAGGAGTGGATGTCTCTCTGTGTGTGTTTGTGTACAGGAGTGGATGTCTCTCTCAGAGTGTATGTGTACAGGAGTGGATGTCTCGCTCAGTGTGTGTCTGTGTACAGGAGTGGATGTCACTCTCAGTGTGTGTGTGTGTACAGGAATTGATGTCTCTCTCAGTGTATGTGTGTGTACAGGAGTGGATTTCTCTCTCAGTGTCTGTGTGCGTACAGGATTGAATGTCTCTCTCAGTGTATCTGTGTGTGTACAGGCGTGGATGTCTCTCTCACTGTGTGTGTGTAAAGGAGCAGATGTCTCTCTCAGTGCGTTTGTATACAGGAGTGGATGTCTCTCTCAATGTGTGTGTGCGTACAGGAGTGGATGTCTCTCTCAGTATGTGTGTGCGTACAGGAGTAGATTTCTCTCTCAGTGTGTTTGTGTGTACAGGATTGGATGTCTCTCTCGGTGTGTATGTGTGCAGGAGTGGATGTCTCTCTCAGAATGTGTGTGTACTGGAGTTGATGTCTCCCTCAGTGTGTGTGTGTGTACCGGAGTGGATTTCTCTATCAGTCTGTGTGTGTGTGTGTGTACAGGTGTGGATGTCTCTCTCAGTCTGTGCGCGTGTACAGGAGATGATGTCTCTCTCAGTGTTTGTGTGTACAGGAGTGGATGTCTCTCTCAGTGTTTGTGTGTGTACAGGAGTGGATGTCTCTCTCAGTGTGTGTGTGTGTGTGTGCAGGCGTGAATGTCTCTCTCAGTGTGTGTGTGTGTGTGCAATTGAATGGATATCTCTCTCAGTGTGTGTGTGTGTGTACAGGAGTGGATTTCTCTGTCAGTGTATGTGTTTGTGTGAGTACAGTAGTGGATGTCTCTCTCAGTGTATGTGTGTGTGTACAGGAGTTTATGTCTCTCTCAGTGTATGTGTGTGTACAGGAGTGGATTTCTCTCTCAGTGTGTGTGTGCGTACAGGATTTAATGTCTCTCTCAGTATGTCAGTGTGTGTACAGGAGTGGATGTCTCTCTCAGTGTGTGTGTGTAACGGAGTAGATGTGTCTCTCAGTGTGTGTGTATACAGGAGTGGTTGTCTCTCTCAATGTGTGTGTGCGTACAGGAGTGGATGTCTCTCTCGGTATGTGTGTGTGTACAGGAGTGTAATTCTACCTCAGTGTGTGTGTGTGTGTGCAGGAATGGATTTCTCTCTCAGTGTATGTGTGTGTACAGGAGTGGATGTCTCTCTCAGTATGTTTGTGTGCAGGAGTAGATGTCTCTCTGTGTGTGTTTGTGTACAGGAGTGGATGTCTCTCTCAGAGTGTGTGTGTACAGGAGATGATGTCTCCCTCAGTGTGTGTTTGTGTACTGGAGTGGATTTCTCTGACAGTGTGTGTGTGTGTACAGGAGTGAATGTCTCTCTCAGTGTGTTTGCGTGTACAGGAGATGATGTCTCTCTCAGTGTGTGTGTGTAAAGGAGTGGATGTCACTCTCAGTGTTTGTGTGTGTACAGGAGTGGATGTCTCTCTCAGTGTGTGTGTGCGCAGGAGTGGATGGTTCTCTCAGTGTGTATGTGTGTACGGGAGTGGATGATTCTCTCAGTGTGTGTGTGCGCAGGAGTGGATGGTTCTCTCAGTGTGTGTGTGTGTACAGGAGTGGATGATCCTCTCAGTGTCTGTGTGTGTACAGGATTGAATGTCTCTCTCAGTGTGTCTGTGTGTGTAAAGGAGTGGATGTCTCTCTCAGTGTGTGTCTGTAAAGGAGTAGATGTCTCTCTCAGTTTGTTTGTATACAGGAGTGGATGTCTCTCTCAATGTGTGTGTGCGTACAGGAGTGGATGTCTCTCTCAGTATGTGTGTGTGTACAGGAGTGGATTTCTCTCTCAGTGTGTTTGTGTGTACAGGATTGGATGTCTCTCTAGGTGTGTATGTGTACAGGAGTGGATGTCTCTCTCAGAGTGTGTGTGTACAGGAGTTGATGTCTCCCTCATTGTGTGTGTGTGTACCGGAGTTGATTTCTCTCTCAGTGTGTGTGTGTGTGTGTACAGGTGTGGATGACTCTCTCAGTGTGAGTGCGTGTACAGGAGATGATGTCTCTCTCTGTGTTTGTGTGTACAGGAGTGGATGTCTCTCTCAGTGTTTGTGTGTGTACAGGAGTGGATGTCTCTCTCAGTGTGTGTGTGTGTACAGGCGTGGATGTCTCTCTCAGAGTGTGTGTGTGTGCACTTGAGTGGATATCTCTCTAAGTGTGTGTGTGTGTACAGGAGTGGATTTCTCTGTCAGTGTGTGTGTTTGTGTGAGTACAGTTGTGGATGTCTCTCTCAGTGTATGTGTGTGTGTACAGGAGTTGATGTCTCTCTCAGTGTATGTGTGTGTACAGGAGTGTATTTCTCTCTCAGTGTGTGTGTGCGTACAGGATTTAAAGTCTCTCTCAGTGTGTCTGTGTGAGTACAGGAGTGGATGTCTCTCTCAGTGTGTGTGTGTAAAGGAGTAGATGTCTCTCTCAGTGTGTGTGTATACAGGAGTGGATGTCTCTCTCAATGTGTGTGTGCGTACAGGAGTGGATGTCTCTCTCAGTATCTTTGTGTGTACAGAAGTGTAATTCTCCCTCAGTGTGTGTGTGTGTACAGGAGTGGATTTCTCTCTCAGTGTGAGAGTGTGTACTGGATTGAATGTCTCTCTCGGTGTGTGTGTATGTGTACAGGAGTGGATGTCTCTCTCAGTGTGTGTGTGTACAGGAGTTGATGTCTCCCTCAGTGTGTGTGTGTGTACTGGAGTGGATTTCTCAGACAGTGTGTGTGTGTGTACAGGAGTGGATGTTTCTCTCAGTGTCTTTGCGCGTACAGGAGATGATGTCTCTCTCAGTGTTTGTGTGTGTACAGGAATGGATGTCTCTCTCAGTGTGTGTGTGTCTACAGGAGTGGATGTCCTTCTCAGTGTGTGTGCGTGTACAGTAGTTGATGTCTCTCTCAGTGTGTGTGTGTGTGTACAGGAGTGGATGTCTCTCTCAGTTTGTGTGTGTGTACAGGAGTGGATGTCTCTCTCAGTGTGTTTGTGTGTACAGGATTGAATCTCTGTGTGTGTGTGTGTGTGTGTACAGGAGTGGATGTCACTCTCAGTGTGTGTGTGTGTACAGGAGTGGATGTCTCTCTCAGTGAGTGTGTGTGTACAGGAGTGGATGTCTCTCTCAGTGAGTTTGTGTGCACAGGAGTGGATTACTCTCTCAGTGTGCGTGTGTGTACAGGAGTGGATTTCTCTCTCAGTGAGTGTGTGTGCACAGGAGTGGATTTCTCTCTCAGTGTGTGAGGAAGTACAGGAGTGGATGTCTCTCACAGTGTGTGTGTGTGTGTGTGTGTACAGGAGTGGATGTCTCTCTCAGTGTGTGTGTGTGTACAGGAGTGGATGATTCTCTCAGTGTGTGTGTGTGTACAGGAGTGGATGTCTCTCTCAGTGTGTGTGTGTACAGGAGTGTATATCTCGCTCAATGTTTGTGTGTGTGTGTGTACAGGAGTGGATTTCTCTCTCAGTGTGTGTGTGTCTACAGGAGTGGATGTCTTTCTCAGTGTGTGTGTGTGTAGAGTAGTTGATGTCTCTCTCAGTGTGTGTGTCTGTACAGGAGTGGATGTCTCTCTCAGTGTGTTTCTGTGTACAGGATTGAATCTCTCTCTTTGTGTGTGTGTTTGTACAGGAGTGGATGTCAATCTCAGTGTGTGTGTGCACAGGAGTGGATGTCTCTCTCAGTGAGTGTGTAAGTGTGTGTGCACAGGAGAGGATTTCTCTCTCAGTGTGTGTGTGTGTACAGGAGTGGATGTCTCTCTCAGTGTCTGTGTGTGTGTGTGTGTACAGGAGTGGATGTCTCTCTCAGTGTGTGTATCTGTGCAGTAGTTGATTTCTCTATCAGTGTGTGTGTGTGTGTACAGGAGTGGATTTCTCTCTCAGTTCGTGTGTGTGTACAGGATTGAATGTCTCTCTGAGTGTGTGTGTGTGTACAGGAGTTGATGTCTCTCTCAGTGTGTGTGTGTACAGGAGTTGATGTCTCTCTCAGTGTTTGTGTATACAGGAATGGATGTCTCTTTCAGAGTGTGTGGGTGTACAGGAGTGTAATTCTCTCTCAGTGTGTGTGTGTGTACAGGAGTGGATGTCTCTCTCAGTATGTTTGTGTACAGGAGTGGGTGTCTCTCTCAGATTGTGTGTGTACCGGAGTTGATGTCTACCTCAGTGTGAGTGTGTGTACAGGCGTGGATTTCTCTCTCATTGTGTGTGTGTGTACAGGAGTGGATGTGTCTCTCAGTGCGTGTATGTGTGTGTACAGGAGTGGATGTCTTTCTCAGTGTGTGTGTGTGGTACAGGAGTGGATGTCTCTCTCAGATTGTGTTTGTGTTTGTACAGGAGTGGAAGTATCTCTCAGTGTGTGTGTTTGTACAGGTGTTGATGTCTATCTCAGTGTGTGTGTGTGTGTGTACGGGAGTGGATTTCTCTCTCAGTGTTTGTGTGTGTACAGGAGTTGACTTCTCTCTCAGTGTGTGTGTGTGTACTGGAGTGGATGTCTCTCTCACTGTTTGTGTGTAGAGGAGTGGATTTTTCTCGCAGTGTATGTGTGTACAGGAGTGGATGACTTCTCAGTGTGTGTGTATACAGGAGTGGATGTCTCTCTCAGTGTATGTGTGTGTGCACAGGAGTGGAGGTCTCTCTCAGTGTTTGTGTGTGTACAGGAGTGGCTGTCTCTCTCATTGTGTGTGTGTGTTCAGGAGTGGATGTCTCTCTCCGTTTGTCTGTGTACAGGAGTGGTTTTCTCTCTCATTGTGTGAGTGTGAACAGGAGTGGATGTCTCTCTCAGTGCGTGTGTGTGTGTTTACAGGAGTGGATGTCTCTCTCAGTGTGTGCGTCTGTACAGCAGTGGATGTCTCTCTCAGTGTGTGTGTGTGTGTGTGTACAGGAGTGGATGTCTCTCTCAGTATCTGTGTGTGTACAGGAGTGGATGTCTCTCTCAGTGTGTGTGTGTACAGGAGTGGATTTCTCACTCAGTGTGCGTGTGTGTACAGGAGTGGATGTATCTCTCAGTGTTTGTGTGTAGAGGAGTGCATTTTTCTCTCAGTGTGTGTGTGTGTACAAAAGTGGATTTCACTATCAGTGTGTGTGTGTACAGGAGAGGATGTCTCTCTCAGTGTGTGTGTGTGTGTGTACAGGAGTGGATGTCTCTCTCAGTGTTTGTGTGTGTACAGGAGTGGATGGCCCTCTCACTGTGTGTGTGTGTACAGGAGTTGACTTCTCTCTCAGTGTGTGTGTGTGTACAGGAGTGGATGCCTCTCTCACTGTTTGTGTGTAGAGGAGTGGATTTATCTCTCAGTGTGTGTGTGTACAAGAGTGGATGACTTCTCAGTGTGTTTGTATACAGGAGTGGATGTCTCTCTCAGAGCGTGTATGTGTGTGCAAAGGAGTGGATGTCCCTCTCAGTGTGTGTGTGTACAGGAGTGGATGTCTCTCTCAGTGTGTGTGTGTGTACAGGTGTTGATGTCTATCTCAGTGTGTGTGTGTGCATGCGGGAGTGGATTTCTCTCTCAGTGTGTGTGTGTACAGGATTGAATGTCTCTCACAGTGTGTTTGTGTGTACAGGAGTGGATGTCTCTCTTAGTGTGTCTTTGTGCTCAGGAGTGGATGTCTCTCTCAGTGTGAGTGTGTGTACAGGAGTTGATGTCTCTCTCAGTGTGTGTGTCTACAGGAGTTGATGTCTCTCTCAGTGTTTGTGTATACAGGAATGGATGTCTCTTTCAGAGTGTGTGGGTGTACAGGAGTGTAATTCTCTCTCAGTGTGTGTGTGTGTACAGGAGTGGATGTCTCTCTCAGTATGTTTGTGTACAGGAGTGGGTGTCTCTCTCAGATTGTGTGTGTACCGGAGTTGATGTCTACCTCAGTGTGAGTGTGTGTACAGGCGTGGATTTCTCTCTCATTGTGTGTGTGTGTACAGGAGTGGATGTGTCTCTCAGTGCGTGTATGTGTGTGTACAGGAGTGGATGTCTTTCTCAGTGTGTGTGTGTGGTACAGGAGTGGATGTCTCTCTCAGATTGTGTTTGTGTTTGTACAGGAGTGGAAGTATCTCTCAGTGTGTGTGTTTGTACAGGTGTTGATGTCTATCTCAGTGTGTGTGTGTGTGTGTACGGGAGTGGATTTCTCTCTCAGTGTTTGTGTGTGTACAGGAGTGGATGTCCCTCTCACTGTGTGTGTGTGTACAGGAGTTGACTTCTCTCTCAGTGTGTGTGTGTGTACTGGAGTGGATGTCTCTCTCACTGTTTGTGTGTAGAGGAGTGGATTTTTCTCGCAGTGTATGTGTGTACAGGAGTGGATGACTTCTCAGTGTGTGTGTATACAGGAGTGGATGTCTCTCTCAGTGTATGTGTGTGTGCACAGGAGTGGAGGTCTCTCTCAGTGTTTGTGTGTGTACAGGAGTGGCTGTCTCTCTCATTGTGTGTGTGTGTTCAGGAGTGGATGTCTCTCTCCGTTTGTCTGTGTACAGGAGTGGTTTTCTCTCTCATTGTGTGAGTGTGAACAGGAGTGGATGTCTCTCTCAGTGCGTGTGTGTGTGTTTACAGGAGTGGATGTCTCTCTCAGTGTGTGCGTCTGTACAGCAGTGGATTTCTCACTCAGTGTGCGTGTGTGTACAGGAGTGGATGTCTCTCTCAGTATCTGTGTGTGTACAGGAGTGGATGTCTCTCTCAGTGTGTGTGTGTACAGGAGTGGATTTCTCACTCAGTGTGCGTGTGTGTACAGGAGTGGATGTATCTCTCAGTGTTTGTGTGTAGAGGAGTGCATTTTTCTCTCAGTGTGTGTGTGTGTGTACAAAAGTGGATTTCACTCTCAGTGTGTGTGTGTACAGGAGAGGATGTCTCTCTCAGTGTGTGTGTGTGTGTGTACAGGAGTGGATGTCTCTCTCAGTGTTTGTGTGTGTACAGGAGTGGATGGCCCTCTCACTGTGTGTGTGTGTACAGGAGTTGACTTCTCTCTCAGTGTGTGTGTGTGTACAGGAGTGGATGTCTCTCTCACTGTTTGTGTGTAGAGGAGTGGATTTATCTCTCAGTGTGTGTGTGTACAAGAGTGGATGACTTCTCAGTGTGTTTGTATACAGGAGTGGATGTCTCTCTCAGAGCGTGTATGTGTGTGCAAAGGAGTGGATGTCCCTCTCAGTGTGTGTGTGTACAGGAGTGGATGTCTCTCTCAGTGTGTGTGTGTGTACAGGTGTTGATGTCTATCTCAGTGTGTGTGTGTGAATGCGGGAGTGGATTTCTCTCTCAGTGTGTGTGTGTACAGGATTGAATGTCTCTCACAGTGTGTTTGTGTGTACAGGAGTGGATGTCTCTCTTAGTGTGTCTTTGTGCTCAGGAGTGGATGTCTCTCTCAGTGCGTGGGTGTGTACAGGATTGAATGTCTCTCTGAGTGTGTGTGTGTGTACAGGAGTTGATGTCTCTCTCAGTGTGTGTGTGTACAGGAGTTGATGTCTCTCTCAGTGTTTGTGTATACAGGAATGGATGTCTCTTTCAGAGTGTGTGGGTGTACAGGAGTGTAATTCTCTCTCAGTGTGTGTGTGTGTACAGGAGTGGATGTCTCTCTCAGTATGTTTGTGTACAGGAGTGGGTGTCTCTCTCAGATTGTGTGTGTACCGGAGTTGATGTCTACCTCAGTGTGAGTGTGTGTACAGGCGTGGATTTCTCTCTCATTGTGTGTGTGTGTACAGGAGTGGATGTGTCTCTCAGTGCGTGTATGTGTGTGTACAGGAGTGGATGTCTTTCTCAGTGTGTGTGTGTGGTACAGGAGTGGATGTCTCTCTCAGATTGTGTTTGTGTTTGTACAGGAGTGGAAGTATCTCTCAGTGTGTGTGTTTGTACAGGTGTTGATGTCTATCTCAGTGTGTGTGTGTGTGTGTACGGGAGTGGATTTCTCTCTCAGTGTTTGTGTGTGTACAGGAGTGGATGTCCCTCTCACTGTGTGTGTGTGTACAGGAGTTGACTTCTCTCTCAGTGTGTGTGTGTGTACTGGAGTGGATGTCTCTCTCACTGTTTGTGTGTAGAGGAGTGGATTTTTCTCGCAGTGTATGTGTGTACAGGAGTGGATGACTTCTCAGTGTGTGTGTATACAGGAGTGGATGTCTCTCTCAGTGTATGTGTGTGTGCACAGGAGTGGAGGTCTCTCTCAGTGTTTGTGTGTGTACAGGAGTGGCTGTCTCTCTCATTGTGTGTGTGTGTTCAGGAGTGGATGTCTCTCTCCGTTTGTCTGTGTACAGGAGTGGTTTTCTCTCTCATTGTGTGAGTGTGAACAGGAGTGGATGTCTCTCTCAGTGCGTGTGTGTGTGTTTACAGGAGTGGATGTCTCTCTCAGTGTGTGCGTCTGTACAGCAGTGGATGTCTCTCTCAGTGTGTGTGTGTGTGTGTGTGTACAGGAGTGGATGTCTCTCTCAGTATCTGTGTGTGTACAGGAGTGGATGTCTCTCTCAGTGTGTGTGTGTACAGGAGTGGATTTCTCACTCAGTGTGCGTGTGTGTACAGGAGTGGATGTATCTCTCAGTGTTTGTGTGTAGAGGAGTGCATTTTTCTCTCAGTGTGTGTGTGTGTACAAAAGTGGATTTCACTCTCAGTGTGTGTGTGTACAGGAGAGGATGTCTCTCTCAGTGTGTGTGTGTGTGTGTACAGGAGTGGATGTCTCTCTCAGTGTTTGTGTGTGTACAGGAGTGGATGGCCCTCTCACTGTGTGTGTGTGTACAGGAGTTGACTTCTCTCTCAGTGTGTGTGTGTGTACAGGAGTTGACTTCTCTCTCAGTGTGTGTGTGTGTACAGGAGTGGATGTCTCTCTCACTGTTTGTGTGTAGAGGAGTGGATTTATCTCTCAGTGTGTGTGTGTACAAGAGTGGATGACTTCTCAGTGTGTTTGTATACAGGAGTGGATGTCTCTCTCAGAGCGTGTATGTGTGTGCAAAGGAGTGGATGTCCCTCTCAGTGTGTGTGTGTACAGGAGTGGATGTCTCTCTCAGTGTGTGTGTGTGTACAGGTGTTGATGTCTATCTCAGTGTGTGTGTGTGCATGCGGGAGTGGATTTCTCTCTCAGTGTGTGTGTGTACAGGATTGAATGTCTCTCACAGTGTGTTTGTGTGTACAGGAGTGGATGTCTCTCTTAGTGTGTCTTTGTGCTCAGGAGTGGATGTCTCTCTCAGTGCGTGGGTGTGTACAGGAGTGGAGCCTCTCTCAGTGTGTGTGTGTGTACAGGAGTAAATGTCTCTCTCAGAGTGTGTGTTTATACAGGAGTTGATTCTCTCTCAGTGTGTGTGTCTGTGTACAGGAGTGGATGTCCCTCTCAGTTTGTGTGTGTTTACATGAGTGGATGTCACTCTCAGTGTGTGTGTGTGTACAGGATTGAATGACTCTCTCAGTGTGTGCGTGTGTACAGTAGTGGATGTCTCTCTCAGTGTGTGTGTGTATACAGGAGTGGATGTCTCTCTAATTGAGTGTGTTAGTACAGGAGTTGATGTCTCTCTCAGTGTGTGTGTGTATACAGGAGTGGATGTCTCTCTCAGTGTGTGTGTGTGTACAGGAGTGGATGTCTCTCTCTGAGTGTGTGTGTGTTTGTGTGTGTTCAGGAGTGTAAGTCTCTCTCAGTGTGTGTGTGTGTACAGGAGTGAATGTCTTTCACAGTGTGTGTGTGTGTGTGTGTACAGGAGTGGAGGTCTCTCTCAGTGTGTGTATCTGTACAGGAGTTGATGTCTCTCTCAGTGTGTGTGTGTGTGTACAGGAGTGGATTTCTCTCTCAGAGTGCGTGTGTGTATAGGATTGAATGTCTCTCTCAGTGTGCGTGTGTGTACAGGAGTGGATGTTTCTCTCAGTGTGTGTGTGTGTAAAGGAGTGGAGGGCTCTCTCAAAGTCTGTGTGTGTACAGGAGTGGCTTTTTCTCTCATTGTGTGTGTGTGTACAGGAGTGGATGTCTCTCTCAGTGTGTGTGAGTGTACAGGAGTGGATGTCTCTCTCAGTGTGTGTGTGTGTACAGGAGTGGATGTCTCTCTCAGTGTGTGTGTGTGTACAGGAGTGGATGTCTCTCTCAGTGTGTGTGTGTGTACAGGAGTGAATGTCTCTCTCAGTGTGTGTGTACAGGAGTGGATTTCTCGCTCAGTGTGTGTGTGTACAGGAGTGAATGTCTCTCTCAGTGTGTGTGTGTGTACAGGAGTGGATTTCTCACTCATTGTGTGTGTGTTCAGGAGTGAATGTCTCTCTCAGTGTGTGTGTGTGTACAGGAGTGGATTTCTTACTCAGTGTGTGTGTACAGGAGTGGATGTCTCTCTTAGTGTGTGTGTGTACAGAGGTGGATGTCTCTCTCAGTGCGTGTGTGTGTACAGGAGTGGACGTCTTTCTCAGTGTGTGTGTGTGTACAGGAGTGGATTTCTCTCTCAGTGTGCGTGTGTACAGGAGTGGATGTCTCTCTCAGTGCGTGAATGTGTGTGTAAAGTAGTGGATGTCCCTCTCAGTGTGCGCGTGTACAGGAGTGGATGTCTCTCTCAGTGTGTGCGTGTGTGTGTAAAGTAGTGGATGTCACTCTCAGTGTGTGTGTGTACAGGAGTGGATTTCTCTCTCAGTGTGCCTGTGTACAGAAGTGGATGCCTCTCTCAGTGCGTGTATGTGCGTGTAAAGAAGTGGATGTCACACTCAGTGTGTGTGTGTACAGGAGTGGATGTCTCTCTCAGTGTGTGTGTGTGTGTACAGGTGTGGATGTCTCTCTCAGTGTGTGTGTGTGTACAGGAGTGTATTTCTCTCTCAGTGTGCCTGTTTGTACAGGAGTGGATGTCTCTCTCAATGCGTGTGTGTGTGTGTACAGGAGTGGATGTCTCTCTCACTGTGTGTGTGTACAGGTGTTGATATCTCTCTCAGTTTGTGTGTGTTTAGAGGATTGAATGTCTTTCACAGTGTGACTGTGTGTACAGTAGTGGATGACTCTCTCAGTGTGTGTGTGTCCAGGAGTGGATTTCTCTCTCATTGTGTGTGTGTGTACAGGCGTGGAAGTCTCTCTCACTGTGTTTGTATGTACAGGAGTGGATGTCTCTCTTAGTGTGTGTGTGTGTACAGGAGTGGATATCTCACTCAGTTTCTGTTTGTGTGAACAGTAGAGGATGTCTCTCTCAGTGTGTGTGTGTGTCTACAGGAGTTGATGTCTCTCTGTGTGTGTTTGTGTGTACAGGAGTGGATGTCTCTCTCAGTGTGTGTGTGTGTCTACAGGAGTTGATGTCTCTCTGTGTGTGTTTGTGTGTACAGGAGTGGATGTCTCTCTCAGTGTGTGTGTGTGCTCAGGAGTGACGTCTTTTTCCGTGTGTGTGTTTACAGGTGTGGATGTCTCTCTCAGTGTGTGTGTGTCTGTACAGGAGTGGATTTCTCTCTCAGTGTGAGTGTGTGTACAGCAGTGGATGTCTCTCTCAGTGTGTGTGTGTGTACGGGAGTGGATATCTCTCTCAGTATGTTTGTGTGTACATGAGTGGATTTCTCTCTCAGTGTCTGTGTGTGTGTGTGCAGGAGGGGATGTCTCTCTGAGTGTGTTTGTGTGTACAGGTGTGGATATCTCTCTCAGTGTGTGTGTGTGTTCAGGAGTGACGTCTTATTCAGTGTGTGTGTGTGTAGAGGTGTGGATGTCTCTCTCAGTGTGTGTGTGTGTGTGTAAAGGAGTGTATTTCTCTCTCAGTGTGAGTGTGTGTACAGGAGTGGATGTCTCTCTCAGTGTGTGTCTGTGTACAGGAGAGGATTTCACTCTCAGTCTGTGTGTGATTACAGGATTGGATGTCTCTCTCAGTGTGTGTGTGTACAGGAGTCGATGTCGCTCTACGTGTGTGTGTGTGTGTGTGTGTATAGGAGTGGATGTCTCTCTCAGTGTGTGTGTGTGTACAGGAGTGGATGTCTCTCTCAGAGGGTATGTTTGTGCAGGAGTTGATGTCTCAGTCAGTGTGTGTGTGTGTGTGTACAGAGTGGGTGTCTCTCTCGGTGTGTGTGTGTGTACTGGAGTGGATGTCTCTCTCAGTGTTTGGTGTGTGCACAGGAGTGGATGTCTCTCTCAGCGTGTGTGTGTGTACAGGATTGAATGTCACTCTCAGTGTGCGTGTGTCTGTACAGGAGAGGATGTATTTCTCAGTGTGTGTGTGTGTACAGGGGTGGGTTTCTCTCTCAGTGTGTGTGTGTGTACAGGAGTGGATGTCTCTCTCAGTGTGCGTGTGAGTACAGGAGAGGATATCTCTTTCAGTGTGTGTGTGCACAGGAGTGGATTTCTCACTCAGTATCTGTGTGTGTGTAAAGGAGAGGATGTCTCTCTCATTGTGTGTGTGTATACAACTGTGGATTTCTCTCTCAGTGTGTGTGTGTGTACAGGAGTGGATGTCTCTCTCAGTGTGTGTATGTGTACTGGAGTGGATATATCTCTCAGTGTGTGTGTGTACAGGAGTGGCTGTCTCTATCATTGTGTGTGTGTGTACAGGAGTGGATGTCTCTCTCAGTGTGTGTGTGTGTACAGGTGTGGTTGTCTCTCTGTGTGTGTGTGTGTGTGTACAGGAGTGGACTTCTCTCTCAGTGTGTGTGTGTGTACCGGAGTTGATGTCTCTCTCAGTGTGTTTGTGTGTACAGGAGTAGTTTACTCTATCAGTTTTTGTATGTGTGCAGGAGTGGATTTCTCTCTCAGGTTGTGTGTATTTACAGGATTGAATGTCTTTCACAGTGTGTGTGTGTGTGTAGAGGAGAGGATATCTCTTTCAGTGTCTGCGTGTACTGGAGTGGATTTCTCTCTCAGTGTGTGTGTGTGTACAGGAGTGGATGTCCCTCTCAGTGTGTGTGTGCGTACAGGTGTAGATGTCTCTCTCAGTGTGTGTGTGTGAACAGGAGTTGATGTCTCTCTCAGTGTGTGTGTGTGTACAGGAGTGGATTTTTCTCTCAGTGTGTGTGTGTGTACAGGAGTTGATGTCTCTCTCAGTGTGTGTGCGTGTGCAGGAGTGGAAGTCCCTCTCAGTGTGTGTGTGCGTACAGGTGTAGATGTCTCTCTCAGTGTGTGTGTGTGAACAGGAGTTGATGTCTCTCTCAGTGTGTGTGTGTGTACAGGAGTGGATTTTTCTCTCAGTGTGTGTGTGTGTACAGGAGTTGATGTCTCTCTCAGTGTGTGTGCGTGTACAGGAGTGGATGTCTCTCTCAGTGTGTGTGTGTGCACAGGAGTGGATATATCTCTCAGTGTGTGTGTGTGTGTGTACAGGAGTGGATATATCTCTCAGTGTGTGTGTGTGTACAGGAGTGGATGTCTCCCTCAGTGTGTGTGTGTGTACAGGAGTGGATGTCTCTCTAAGTGTGTGTATGTGTACAGGAGTGGATGTTTCTCTCAGTGTGTGTGTGTGAGTGCACAGGAGTGGATGTCTCTCTCAGTGTGTGTGTGTAAAGGAGCAGATGTCTCTCTCAGTGTGTTTGTATACAGGAGTGGATGTCTCTCTCAATGTGTGTGTGCGTACAGGAGTGGATGTCTCTCTCAGTATGTGTGTGTGTACAGGAATAGATTTCTCTCTCAGTGTGTTTGTGTGTACAGGATTGGATGTCTCTCTCGGTGTGTATGTGTGCAGGAGTTGATGTCTCCCTCAGTGTGTGTGTGTGTACCGGAGTGGATTTCTCTCTCAGTGTGTGTGTGTGTCTGTGTACAGGTGTGGATGTCTCTCTCAGTGTGTGCGCGTGTACAGGAGATGATGTCTCTCTCAGTGTTTGTGTGTACAGGAGTGGATGTCTCTCTCAGTGTTTGTGTGTGTACAGGAGTGGATGTCTCTCTCAGTGTGTGTGTGTGTGTGTGTGCAGGCGTGGATGTCTCTCTCAGTGTGTGTGTGTGTGTGCAATTGAGTGGATATCTCTCTCAGTGTGTGTGTGTGTGTACAGGAGTGGATTTCTCTGTCAGTGTGTGTGTTTGTGTGAGTACAGGAGCGGATGTCTCTCTCAGTGTATGTGTGTGTGTACAGGAGTTGATGTCTCTCTCAGTGTATGTGTGTGTACAGGAGTGGATTTCTCTCTCAGTGTGTGTGTGCGTACAGGATTTAATGTCTCTCTCAGTGTGTCAGTGTGTGTACAGGAGTGGATGTCTCTCTCAGTGTGTGTGTGTAACGGAGTAGATGTCTCTCTCAGTGTATGTGTATACAGGAGTGGATGTCTCTCTCAATGTGTGTGTGCGTACAGGAGTGGATGTCTCTCTCAGTATGTGTGTGTGTACAGGAGTGTAATTCTCCCTCAGTGTGTGTGTGTGTACAGGAGTGGATTTCTCTCTCATTGTATGTGTGTGTACAGAAGTGGATGTCTCTCTCAGTATGTTTGTGTGCAGGAGTAGATGTCTCTCTGTGTGTGTTTGTGTACAGGAGTGGATGTCTCTCTCAGAGTGTGCGTGTACAGGAGTTGATGTCTCCCTCAGTGTGTGTGTGTGTACAGGAGTGGATGTCTCTATCAGTGTGTTTGCGTGTACAGGAGATGATGTCTCTCTCAGTGTGTGTGTGTAAAGGAGTGGATGTCTCTCTCAGTGTTTGTGTGTGTACAGGAGTGGATGTCTCTCTCAGTGTGTGTGAGCGCAGGAGTGGATGGTTCTCTCAGTGTGTGTGTGTGTACGGGAGTGGATGATTCTCTCAGTGTGTGTGTGCGCAGGAGTGGATGGTTCTCTCAGTGTGTGTGTGTGTACAGGAGTGGATGATACTCTCAGTGTCTGTGTGTGTACAGGATTGAATGTCTCTCTCAGTGTGTCTGTGTGTGTATAGGAGTGGATGTCTCTCTCAGTGTGTGTGTGTAAAGGAGTAGATGTCTCTCTCAGTGTGTTTGTATACAGGAGTGGATGTCTCTCTCAATGTGTGTGTGCGTACAGGAGTGGATGTCTCTCTCAGTATGTGTGTGTGTACAGGAGTGGATTTATCTCTCAGTATGTTTGTGTGTACAGGATTGGATGTCTCTCTAGGTGTGTATGTGTACAGGAGTGGATGTCTCTCTCAGAGTGTGTGTGTACAGGAGTTGATGTCTCCCTCAGTGTGTGTGTGTGTACCGGAGTTGATGTCCCTCTCAGTGTATGCGTGTGTACAGGAGTGTATTTCTCTCTCAGTGTGTGTGTGCGTACAGGATTTAAAGTCTCTCTCAGTGTGTCTGTGTGTGTACAGGAGTGGATGACTCTCTCAGTGTGTGTGTGTAAAGGGGTAGATGTCTCTCTCAGTGTGTGTGTATACAGGAGTGGATGTCTCTCTCAATGTGTGTGTGCGTACAGGAGTGGATGTCTCTCTCAGTATCTTTGTGTGTACAGAAGTGTAATTCTCCCTCAGTGTGTGTGTGTGTACAGGAGTGGATTTCTCTCTCAGTGTGAGAGTGTGTACTGGATTGAATGTCTCTCTCGGTGTGTGTGTATGTGTACAAGAGTGGATGTCTCTCTCAGTGTGTGTGTGTACAGGAGTTGATGTCTCCCTCAGTGTGTGTGTGTGTACTGGAGTGGATTTCTCTGACATTGTGTGTTTGTGTACAGGAGTGGATGTTTCTCTCAGTGTCTTTGCGCGTACAGGAGATGATGTCTCTCTCAGTGTTTGTGTGTGTACAGGAATGGATGTCTCTCTCAGTGTGTGTGTGTCTACAGGAGTGGATGTCCTTCTCAGTGTGTGTGCGTGTACAGTAGTTGATGTCTCTCTCAGTGTGTTTGTGTGTACAGGATTGAATCTGTGTGTGTGTGTGTGTGTGTGTACAGGAGTGGATGTCACTCTCAGTGTATGTGTGTGTACAGGATTGGATGTCTCTCTCAGTGAGTGTGTGTGTACAGGAGTGGATGTCTCTCTCAGTGAGTTTGTGTGCGCAGGAGTGGATTTCTCTCTCAGTGTGTGTGTGTGTACAGGAGTGGATTTCTCTCTCAGTGAGAGTGTGTGCACAGGAGTGTATTTCTCTCTCAGTGTGTGAGGGTGTACAGGAGTGGATGTCTCTCAAAGTGTGTGTGTGTGTGTGTGTGTGTGTGTACAGGAGTGGATGTCTCTCTCAGTGTGTGTGTAAAGGAGTGGATGATTCTCTCAGTGTGTTTGTGTGTACAGGAGTGGATGTCTCTCTCAGTGTGTGTGTGTACAGGAGTGTATATCTCGCTCAATGTTTGTGTGTGTGTGTGTACAGGAGTGGATTTCTCTCTCAGTGTGTGTGTGTGTACAGGAGTGGATGTCTTTCTCAGTGTGTTTGTGTGTACAGTAGTTGATGTCTCTCTCAGTGTGTGTGTGTACAGGAGTGGGTGTCTCTCTCAGTGTGTTTGTGTGTACAGGATTGAATCTCTCTCTTTGTGTGTGTGTTTGTACAGGAGTGGATGTCAATCTCAGTGTGTGTGTGCACAGGAGTGGATGTCTCTCTCAGTGAGTGTGTGTGTGTGTGTGCACAGGAGAGGATTTCTCTCTCAGTGTGTGTGTGTGTACAGGAGTGGATGTCTCTCTCAGTGTCTGTGTGTGTGTGTGTGTACAGGAGTGGATGTCTCTCTCAGTGTGTGTATCTGTGCAGTAGTTGATTTCTCTATCAGTGTGTGTGTGTGTGTACAGGAGTGGATTTCTCTCTCAGTTCGTGTGTGTGTACAGGATTGAATGTCTCTCTGAGTGTGTGTGTGTGTACAGGAGTTGATGTCTCTCTCAGTGTGTGTGTCTACAGGAGTTGATGTCTCTCTCAGTGTTTGTGTATACAGGAATGGATGTCTCTTTCAGAGTGTGTGGGTGTACAGGAGTGTAATTCTCTCTCAGTGTGTGTGTGTGTACAGGAGTGGATGTCTCTCTCAGTATGTTTGTGTACAGGAGTGGGTGTCTCTCTCAGATTGTGTGTGTACCGGAGTTGATGTCTACCTCAGTGTGAGTGTGTGTACAGGCGTGGATTACTCTCTCATTGTGTGTGTGTGTACAGGAGTGGATGTCTCTCTCAGTGCGTGTATGTGTGTGTACAGGAGTGGATGTCTTTCTCAGTGTGTGTGTGTGTGTACAGGAGTGGATGTCTTTCTCAGTGTGTGTGTGTGGTACAGGAGTGGATGTCTCTCTCAGATTGTGTTTGTGTTTGTACAGGATTGGAAGTATCTCTCAGTGTGTGTGTGTGTACAGGTGTTGATGTCTCTCTCAGTGTGTGTGTGTGTGTGTGTACGGGAGTGGATTTCTCTCTCAGTGTTTGTGTGTGTACAGGAGTGGATGTCCCTCTCACTCTGTGTGTGTGTACAGGAGTTGACTTCTCTCTCAGTGTGTGTGTGTGTACAGGAGTCGATGTCTCTCTCAGTGTGTGTGTGTGTGTGTACAGGAGTGGATGTCTCTCTCAGTGTTTGTGTGTGTACAGGAGTGGATGGCCCTCTCACTGTGTGTGTGTGTACAGGAGTTGACTTCTCTCTCAGTGTGTGTGTGTGTACAGGAGTGGATGTCTCTCCCACTGTTTGTGTGTAGAGGAGTGGATATATATCTCAGTGTGTGTGTGTACAGGAGTGGATGACTTCTCAGTGTGTTTGTATACAGGAGTGGATGTCTCTCTCAGTGTATGTGTGTGTGCACAGGAGTGGAGGGCTCTCTCAGTGTCTGTGTGTGTACATGAGTGGCTGTCTCTCTCATTGTGTGTGTGTGTTCAGGAGTGGATGTCTCTCTCAGTTTGTATGTGTACAGGAGTGGATTTCTCTCTCATTGTGTGAGTGTGAACAGGAGTGGATGTCTCTCTCAGTGCGTGTGTGTGTGTTTACAGGAGTGGATGTCCCTCTCAGTGTGTGCGTCTGTACAGCAGTGGATGTCTCTCTCAGTGTGTGTGTGTGTGTGTGTGTGTACAGGAGTGGATGTCTCTCTCAGTGTTTGTGTGTAGAGGAGTGCATTTTTCTCTCAGTGTGTGTGTGTGTACAAAAGTGGATTTCACTCTCAGTGTGTGTGTGTACAGGAGAGGATGTCTCTCTCTGAGGGTTTGTGCACAGGAGTTGATGTTTCTCTCAGTGCGTGTGTGTGTGTGTGTACAGGAGTGTATGTCTATCTCAGTGTGTGTGTGTGTACAGGAGTGGATTTCTCTCTCAGTGTGTGTCTGTACAGGAGATGATGTCTCTCTCAGTGTGTGTGTGTACAGGAGTGGATGTCTCTCTCAGAGCGTGTATGTGTGTGCAAAGGAGTGGATGTCCCTCTCAGTGTGTGTGTGTACAGGAGTGGATGTCTCTCTCAATGTGTGTGTGTGTACAGGTGTTGATGTCTATCTCAGTGTGTGTGTGTGCATGCGGGAGTGGATTTCTCTCTCAGTGTGTGTGTGTACAGGATTGAATGTCTCTCACAGTGTGTTTGTGTGTACAGGAGTGGATGTCTCTCTTAGTGTGTCTTTGTGCTCAGGAGTGGATGTCTCTCTCAGTGCGTGGGTGTGTACAGGAGTGGAGCCTCTCTCAGTGTGTGTGTGTGTACAGGAGTAAATGTCTCTCTCAGAGTGTGTGTGTATACAGGAGTTGATTCTCTCTCAGTGTGTGTGTCTGTGTACAGGAGTGGATGTCCCTCTCAGTTTGTGTGTGTTTACATGAGTGGACGTCACTCTCAGTGTGTGTGTGTGTACAGGATTGAATGACTCTCTCAGTGTGTGCGTGTGTACAGTAGTGGATGTCTCTCTCAGTGTGTGTGTGTATACAGGAGTGGATGTCTCTCTAATTGAGTGTGTTAGTACAGGAGTTGATGTCTCTCTCAGTGTGTGTGTGTATACAGGAGTGGATTTCTCTCTCAGTGTGTGTGTGTGTACAGGAGTGGATGTCTCTCTCTGAGTGTGTGTGTGTTTGTGTGTGTTCAGGAGTGTAAGTCTCTCTCAGTGTGTGTGTGTGTACAGGAGTGAATGTCTTTCACAGTGTGTGTGTGTGTGTGTACAGGAGTGGAGGTCTCTCTCAGTGTGTGTATCTGTACAGGAGTTGATGTCTCTCTCAGTGTGTGTGTGTACAGGAGTGGATTTCTCACTCACTGTGCGTGTGTGTACAGGAGTGGATGTCTCTCTCAGTGTTTGTGTGTAGAGGAGTGCATTTTTCACTCAGTGTGTGTGTGTGTACAAAAGTGGATTTCACTCTCAGTGTGCGTGTGTACAGGAGAGGATGTCTCTCTCTGAGGGTTTGTGCACAGGAGTTGATGTTTCTCTCAGTGCGTGTGTGTGTGTGTGTACAGGAGTGTATGTCTATCTCAGTGTGTGTGTGTGTACAGGAGTGGATTTCTCTCTCAGTGTGTGTCTGTACAGGAGAGGATGTCTCTCTCAGTGTGTGTGTGTACAGGAGTGGATGTCTCTCTCAGAGCGTGTATGTGTGTGCAAAGGAGTGGATGTCCCTCTCAGTGTGTGTGTGTACAGGAGTGGATGTCTCTCTCAGTGTGTGTGTGTGTACAGGTGTTGATGTCTATCTCAGTGTGTGTGTGTGCATGCGGGAGTGGATTTCTCTCTCAGTGTGTGTGTGTACAGGATTGAATGTCTCTCACAGTGTGTTTGTGTGTACAGGAGTGGATGTCTCTCTTAGTGTGTCTTTGTGCTCAGGAGTGGATGTCTCTCTCAGTGCGTGGGTGTGTACAGGAGTGGAGCCTCTCTCAGTGTGTGTGTGTGTACAGGAGAAAATGTCTCTCTCAGAGTGTGTGTGTATACAGGAGTTGATTCTCTCTCAGTGTGTGTGTCTGTGTACAGGAGTGGATGTCCCTCTCAGTTTGTGTGTGTTTACATGAGTGGACGTCACTCTCAGTGTGTGTGTGTGTACAGGATTGAATGACTCTCTCAGTGTGTGCGTGTGTACAGTAGTGGATGTCTCTCTCAGTGTGTGTGTGTATACAGGAGTGGATGTCTCTCTAATTGAGTGTGTTAGTACAGGAGTTGATGTCTCTCTCAGTGTGTGTGTGTATACAGGAGTGGATGTCTCTCTCAGTGTGTGTGTGTGTACAGGAGTGGATGTCTCTCTCTGAGTGTGTGTGTGTTTGTGTGTGTTCAGGAGTGTAAGTCTCTCTCAGTGTGTGTGTGTGTACAGGAGTGAATGTCTTTCACAGTGTGTGTGTGTGTGTGTACAGGAGTGGAGGTCTCTCTCAGTGTGTGTATCTGTACAGGAGTTGATGTCTCTCTCAGTGTGTGTGTGTGTGTACAGGAGTGGATTTCTCTCTCAGAGTGCGTGTGTGTATAGGATTGAATGTCTCTCTCAGTGTGCGTGTGTGTACAGGAGTGGATGTTTCTCTCAGTGTGTTTGTGTGTAAAGGAGTGGAGGGCTCTCTCAAAGTCTGTGTGTGTACAGGAGTGGCTTTTTCTCTCATTGTGTGTGTGTGTACAGGAGTGGATGTCTCTCTCAGTGTGTGTGAGTGTACAGGAGTGGATGTCTCTCTCAGTGTGTGTGTGTGTACAGGAGTGGATGTCTCTCTCAGTGTGTGTGTGTGTACAGGAGTGGATGTCTCTCTCAGTGTGTGTGTGTGTACAGGAGTGAATGTCTCTCTCAGTGTGTGTGTACAGGAGTGGATTTCTCGCTCAGTGTGTGTGTGTACAGGAGTGAATGTCTCTCTCAGTGTGTGTGTGTGTACAGGAGTGGATTTCTCACTCATTGTGTGTGTGTTCAGGAGTGAATGTCTCCCTCAGTGTGTGTGTGTGTACAGGAGTGGATTTCTTACTCAGTGTGTGTGTACAGGAGTGGATGTCTCTCTTAGTGTGTGTGTGTACAGAGGTGGATGTCTCTCTCAGTGCGTGTGTGTGTACAGGAGTGGACGTCTTTCTCAGTGTGTGTGTGTGTACAGGAGTGGATTTCTCTCTCAGTGTGCGTGTGTACAGGAGTGGATGTCTCTCTCAGTGCGTGAATGTGTGTGTAAAGTAGTGGATGTCCCTCTCAGTGTGCGCGTGTACAGGAGTGGATGTCTCTCTCAGTGTGTGCGTGTGTGTGTAAAGTAGTGGATGTCACTCTCAGTGTGTGTGTGTACAGGAGTGGATTTCTCTCTCAGTGTGCCTGTGTACAGAAGTGGATGCCTCTCTCAGTGCGTGTATGTGCGTGTAAAGAAGTGGATGTCACACTCAGTGTGTGTGTGTACAGGAGTGGATGTCTCTCTCAGTGTGTGTGTGTGTGTACAGGTGTGGATGTCTCTCTCAGTGTGTGTGTGTGTACAGGTGCTAATGTCTCTCTCAGTGTGTGTGTGTGCGTGCAGGAGTGGATTTCTCTCTGTGTGTGCGTGTGTGTGCAGGACTGAATGTCTCTCACAGTGTGTTTGTGTGTACAGGAGTGGATGTCTCTCTGAGTGTTTGTGTGTACAGGAGTGGGTGTCTCTCTCAGTGTGTGTGTGTGTGTACAGGAGTGGATATCTCTCTCAGTGTGTGTGTTTGTACAGGAGTGGATGTCTCACTCAGTGTGTCTGTGTGTACAGGAGTGGATTTCTCTCTCAGTGTGTGTGCTTGTTTACAGGAGTGGATGTCGCTCTAATTGTGTGCGTTTGCACAGGAGTGAAGGTCTCTCTCAGTGTGTGTGTGAGTACAGGAGTGGATTTCTCTCTCAGTGTGTGTGTGTGTACAGGAGTGGATGACTCTCTCAGTGTGTATGTGTGTGTGTACAGGAGTGGATGTCTCTCTCAGTGTGCGTGTGTACAGGAGTGGATGTCTCTCTTAGTGTGTGTGTGTACAGGAGTGGATATCTCACTCAGTTTCTGTTTGTGTGAACAGGATAGGATGTCTCTCTCAGTGTGTGTGTGTCTACAGGAGTTGATGTCTCTCTGTGTGTGTTTGTGTGTACAGGAGTGGATGTCTCTCTCAGTGTGTGTGTGTGCTCAGGAGTGACGTCTTTTTCCGTGTGTGTGTGTGTGTACAGGTGTGGATGTCTCTCTCAGTGTGTGTGTGTCTGTACAGGAGTGGATTTCTCTCTCAGTGTGAGTGTGTGTACAGCAGTGGATGTCTCTCTCAGTGTGTGTGTGCGTACGGGAGTGGATATCTCTCTCAGTATGTTTGTGTGTACATGAGTGGATTTCTCTCTCAGTGTCTGTGTGTGTGTGTGCAGGAGGGGATGTCTCTCTGAGTGTGTTTGTGTGTACAGGTGTGGATATCTCTCTCAGTGTGTGTGTGTGTTCAGCAGTGACGTCTTATTCAGTGTGTGTGTGTGTACAGGTGTGGATGTCTCTCTCAGTGTGTGTGTGTGTGTACAGGAGTGTATTTCTCTCTAAGTGTGAGTGTGTGTACAGGAGTGGATGTCTCTCTCAGTGTGTGTGTGTGTACAGGAGTTGATGCCTCTCGCAGTGTGTGTTTGTGTACAGGAGTGGATGTCTCTCTCAGTGTGTGTGTGTTTGTGTGTTTTCAGTAGTGCATGTCTCTCTCAGTGTATGTGTGTGTACAGGAGTGGATGTCTCTCTCAGTGTGTGTGTGTGTACAGGAGTGGAGGTCTCTCTCAGTGTGTGTCTGTGCACAGGAGAGGATTTCACTCTCAGTCTGTGTGTGATTACAGGATTGGATGTCTCTCTCAGTGTGTGTGTGTACAGGAGTCGATGTCGCTCTACGTGTGTGTGTGTGTGTGTGTGTGTGTATAGGAGTGGATGTCTCTCTCAGTGTGTGTGTGTGTACCGGAGTGGATGTCTCTCTCAGAGGGTATGTTTGTGCAGGAGTTGATGTCTCAGTCAGTGTGTGTGTGTGTGTGTACAGAGTGGATGTCTCTCTCGGTGTGTGTGTGTGTACTGGAGTGGATGTCTCTCTCAGTGTTTGGTGTGAGTACAGGAGTGGATGTCTCTCTCAGCGTGTGTGTGTGTACAGGATTGAATGTCACTCTCAGTGTGTGTGTTTGTACAGGAGTGGATGTCGCTCTCAGTGTGTGTGTCTGTACAGGAGAGGATGTATTTCTCAGTGTGTGTGTGTGTACAGGGGTGGATTTCTCTCTCAGTGTGTGTGTGTGTACAGGAGTGGATGTCTCTCTCAGTGTGCGTGTGAGTACAGGAGAGGATATCTCTTTCAGTGTGTGTGTGCACAGGAGTGGATTTCCCACTCAGTATCTGTGTGTGTGTACAGGAGAGGATGTCTCTCTCATTGTGTGTGTGTATACAACAGTGGATTTCTCTCTCAGTGTGTGTGTGTGTACAGGAGTGGATGTCTCTCTCAGTGTGTGTATGTGTACTGGAGTGGATATATCTCTCAGTGTGTGTGTGTACAGGAGTGGCTGTCTCTATCAGTGTGTGTGTGTGTACAGGAGTGGATGTCTCTCTCAGTGTGTGTGTGTGTACAGGTGTGGTTGTCTCTCTGTGTGTGTGTGTGTGTGTACAGGAGTGGACTTCTCTCTCAGTGTGTGTGTGTGTACCAGAGCTGATGTCTCTCTCAATGTGTTTGTGTGTACAGGAGTAGATTTCTCTATCAGTTTTTGTGTGTGTGTAGGAGTGGATTTCTGTCTCAGGTAGTGTGTATTTACAGGATTGAATGTCTTTCACAGTGTGTGTGTGTGTGTAGAGGAGAGGATATCTCTTTCAGTGTCTGTGTGTACTGGAGTGGATTTCTCTCTCAGTGTGTGTGTGTGTACAGGAGTGGATGTCCCTCTCAGTGTGTGTGTGCGTACAGGTGTAGATGTCTCTCTCAGTGTGTGTGTGTGAACAGGAGTTGATGTCTCTCTCAGTGTGTGTGTGTGTACAGGAGTGGATTTTTCTCTCAGTGTGTGTGTGTGTACAGGAGTTGATGTCTCTCACAGTGTGTGTGCGTGTACAGGAGTGGATGTCTCTCTCAGTGTGTGTGTGTGCACAGGAGTGTTTATATCTCTCAGTGTGTGTGTGTGTGTGTGCAGGAGTGGATATATCTCTCAGTGTGTGTGTGTGTACAGGAGTGGATGTCTCCCTCAGTGTGTGTGTGTGTACAGGAGTGGATGTCTCTATAAGTGTGTGTATGTGTACAGGAGTGGATGTTTCTCTCAGTGTGTGTGTGTGTGTGTGTACAGGAGTGGATGTCTCTCTCAGTGTGTGTTTGTGCACAGGAGTGGATGTCTCTCTCAGTGTGTGTGTGTAAAGGAGCAGATGTCTCTCTCAGTGTGTTTGTATACAGGAGTGGATATCTCTCTCAATGTGTGTGTGCGGACAGGAGTGGATGTCTCTCTAAGTATGTGTGTGTGTGTACAGGTGTAGATTTCTCTCTCAGTGTGTTTGTGTGTACAGGATTGGATGTCTCTCTCGGTGTGTATGTGTGCAGGAGTGGATGTCTCTCTCAGAATGTGTGTGTACAGGAGTTGATGTCTCCCTCAGTGTGTGTATGTGTACCGGAGTGGATTTCTCTCTCAGTGTGTGTGTGTGTGTGTGTACAGGTGTGGATGTCTCTCTCAGTGTGTGCGCGTGTACAGGAGATGATGTCTCTCTCAGTGTTTGTGTGTGTACAGGAGTGGATGTCTCTCTCAGTGTGTGTGTGTGTGTACAGGCGTGGATGTCTCTCTCAGTGTGTGAGTGTGTGCGCAATTGAGTGGATATCTCTCTCAGTGTGTGTGTGTGTGTACAGGAGTGGATTTCTCTGTCAGTGTGTGTGTTTGTGTGAGTACAGGAGTGGATGTCTCTCTCAGTGTATGTGTGTGTGTACAGGAGTTGATGTCTCTCTCAGTGTATGTGTGTGTACAGGAGTGGATTTCTCTCTCAGTGTGTGTGTGCGTACAGGATTTAATGTCTCTCTCAGTGTGTCAGTGTGTGTACAGGAGTGGATGTCTCTCTCAGTGTGTGTGTGTAACGGAGTAGATGTCTCTCTCAGTGTGTGTGTATACAGGAGTGGATGTCTCTCTCAATGTGTGTGTGCGTACAGGAGTGGATGTCTCTCTCAGTATGTGTGTGTGTACAGGAGTGTAATTCTCCCTCAGTGTGTATGTGTGTACAGGAGTGGATGTCTCTCTCAGTGTGTTTGCGTGTACAGGAGATGATGTCTCTCTCAGTGTGTGTGTGTAAAGGAGTGGATGTCTCTCTCAGTGTTTGTGTGTGTACAGGAGTGGATGTCTCTCTCAGTGTGTGTGTGCGCAGGAGTGGATGGTTCTCTCAGTGTGTGTGTGTGTACGGGAGTGGATGATTCTCTCAGTGTGTGTGTGCGCAGGAGTGGATGGTTCTCTCAGTGTGTGTGTGTGTACAGGAGTGGATGATTCTCTCAGTGTCTGTGTGTGTACAGCATTGAATGTCTCTCTCAGTGTGTCTGTGTGTGTATAGGAGTGGATGTCTCTCTCAGTGTGTGTGTGTAAAGGAGTAGATGTCTCTCTCAGTGTGTTTGTATACAGGAGTGGATGTCTCTCTCAATGTGTGTGTGCGTACAGGAGTGGATGTCTCTCTCAGTATGTGTGTGTGTACAGGAGTGGATTTCTCTCTCAGTGTGTTTGTGTGTACAGGATTGGATGTCTCTCTAGGTGTGTATGTGTACAGGAGTGGATGTCTCTCTCAGAGTGTGTGTGTACAGGAGTTGATGTCACCCTGAGTGTGTGTGTGTGTACTGGAGTTGATTTCTCTCTCAGTGTGTGTACAGGTGTGGTTGTCTCTCTCAGTGTGAGTGCGTGTACAGGAGATGATGTCTCTCTCAGTGTTTGTGTGTACAGGAGTGGATGTCTCTCTCAGTGTTTGTGTGTGTACAGGAGTGGATGTCTCTCTCATTGTGTGTGTGTGTACAGGCGTGGATGTCTCTCTCAGAGTGTGTGTGTGTGTGCACTTGAGTGGATATCTCTCTCAGTGTGTGTGTGTGTACAGGAGTGGATTTCTCTGTCAGTGTGTGTGTTTGTGTGAGTACAGTTGTGGATGTCTCTCTCAGTGTATGTGTGTGTGTACAGGAGTTGATGTCTCTCTCAGTGTATGTGTGTGTACAGGAGTGTATTTCTCTCTCAGTGTGTTTGTGCGTACAGGATTTAAAGTCTCTCTCAGTGTGTCTGTGTGTGTACAGGAGTGGATGTCTCTCTCAGTGTGTGTGTGTAAAGGGGTAGATGTCTCTCTCAGTGTGTGTGTATACAGGAGTTGATGTCTCTCTCAATGTGTGTGTGCGTACAGGAGTGGATGTCTCTCTCAGTATCTTTGTGTGTACAGAAGTGTAATTCTCCCTCAGTGTGTGTGTGTGTACAGGAGTGGATTTCTCTCTCAGTGTGAGAGTGTGTACTGGATTGAATGTCTCTCTCGGTGTGTGTGCATGTGTACAGGAGTGGATGTCTCTCTCAGTGTTTGTGTGTACAGGAGTTGATGTCTCCCTCAGTGTGTGTGTGTGTACTGGAGTGGATTTCTCTGACAGTGTGTGTGTGTGTACAGGAGTGGATGTTTCTCTCAGTGTCTTTGCGCGTACAGGAGATGATGGCTCTCTCAGTGTTTGTGTGTGTACAGGAATGGATGTCTCTCTCAGTGTGTGTGTGTCTACAGGAGTGGATGTCCTTCTCAGTGTGTGTGCGTGTACAGTAGTTGATGTCTCTCTCAGTGTGTGTGTGTGTGTACAGGAGTGGATGTCTCTCTCAGTTTGTGTGTGTGTACAGGAGTGGATGTCTCTCTCAGTGTGTTTGTGTGTACAGGATTGAATCTCTGTGTGTGTGTGTGTGTGTGTACAGGAGTGGATGTCACTCTCAGTGTGTGTGTGTGTACAGGAGTGGATGTCTCTCTCAGTGAGTGTGTGTGTACAGGAGTGGATGTCTCTCTCAGTGAGTTTGTGTGCACAGGAGTGGATTTCTCTCTCAGTGTGTGTGTGTGTACAGGAGTGGATTTCTCTCTCAGTGAGAGTGTGTGCACAGGAGTGTATATCTCTCACAGTGTGTGAGGGTGTACAGGAGTGGATGTCTCTCACAGTGTGTGTGTGTGTGTGTGTGTACAGGAGTGGATGTCTCTCTCAGTGTGTGTGTGTGTACAGGAGTGGATGATTCTCTCAGTGTGTGTGTGTGTACAGGAGTGGATGTCTCTCTCAGTGTGTGTGTGTACAGGAGTGTATATCTCGCTCAATGTTTGTGTGTGTGTGTGTACAGGAGTGGATTTCTCTCTCAGTGTGTGTGTGTCTACAGGAGTGGATGTCTTTCACAGTGTGTGTGTGTGTACAGTAGTTGATGTCTCTCTCAGTGTGTGTGTGTACAGGAGTGGATGCCTCTCTCAGTGTGTTTGTGTGTACAGGATTGAATCTCTCTCTTTGTGTGTGTGTTTGTACAGGAGTGGATGTCAATCTCAGTGTGTGTGTGCACAGGAGTGGATGTCTCTCTCAGTGAGTGTGTGAGTGTGTGTGCACAGGAGAGGATTTCTCTCTCAGTGTGTGTGTGTGTACAGGAGTGGATGTCTCTCTCAGTGTCTGTGTGTGTGTGTGTGTACAGGAGTGGATGTCTCTCTCAGTGTGTGTATCTGTGCAGTAGTTGATTTCTCTATCAGTGTGTGTGTGTGTGTACAGGAGTGGATTTCTCTCTCAGTTCGTGTGTGTGTACAGGATTGAATGTCTCTCTGAGTGTGTGTGTGTGTACAGGAGTTGATGTCTCTCTCAGTGTGTGTGTGTACAGGAGTTGATGTCTCTCTCAGTGTTTGTGTATACAGGAATGGATGTCTCTTTCAGAGTGTGTGGGTGTACAGGAGTGTAATTCTCTCTCAGTGTGTGTGTGTGTACAGGAGTGGATGTCTCTCTCAGTATGTATGTGTACAGGAGTGGGTGTCTCTCTCAGATTGTGTGTGTACCGGAGTTGATGTCTACCTCAGTGTGAGTGTGTGTACAGGCGTGGATTTCTCTCTCATTGTGTGTGTGTGTACAGGAGTGGATGTCTCTCTCAGTGCGTGTATGTGTGTGTACAGGAGTGGATGTCTTTCTCAGTGTGTGTGTGTGGTACAGGAGTGGATGTCTCTCTCAGATTGTGTTTGTGTTTGTACAGGAGTGGAATTATCTCTCAGTGTGTGTGTGTGTACAGGTGTTGATGTCTCTCTCAGTGTGTGTGTGTGTGTGTACGTGAGTGGATTTCTCTCTCAGTGTTTGTGTGTGTACAGGAGTGGATGTCCCTCTCACTGTGTGTGTGTGTACAGGAGTTGACTTCTCTCTCAGTGTGTGTGTGTGTACTGGAGTGGATGTCTCTCTCACTGTTTGTGTGTAGAGGAGTGGATTTTTCTCTCAGTGTGTGTGTGTACAGGAGTGGATGACTTCTCAGTGTGTGTGTATACAGGAGTGGATGTCTCTCTCAGTGTATGTGTGTGTACAGGAGTGGCTGTCTGTCTCATTGTGTGTGTGTGTTCAGGAGTGGATGTCTCTCTCCGTTTGTGTGTGTACTGGAGTGGATTTCTCTCTCATTGTGTGAGTGTGAACAGGAGTGGATGTCTCTCTCAGTGCGTGTGTGTGTGTTTACAGGAGTGGATGTCTCTCTCAGTGTGTGCGTCTGTACAGCAGTGGATGTCTCTCTCAGTGTGTGTGTGAGTGTGTGCACAGGAGTGGATGTCTCTCTCAGTATCTGTGTGTGTACAGGAGTGGATGTCTCTCTCAGTGTGTGTGTGTACAGGAGTGGATTTCTCACTCAGTGTGCGTGTGTGTACAGGAGTGGATGTCTCTCTCACTGTTTGTGTGTAGAGGAGTGCATTTTTCTCTCAGTGTGTGTGTGTGTACAAAAGTGGATTTCACTCTCAGTGTGTGTGTGTACAGGAGAGGATGTCTCTCTCAGTGTGTGTGTGTGTGTGTGTGTGTGTGTACAGGAATGGATGTCTCTCTCAGTGTTTGTGTGTGTACAGGAGTGGATGTCCCTCTCACTGTGTGTGTGTGTACAGGAGTTGACTTCTCTCTCAGTGTGTGAGTGTGTACAGGAGTGGATGTCTCTCTCACTGTTTGTGTGTAGAGGAGTGGATTTTTCTCTCAGTGTGTGTGTGTACAGGAGTGGATGACTTCTCAGTGTGTGTGTATACAGGAGTGGATGTCTCTCTCAGTGTATGTGTTTGTGCACAGGAGTGGAGGGCTCTCTCAGTGTTTGTGTGTGTACAGGAGTGTCTGTCTCTCTCATTGTGTGTGTGTGTTCAGGAGTGGATGTCTCTCTCAGTTTGTGTGTGTACAGGAGTTGATTTCTTTCTCATTGTGTGAGTGTGAACAGGAGTGGATGTCTCTCTCAGTGCGTGTGTGTGTGTTTACAGGAGTGGATGTCCCTCTCAGTGTGTGCGTCTGTACAGCAGTGGATGTCTCTCTCAGTGTATGTGTGTGTGTGTGTGTACAGGAGTGGATGTCTCTCTCAGTATCTGTGTGTGTACAGGAGTGGATGTCTCTCTCAGTGTGTGTGTGTACAGGAGTGGATTTCTCACTCAGTGTGCGTGTGTGTACAGGAGTGGATGTGTCTCTCAGTGTTTGTGTGTAGAGGAGTGCATTTTTCTCTCAGTGTGTGTGTGTGTACAATAGTGGATTTCACTCTCAGTGTGTGTGTGTACAGGAGAGGATGTCTCTCTCTGAGGGTTTGTGCACAGGAGTTGATGTTTCTCTCAGTGCGTGTGTGTGTGTGTGTACAGGAGTGTCTGTCTATCTCAGTGTGTGTGTGTGTACAGGAGTGGATTTCTCTCTCAGTGTGTGTCTGTACAGGAGAGGATGTCTCTCTCAATGTGTGTGTGTACAGGAGTGGATGTCTCTCTCAGAGCGTGTATGTGTGTGCAAAGGAGTGGATGTCCCTCTCAGTGTGTGTGTGTACAGGAGTGGATGTCTCTCTCAGTGTGTGTGTGTGTACAGGTGTTGATGTCTATCTCAGTGTGTGTGTGTGCATGCGGGAGTGGATTTCTCTCTCAGTGTGTGTGTGTACAGGATTGAATGTCTCTTACAGTGTGTTTGTGTGTACAGGAGTGGATGTCTCTCTTAGTGTGTCTTTGTGCTCAGGAGTCGATGTCTCTCTCAGTGTGTGGGTGTGTACAGGAGTGGATGTCTCTCTCAGAGTGTGTGTGTATACAGGAGTTGATTCTCTCTCAGTGTGTGTGTCTGTGTACAGGAGTGGATGTCCCTCTCAGTTTGTGTGTGTTTACATGAGTGGATGTCACTCTCAGTGTGTGTGTGTGTACAGGATTGAATGACTCTCTCAGTGTGTGCGTGTGTACAGTAGTGGATGTCCCTCTCAGTGTGTGTGTGTACAGGAGTGGATGTCTCTCTCAGTGTGTGTGTGTGTACAGGTGTTGATGTCTATCTCAGTGTGTGTGTGTGCATGCGGGAGTGGATTTCTCTCTCAGTGTGTGTGTGTACAGGATTGAATGTCTCTCACAGTGTGTTTGTGTGTACAGGAGTGGATGTCTCTCTTAGTGTGTCTTTGTGCTCAGGAGTGGATGTCTCTCTCAGTGTGTGGGTGTGTACAGGAGTGGAGCCTCTCTCAGTGTGTGTGTGTGTACAGGAGTGGATGTCTCTCTCAGAGTGTGTGTGTATACAGGAGTTGATTCTCTCTCAGTGTGTGTGTGTGTACAGGAGTGAATGTCTTTCACAGTGTGTGTGTGTGTGTGTACAGGAGTGGAGGTCTCTCTCAGTGTGTGTATCTGTACAGGAGTTGATGTCTCTCTCAGTGTGTGTCTGTGTGTACAGGAGTGGATTTCTCTCTCAGAGTGCGTGTGTGTATAGGATTGGATGTCTCTCTCAGTGTGCGTGTTTGTACAGGAGTGGATGTTTCTCTCAGTGTGTGTGTGTGTAAAGGAGTGGAGGGCTCTCTCAAAGTCTGTGTGTGTACAGGAGTGGCTTTTTCTCTCATTGTGTGTGTGTGTACAGGAGTGGATGTCTCTCTCAGTGTTTGTGAGTGTACAGGAGTGGATGTCTCTCTCAGTGTGTGTGTGTGTACAGGAGTGGATGTCTCTCTCAGTGTGTGTGTGTGTACAGGAGTGGATGTCTCTCTCTGTGTGTGTGTGTACAGGAGTGAATGTCTCTCTCAGTGTGTGTGTACAGGAGTGGATTTCTCGCTCAGTGTGTGTGTGTACAGGAGTGAATGTCTCTCTCAGTGTGTGTGTGTGTACAGGAGTGGATTTCTTACTCAGTGTGTGTGTACAGGAGTGGATGTCTCTCTTAGTGTGTGTGTGTACAGAGGTGGATGTCTCTCTCAGTGCGTGTGTGTGTACAGGAGTGGACGTCTTTCTCAGTGTGTGTGTGTGTACAGGAGTGGATTTCTCTCTCAGTGTGCGTGTGTACAGGAGTGGATGTCTCTCTCAGTGCGTGAATGTGTGTGTAGGGTAGTGGATGTCCCTCTCAGTGTGCGCGTGTACAGGAGTGGATGTCTCTCTCAGTGTGTGCGTGTGTGTGTAAAGTAGTGGATGTCACTCTCAGTGTGTGTGTGTACAGGAGTGGATTTCTCTCTCAGTGTGCCTGTGTACAGAAGTGGATGCCTCTCTCAGTGCGTGTATGTGCGTGTAAAGAAGTGGATGTCACACTCAGTGTGTGTGTGTACAGGAGTGGATGTCTCTCTCAGTGTGTGTGTGTGTGTACAGGTGTGGATGTCTCTCTCAGTGTGTGTGTGTGTACAGGTGCTAATGTCTCTCTCAGTGTGTGTGTGTGCGTGCAGGAGTGGATTTCTCTCTCTGTGTGTGTGTTTGTGCAGGACTGAATGTCTCTCACAGTGTGTTTGTGTGTACAGGAGTGGATGTCTCTCTGAGTGTTTGTGTGTACAGGAGTGGATGTCTCTCTCAGTGTGTGTGTGTGTGTACAGGAGTGGATATCTCTCTCAGTGTGTGTGTTTGTACAGGAGTGGATGTCTCACTCAGTGTGTCTGTGTGTACAGGAGTGGATTTCTCTCTCAGTGTGTGTGCTTGTTTACAGGAGTGGATGTCGCTCTAATTGTGTGCGTTTGCACAGGAGTGAAGGTCTCTCTCAGTGTGTGTGTGAGTACAGGAGTGGATTTCTCTCTCAGTGTGTGTGTGTGTACAGGAGTGGATGACTCTCTCAGTGTGTATGTGTGTGTGTACAGGAGTGGATGTCTCTCTCAGTGTGCGTGTGTACAGGAGTGGATATCTCTCACAGTGTGTGTGTGTGTACATGAGTGCCGTCTCTCTCATTGTGTGTGTGTGTGCAGGTGTGGTTGCCTTTCTCAGTGTGTGTTTGTGTACAGGAGTGGATGTCTCTCTAAGTGTGTGTGTATGTACAGGAGTGGATCTCTCCCTCATTGTGTGTGTGTGAACAGGAGTGGATGTTTCTCTCAGTGTGAGTGTGTGTACAGGAGTGGATGTCTCTCTCAGTGTGTGTGTGTATGCAGAAGTGGATGTCTCTCTCAATGTGTGTGTGTGTACAGGAGTGGATATCTCTCTCAGTGTTTGCGTGTGTACTGGAGTGGATTTCTCTCTCAGTTTGTGTGTGTGTTCAGGAGTGGATGTCTCTCTCAGTGTGTGTCTGTGTACAGGAGTGGATTTCTCTCTCAGTGTGTGTGTGTACAGGAGTGGATGTCTCTCTCATTGTTTTTGTGTAGAAAAGTGGATTTTTCTCTCAGTGCATGTATCTGCACAGGAGTGGATGTCTCTCTCAGTGTGTCTGTGTGTACAGGAGTGGATGTCTCTCTCAGTGTGTGTGTGTGTACAAGAGTGGATGTCTCTCTCATTGTGTGTGTGTGAACAGGAGTTGATGTTTCTCTCAGGGTGTGTGTGTGTGTACAGGATTGAATGTCTCTCTTAGTGTGTGTGTGTGTACTGGAGTGGATTTCTCTCTCAGTTTGTGTGCGTCTTCAGGAGTGGATGTCTCTCTCAGTGTGTGCGTGTGTAGAGGAGTGGATTTCTCTCTCAGTGTTTTAGTGTGTAAAGAAGTGGATGTCTCTCTAAGAGTGTGTGTGTACAGGAGTTGATGTCTCTCTCAGTGAGTGTGTGTGTACAGGAGTGTATTTCTCTCTCAGTGTGCCTGTGTGTACAGGAGTGGATGTCTCTCTCAATGCGTGTGTGTGTGCGTACAGGAGTGGATGTCTCTCTCAGTGTTTTAGTGTGTACAAGAGTGGATGTCTCTCTCAGTGTGTGTATGTGTGTGTACAGGAGTGGATGCCTCTCTCACTGTGTGTGTGTACAGGTGTTGATATCTCTCTCAGTTTGTGTGTGTTTAGAGGATTGAATGTCTCTCACAGTGTGACTGTGTGTACAGGAGTGGATGACTCTCTCAGTGTGTGTGATGTCCAGGAGTGGATTTCTCTCTCATTGTGTGTGTGTGTACAGGCGTGGAAGTCTCTCTCACTGTGTTTGTATGTACAGGAGTGGATGTCTCTCTTAGTGTGTGTGTGTGTACAGGAGTGGATATCTCACTCAGTTTCTGTTTGTGTGAACAGGAGAGGATGTCTCTCTCAATGTGTGTGTGTGTCTACAGGAGTTGATGTCTCTCTGTGTGTGTTTGTGTGTACAGGAGTGGATGTCTCTCTCAGTGTGTGTGTGTGCTCAGGAGTGACGTCTTTTTCCGTGTGTGTGTGTGTACAGGTGTGGATGTCTCTCTCATTGTATGTGTGTCTGTACAGGAGTGGATATCTCTCTCAGTGTGAGTGTGTGTACAGCAGTGGATGTCTCTCTCAGTGTGTGTGTGTGTACGGGAGTGGATATCTCTCTCAGTGTGTTTGTGTGTACATGAGTGGATATCTCTCTCAGTGTCTGTGTGTGTGTGTGCAGGAGGGGATGTCTCTCTGAGTGTGTATGTGTGTACAGGTGTGGATATCTCTCTCAGTGTGTGTGTGTGTTCAGGAGTGACGTCTTATTCAGTGTGTGTGTGTGTACAGGTGTGGATGTCTCTCTCAGTGTGTGTGTGTGTACAGGAGTGTATTTCTCTCTCAGTGTGAGTGTGTGTACAGGAGTGGATGTCTCTCTCAGTGTGTGTGTGTGTAGAGGAGTTGATGCCTCTCGCAGTGTGTGTGTGTGTACAGGATTGGATTTCTCTCTAAGTGTGTGTGTGTGTGTACAGGAGTGGATGTCTCTCTCAGTGTGTGTGTGTGTGTGTGTGTGTTTTCAGGAGTGTATGTCTCTCTCAGTGTATGTGTGTGTACAGGAGTGGATGTCTCTCTCAGTGTGTGTGTGTGTACAGGAGTGGATGTCTCTCTCAGTGTGTGTCTGTGTGCAGGAGAGGATTTCACTATCAGTCTGTGTGTGATTACAGGATTGGATGTCTCTCTCAGTGTGTGTGTGTACAGGAGTCGATGTCGCTCTACGTGTGTGTGTGTCTGTGTGTGTGTGTATAGGAGTGGATGTCTCTCTCAGTGTGTGTGTGTGTACAGGAGTGGATGTCTCTCTCAGAGGGTATGTTTGTGCAGGAGTTGATGTCTCAGTCAGTGTGTGTGTGTGTGTGTACAGAGTGGATGTCTCTCTCGGTGTGTGTGTGTGTACTGGAGTGGATGTCTCTCTCAGTGTTTGGTGTGTGTACAGGAGTGGATGTCTCTCTGTGTGTTTGTGTATACAGGAGTGTATGTCTCTCTCAGTGTGTGTGTGTACAGGAGTTGATGTCTCTCTCAGTGTGTGTGTGTATACAGGAGTGGATGTCTCTCTCTGTGTTTGTGTATACAGGAGAGTATGTCTCTCTCAGTGTGTATGTGTACTGATGTTGATATATCTCTCAGTGTGTGTGTGTACAGGAGTGGATTTCTCTCTCAGTGTGTGTGTGTGTGTACAGGAGTGTATGGCTCTCTCAGTGTGTGCGTATGTACAGGAGTTGATGTCTCACTCAGTGTGTGTGTGTGTGTGTGTACAGGAGTGGACACCTCTCTCAGTGTGAGAGTGTGTACTGGATTGAATGTCTCTCTCGGTGTGTGTGCGTGTACAGGAGTGGATGTCTCTCTCAGTGTGTGTGTGTATGTACAGGAGTGGATATCTCTCTCATGTGTGTGTGTGTACAGGAATGGATGTCTCCCTCAGTGTGTGTTTGAGTACAGGAGTGGATATCGCTCTCAGTGTGTGAGTGTGTAGTGGAGTGGATGTCTCTCTCAGTGTCTGTGCGTGTACAGGAGTTGTAGTCTCTCTCAGTGTGTGTGTGTGTGTACAGGAGTGGATGTCTATCACAGTGTGTGTGTCTGTACAGGAGTGGATGTCTCTCTCAGCGTGTGTGTGTACAGGAGTTAATGTCTCTCTCAGTGTGTGTGTGTGTACAGGAGTGGATGTCTGTCTCAGCGTGTGTGTGCACAGGAGTTGATGTCTCTCTCATTGTGTGTGTGTACAGGATTGGATGTCTCTCTCAGTGTGTGTCTGTGTACAGGAGTGGATGTCTCTCTCAGCGTGTATGTGTACAGGAGTGGATGTCTCTCTCAGCGTGTGTGTGTACAGGAGTGGATGTCTCTCTCAGTGTGTGTGTCTGTACAGGAGTGGATGTCTCTTTCAGTGTGTGTGTGGGTACAGGAGTAGATGTCTCTCACAGTGTGTGTCTGTGTACAGGAGTGGATGTCTCTCTCAGCGTGTGTGTGTACAGGAGTTGATGTCTCTCTCAGTGTGTGTGTGAGTACAGGAGTGTATTTCACTCTCATGGTGCGTGTGCGTACAGGAGTGGAAGTCTCTCTCAGTGTATGTGTGTGTACAGGAGTGGATTTCTTTCTCTGTGTGTGAGTATGTCCAGGAGTGGTTGTCTCTCACAGTGTGTGTGTGTACAGGAGTGGATTTCTCTCTCAGTGTGTGAGTGTGTACAGGAGTGAGGGTCTCTCACAGTGTGTGTGTGTGTACAGGAGTGGATTTCTCTCTCAGTGTGTGTGTATGTACAGGAGTGGATTTCTCTCTCAGTGTGCGTGTATGTACAGGAGTGGATGTCTCACTCAGTGTGTGTGTGTGTATACAGGAGTGGATTTCTCTCTCAGTGTGTGTGTGTTTACAGGATTGAATGTCTCTCACAGTGTGTGTACAGGAATGGATGCCTCTCTCAGTGTGTGTGTGTACTGGAGTGGACTTCTCTCTCAGTGTGTGTGTGTGTACAAGGGTGGATTTCTCTCTCTGTGTGTGTGTGTGTACAGGCTGGATGTCTCTCTCAGTGTGTGTGTGAACAGGAGAGGATGTCTCACTCAGTGTTTGTGTGTACAGGAGTTGAAGTCACTCTCAGTGTGTGTGTTTGTACAGGAGTGGATGTCTCTCTCAGTGAGTGTCTGCGTATAATGAAGTGGATGTCTCTCTCAGTGTGTGAGTGTGTGTGTACAGGAGTGTATATCTCTCTCAGCGTGTGTATTTACTGGATTGAATGTCTCTCTCAGTGTGTGTGCGTGTACAGGAGTGGATGTCTCTCTCAGTGTGTGTGTGTATGTACAGGAGTGGATATCTCTCTCATGTGTGTGTGTGTACAGGAATGGATGTCTCCCTCAGTGTGTGTTTGAGTACAGGAGTGGATATCGCTCTCAGTGTGTGAGTGTGTAGAGGAGTGGATGTCTCTCTCAGTGTCTGTGCGTGTACAGGAGTTGTAGTCTCTCTCAGTGTGTGTGTGTGTGTACAGGAGTGGATGTCTCTCTCAGTGTGTGTGTGTGTGTGTACAGGAGTAGATGTCTATCACAGTGTGTGTGTCTGTACAGGAGTGGATGTCTCTCTCAGCGTGTGTGTGTACAGGAGTTAATGTCTCTCTCAGTGTGTGTGTGTGTACAGGAGTGGATGTCTGTCTCAGCGTGTGTGTGTACAGGAGTTGATGTCTCTCTCATTGTGTGTGTGTACAGGATTGGATGTCTCTCTCAGTGTGTGTCTGTGTACAGGAGTGGATGTCTCTCTCAGCGTGTATGTGTACAGGAGTGGATGTCTCTCTCAGCGTGTGTGTGTACAGGAGTGGATGTCTCTCTCAGTGTGTGTGTCTGTACAGGAGTGGATGTCTCTTTCAGTGTGTGTGTGGGTACAGGAGTAGATGTCTCTCACAGTGTGTGTCTGTGTACAGGAGTGGATGTCTCTCTCAGCGTGTGTGTGTACAGGAGTTGATGTCTCTCTCAGTGTGTGTGAGTACAGGAGTGTATTTCACTCTCATGGTGCGTGTGCGTACAGGAGTGGAAGTCTCTCTCAGTGTATGTGTGTGTACAGGAGTGGATTTCTTTCTCTGTGTGTGAGTATGTCCAGGAGTGGTTGTCTCTCACAGTGTGTGTGTGTACAGGAGTGGATTTCTCTCTCAGTGTGTGAGTGTGTACAGGAGTGAGCGTCTCTCACAGTGTGTGTGTGTGTACAGGAGTGGATTTCTCTCTCAGTGTGTGTGTATGTACAGGAGTGGATTTCTCTCTCAGTGTGCGTGTATGTACAGGAGTGGATGTCTCACTCAGTGTGTGTGTGTGTATACAGGAGTGGATTTCTCTCTCAGTGTGTGTGTGTTTACAGGATTGAATGTCTCTCACAGTGTGTGTACAGGAATGGATGCCTCTCTCAGTGTGTGTGTGTACTGGAGTGGACTTCTCTCTCAGTGTGTGTGTGTGTACAAGGGTGGATTTCTCTGTGTGTGTGTGTGTGTGTACAGGCTGGATGTCTCTCTCAGTGTGTGTGTGAACAGGAGAGGATGTCTCACTCAGTGTTTGTGTGTACAGGAGTTGAAGTCACTCTCAGTGTGTGTGTTTGTACAGGAGTGGATGTCTCTCTCAGTGAGTGTCTGCGTATAATGAAGTGGATGTCTCTCTCAGTGTGTGAGTGTGTGTGTACAGGAGTGTATATCTCTCTCAGCGTGTGTATTTACTGGATTGAATGTCTCTCTCAGTGTGTGTGCGTTCACAGGAGTGGATGTCTCTCTCAGTGTGTGTGTGTACAGGAGTGGATGTCTCTCTCAGTGTGTGCGTGTGTGTACAGGAGTGGAATTCTCTCTCATGTGTGTGTGTGTACAGGAATGGATGTCTCCCTCAGTGTGTGTCTGTGTACAGGAGTGGAATTTCTCTCAGTGTGTGTGTGTGTACAGGAGTGGATGTCTCTCTCAGTGTGTGTGTGTGTGTGTACAGGAGTAGATGTCTCTCTCAGTGTGTGTGTGTAAACAGGAGTGGATGTCTCACTCAGTGTGTTTGTGTATACAGGAGTGGAGGTCGCTCTCAGTGTCTGTGTACAGGATTGGATGTCCCTCTTATTGTGTGTGTGTTTACAGGAGTGGATGTCTCTCTCAGTGTGTGTGTGTGTACAGGAGTGGATGTCACTCTCAGTGTGTGTGTGTACAGGAGTGGATGTCTCTCACAGTGTGTGTGTGTGTGTGTGTGTGTGTGTGTGTGCGTACAGGAGTGGATGCCTCTCTCAGTGTGTATGTGTACAGGAGTTGATATCTCTCTCGGTGTGTGTGTGTGTACAGGTGTGGATTTCACTCTCAGTGTGTTTGTGTGTACAGGAGGGGATGTCTCTCTCAGTTTGTGTGTGTGTGTACAGGAGTGGATTTCTCTGTTTGTGTGTGTGTGTGTGATTAAAGGATTGAATGTCTCTCACAGTGTGTCTGTGTGTGTACAGGAGTGGATGCCTCTCTCAGTGTGTTTGTGTACAGGGTTGGATGTCACACTCAGTGTGCTTGTGTGTACAGGAGTGGATGCCTCTCTCAGTGTGTGTGTGTGTACAGGAGTGGATGTCTCTCTCAGTGTGCGCGTGTACAGGAGTGCATTTCTCTCTCAGTGTGTGTGTGTGTACAGGAGTGGATGTCTCCCTCAGAGTGCGTCTGTGTACAGGAGTGGATTTTCTCTCAGTGTGTGTGTGTGTACAGGAGTGGAATGTCTCTCTCAGTGTGTGTGTGTGTGTATTAAGGAATAGATGTCTCTCTCAGTGTGTGTGTGTGTACAGGAGTTGATGTCTCACTCAGTGTGTGTGTGTGTGTGTGTGTACAGGAGTGGACGTCTCTCTCAGTATGTATGTGTACTGAAGTTGATATATCTCTCAGTGTGTGTGTGTGTACAGGAGTGGATTTCTTTCTCTGTGTGTGAGTGTGTACAGGATTGAATGTCTCTCTCAGTGTGTGTGTGTACAGGATTGGATTTCTCTCTCAGTGTGTGTGTGTGTACATGAGTGGATGTCTCTCACAGTGTGTGTGTGTTTGTGTACAGGAGTGGATGTCCCTCTCAGTGAGTTTGTGTGTACAGGTGTTGAAATCACTCTCAGTGTGTGAGTGTGTACAGGAGCGGACGTCTCTCTCAGTGTGTGTGTGTGTACAGGAGTGGATTTCTCTCTCAGTGTGTATGTCTGTACAGGAGTGGATGTCTCACTCAGTGTGTGAGTGTGTACAGGAGTTGATGTCTTTCTCAGTGTGTGCGTGTGTGTGTGTGTTTAAAGGATTGTATGTCTCTCACAGTGTGTGTGTGTGTGTACAGGAGTGGATGCCTCTCTCAGTGTGTGTGTGTGTGTGTACAGGAGAGGATTTCTCTGTGTGTGTGTGTGTTTAAAGGATTGAATGTCTCTCACAGTGTGTCTTTGTGTGTACAGGAGTGGATGCCTCTGTCAATGTGTGTGTGTACAGGGTTGGATGCCTCTCTCAGTGTGTTTGTGTACAGGAGTGGACGTCTCACTCAGTGTGTGTGTGTGTACAGGAGTGGATGTCTCTCTCGGTGTGTATGTATACAGGAGTGGATGTCTCTCTCAGTGTGTGTGTGTGTACAGGAGTGGATGTCTCTCTCAGTGTGTGTGTGTACAGGAGTGGATTTCTCTCTCAGTGTGTGTGTGTGCACAGGAGTGGATGCCTCTCTCAGTGTGTGTGTGTGTACAGGAGTGGAATGTCTCTCTCAGTGTGTGTGTGTGTGTATACAGGAATAGATGTCTCTCTCAGTGTGTGTGTGTATACAGGAGTGGATGTCTCTCTGTGTGTTTGTGTATACAGGAGTGTATGTCTCTCTCAGTGTGTGTGTGTACAGGAGTTGATGTCTCTCTCAGTGTGTGTGTGTATACAGGAGTGGATGTCTCTCTGTGTGTTTGTGTATACAGGAGAGTATGTCTCTCTCAGTGTGTATGTGTACTGATGTTGATATATCTCTCAGTGTGTGTGTGTACAGGAGTGGATTTCTCTCTCAGTGCGTGTGTGTGTGTACAGGAGTGCATGGCTCTCTCAGTGTGTGCGTATGTACAGGAGTTGATGTCTCACTCAGTGTGTGTGTGTGTGTGTGTGTGTACAGGAGTGGACACCTCTCTCAGTGTGAGAGTGTGTACTGGATTGAATGTCTCTCTCGGTGTGTGTGCGTGTACAGGAGTGGATGTCTCTCTCAGTGTGTGTGTATATGTACAGGAGTGGATTTCTCTCTCATGTGTGTGTGTGTACAGGAATGGATGTCTCCCTCAGTGTGTGTTTGAGTACAGGAGTGGATATCGCTCTCAGTGTGTGAGTGTGTAGAGGAGTGGATGTCTCTCTCAGTGTCTGTGCGTGTACAGGAGTTGTAGTCTCTCTCAGTGTGTGTGTGTGTGTACAGGAGTGGATGTCTCTCTCAGTGTGTGTGTGTGTGTGTACAGGAGTAGATGTCTATCACAGTGTGTGTGTCTGTACAGGAGTGGATGTCTCTCTCAGCGTGTGTGTGTACAGGAGTTAATGTCTCTCTCAGTGTGTGTGTGTGTACAGGAGTGGATGTCTGTCTCAGCGTGTGTGTGTACAGGAGTTGATGTCTCTCTCATTGTGTGTGTGTACAGGATTGGATGTCTCTCTCAGTGTGTGTCTGTGTACAGGAGTGGATGTCTCTCTCAGCGTGTATGTGTACAGGAGTGGATGTCTCTCTCAGCGTGTGTGTGTACAGGAGTGGATGTCTCTCTCAGTGTGTGTGTCTGTACAGGAGTGGATGTCTTTCTCAGTGTGTGTGTGGGTACAGGAGTAGATGTCTCTCACAGTGTGTGTCTGTGTACAGGAGTGGATGTCTCTCTCAGCGTGTGTGTGTACAGGAGTTGATGTCTCTCTCAGTGTGTGTTTGAGTACAGGAGTGGATTTCACTCTCATGGTGCGTGTGCGTACAGGAGTGGAAGTCTCTCTCAGTGTGTGTGTGTGTACAGGAGTGGATTTCTTTCTCTGTGTGTGAGTATGTCCAGGAGTGGTTGTCTCTCACAGTGTGTGTGTGTACAGGAGTGGATTTCTCTCTCAGTGTGTGAGTGTGTACAGGAGTGAGCGTCTCTCACAGTGTGTGTGTGTGTACAGGAGTGGATATCTCTCTCAGTGTGTGTGTGTGTATACAGGAGTGGATTTCTCTCTCAGTGTGTGTGTGTGTGTACAGGAGTGTATGGCTCTCTCAGTGTGTGCGTATGTACAGGAGTTGATGTCTCACTCAGTGTGTGTGTGTGTGTGTGTACAGGAGTGGACACCTCTCTCAGTGTGAGAGTGTGTACTGGATTGAATGTCTCTCTCGGTGTGTGTGCGTGTACAGGAGTGGATGTCTCTCTCAGTGTGTGTGTGTATGTACAGGAGTGGATATCTCTCTCATGTGTGTGTGTGTACAGGAATGGATGTCTCCCTCAGTGTGTGTTTGAGTACAGGAGTGGATATCGCTCTCAGTGTGTGAGTGTGTAGAGGAGTGGATGTCTCTCTCAGTGTCTGTGCGTGTACAGGAGTTGTAGTCTCTCTCAGTGTGTGTGTGTGTGTACAGGAGTGGATGTCTCTCTCAGTGTGTGTGTGTGTGTGTACAGGAGTAGATGTCTATCACAGTGTGTGTGTCTGTACAGGAGTGGATGTCTCTCTCAGCGTGTGTGTGTACAGGAGTTAATGTCTCTCTCAGTGTGTGTGTGTGTACAGGAGTGGATGTCTGTCTCAGCGTGTGTGTGTACAGGAGTTGATGTCTCTCTCATTGTGTGTGTGTACAGGATTGGATGTCTCTCTCAGTGTGTGTCTGTGTACAGGAGTGGATGTCTCTCTCAGCGTGTATGTGTACAGGAGTGGATGCCTCTCTCAGCGTGTGTGTGTACAGGAGTGGATGTCTCTCTCAGTGTGTGTGTCTGTACAGGAGTGGATGTCTCTTTCAGTGTGTGTGTGGGTACAGGAGTAGATGTCTCTCACAGTGTGTGTCTGTGTACAGGAGTGGATGTCTCTCTCAGCGTGTGTGTGTACAGGAGTTGATGTCTCTCTCAGTGTGTGTGTGAGTACAGGAGTGTATTTCACTCTCATGGTGCGTGTGCGTACAGGAGTGGAAGTCTCTCTCAGTGTATGTGTGTGTACAGGAGTGGATTTCTTTCTCTGTGTGTGAGTATGTCCAGGAGTGGTTGTCTCTCACAGTGTGTGTGTGTACAGGAGTGGATTTCTCTCTCAGTGTGTGAGTGTGTACAGGAGTGAGCGTCTCTCACAGTGTGTGTGTGTGTACAGGAGTGGATTTCTCTCTCAGTGTGTGTGTATGTACAGGAGTGGATTTCTCTCTCAGTGTGCGTGTATGTACAGGAGTGGATGTCTCACTCAGTGTGTGTGTGTGTATACAGGAGTGGATTTCTCTCTCAGTGTGTGTGTGTTTACAGGATTGAATGTCTCTCACAGTGTGTGTACAGGAATGGATGCCTCTCTCAGTGTGTGTGTGTACTGGAGTGGACTTCTCTCTCAGTGTGTGTGTGTGTACAAGGGTGGATTTCTCTCTCTGTGTGTGTGTGTGTACAGGCTGGATGTCTCTCTCAGTGTGTGTGTGAACAGGAGAGGATGTCTCACTCAGTGTTTGTGTGTACAGGAGTTGAAGTCACTCTCAGTGTGTGTGTTTGTACAGGAGTGGATGTCTCTCTCAGTGAGTGTCTGCGTATAATGAAGTGGATGTCTCTCTCAGTGTGTGAGTGTGTGTGTACAGGAGTGTATATCTCTCTCAGCGTGTGTATTTACTGGATTGAATGTCTCTCTCAGTGTGTGTGCGTTCACAGGAGTGGATGTCTCTCTCAGTGTGTGTGTGTACAGGAGTGGATGTCTCTCTCAGTGTGTGCGTGTGTGTACAGGAGTGGAATTCTCTCTCATGTGTGTGTGTGTACAGGAATGGATGTCTCCCTCAGTGTGTGTCTGTGTACAGGAGTGGAATTTCTCTCAGTGTGTGTGTGTGTACAGGAGTGGATGTCTCTCTCAGTGTGTGTGTGTGTGTGTACAGGAGTAGATGTCTCTCTCAGTGTGTGTGTGTAAACAGGAGTGGATGTCTCACTCAGTGTGTTTGTGTATACAGGAGTGGAGGTCGCTCTCAGTGTCTGTGTACAGGATTGGATGTCCCTCTTATTGTGTGTGTGTTTACAGGAGTGGATGTCTCTCTCAGTGTGTGTGTGTGTACAGGAGTGGATGTCACTCTCAGTGTGTGTGTGTACAGGAGTGGATGTCTCTCACAGTGTGTGTGTGTGTGTGTGTGTGTGTGTGTGTGCGTACAGGAGTGGATGCCTCTCTCAGTGTGTATGTGTACAGGAGTTGATATCTCTCTCGGTGTGTGTGTGTGTACAGGTGTGGATTTCACTCTCAGTGTGTTTGTGTGTACAGGAGGGGATGTCTCTCTCAGTTTGTGTGTGTGTGTACAGGAGTGGATTTCTCTGTTTGTGTGTGTGTGTGTGATTAAAGGATTGAATGTCTCTCACAGTGTGTCTGTGTGCGTACAGGAGTGGATGCCTCTCTCAGTGTGTTTGTGTACAGGGTTGGATGTCTCACTCAGTGTGCTTGTGTGTACAGGAGTGGATGCCTCTCTCAGTGTGTGTGTGTGTACAGGAGTGGATGTCTCTCTCAGTGTGCGCGTGTACAGGAGTGCATTTCTCTCTCAGTGTGTGTGTGTGTACAGGAGTGGATGTCTCCCTCAGAGTGCGTCTGTGTACAGGAGTGGATTTTCTCTCAGTGTGTGTGTGTGTACAGGAGTGGAATGTCTCTCTCAGTGTGTGTGTGTGTGTATTCAGGAATAGATGTCTCTCTCAGTGTGTGTGTGTACAGGAGTTGATGTCTCTCTCAGTGTGTGTGTGTGTGTGTGTGTACAGGAGTGGACGTCTCTCTCAGTATGTATGTGTACTGAAGTTGATATATCTCTCAGTGTGTGTGTGTGTACAGGAGTGGATTTCTTTCTCTGTGCGTGAGTGTGTACAGGATTGAATGTCTCTCTCAGTGTGTGTGTGTACAGGATTGGATTTCTCTCTCAGTGTGTGTGTGTGTACATGAGTGGATGTCTCTCACAGTGTGTGTGTGTTTGTGTACAGGAGTGGATGTCCCTCTCAGTGAGTTTGTGTGTACAGGTGTTGAAATCACTCTCAGTGTGTGAGTGTGTACAGGAGCGGACGTCTCTCTCAGTGTGTGTGTGTGTACAGGAGTGGATTTCTCTCTCAGTGTGTATGTCTGTACAGGAGTGGATGTCTCACTCAGTGTGTGAGTGTGTACAGGAGTTGATGTCTTTCTCAGTGTGTGCGTGTGTGTGTGTGTTTAAAGGATTGAATGTCTCTCACAGTGTGTGTGTGTGTGTACAGGAGTGGATGCCTCTCTCAGTGTGTGTGTGTGTGTGTACAGGAGTGGATTTCTCTGTGTGTGTGTGTGTTTAAAGGATTGAATGTCTCTCACAGTGTGTCTTTGTGTGTACAGGAGTGGATGCCTCTGTCAATGTGTGTGTGTACAGGGTTGGATGCCTCTCTCAGTGTGTTTGTGTACAGGAGTGGATGTCTCACTCAGTGTGTGTGTGTGTACAGGAGTGGATGTCTCTCTCAGTGTGTGTGTGTACAGGAGTGGATTTCTCTCTCAGTGTGTGTGTGTGCACAGGAGTGGATGCCTCTCTCAGTGTGTGTGTGTGTACAGGAGTGGAATGTCTCTCTCAGTGTGTGTGTGTGTGTATACAGGAATAGATGTCTCTCTCAGTGTGTGTGTGTATACAGGAGTGGATGTCTCTCTGTGTGTTTGTGTATACAGGAGTGTATGTCTCTCTCAGTGTGTGTGTGTACAGGAGTTGATGTCTCTCTCAGTGTGTGTGTGTATACAGGAGTGGATGTCTCTCTGTGTGTTTGTGTATACAGGAGAGTATGTCTCTCTCAGTGTGTATGTGTACTGATGTTGATATATCTCTCAGTGTGTGTGTGTACAGGAGTGGATTTCTCTCTCAGTGCGTGTGTGTGTGTACAGGAGTGCATGGCTCTCTCAGTGTGTGCGTATGTACAGGAGTTGATGTCTCACTCAGTGTGTGTGTGTGTGTGTGTGTGTACAGGAGTGGACACCTCTCTCAGTGTGAGAGTGTGTACTGGATTGAATGTCTCTCTCGGTGTGTGTGCGTGTACAGGAGTGGATGTCTCTCTCAGTGTGTGTGTATATGTACAGGAGTGGATTTCTCTCTCATGTGTGTGTGTGTACAGGAATGGATGTCTCCCTCAGTGTGTGTTTGAGTACAGGAGTGGATATCGCTCTCAGTGTGTGAGTGTGTAGAGGAGTGGATGTCTCTCTCAGTGTCTGTGCGTGTACAGGAGTTGTAGTCTCTCTCAGTGTGTGTGTGTGTGTACAGGAGTGGATGTCTCTCTCAGTGTGTGTGTGTGTGTGTACAGGAGTAGATGTCTATCACAGTGTGTGTGTCTGTACAGGAGTGGATGTCTCTCTCAGCGTGTGTGTGTACAGGAGTTAATGTCTCTCTCAGTGTGTGTGTGTGTACAGGAGTGGATGTCTGTCTCAGCGTGTGTGTGTACAGGAGTTGATGTCTCTCTCATTGTGTGTGTGTACAGGATTGGATGTCTCTCTCAGTGTGTGTCTGTGTACAGGAGTGGATGTCTCTCTCAGCGTGTATGTGTACAGGAGTGGATGTCTCTCTCAGCGTGTGTGTGTACAGGAGTGGATGTCTCTCTCAGTGTGTGTGTCTGTACAGGAGTGGATGTCTTTCTCAGTGTGTGTGTGGGTACAGGAGTAGATGTCTCTCACAGTGTGTGTCTGTGTACAGGAGTGGATGTCTCTCTCAGCGTGTGTGTGTACAGGAGTTGATGTCTCTCTCAGTGTGTGTGTGAGTACAGGAGTGGATTTCACTCTCATGGTGCGTGTGCGTACAGGAGTGGAAGTCTCTCTCAGTGTGTGTGTGTGTACAGGAGTGGATTTCTTTCTCTGTGTGTGAGTATGTCCAGGAGTGGTTGTCTCTCACAGTGTGTGTGTGTACAGGAGTGGATTTCTCTCTCAGTGTGTGAGTGTGTACAGGAGTGAGCGTCTCTCACAGTGTGTGTGTGTGTACAGGAGTGGATTTCTCTCTCAGTGTGTGTGTATGTACAGGAGTGGATTTCTCTCTCAGTGTGCGTGTATGTACAGGAGTGGATGTCTCACTCAGTGTGTGTGTGTGTATACAGGAGTGGATTTCTCTCTCAGTGTGTGTGTGTGTGTACAGGAGTGTATGGCTCTCTCAGTGTGTGCGTATGTACAGGAGTTGATGTCTCACTCAGTGTGTGTGTGTGTGTGTGTACAGGAGTGGACACCTCTCTCAGTGTGAGAGTGTGTACTGGATTGAATGTCTCTCTCGGTGTGTGTGCGTGTACAGGAGTGGATGTCTCTCTCAGTGTGTGTGTGTATGTACAGGAGTGGATATCTCTCTCATGTGTGTGTGTGTACAGGAATGGATGTCTCCCTCAGTGTGTGTTTGAGTACAGGAGTGGATATCGCTCTCAGTGTGTGAGTGTGTAGAGGAGTGGATGTCTCTCTCAGTGTCTGTGCGTGTACAGGAGTTGTAGTCTCTCTCAGTGTGTGTGTGTGTGTACAGGAGTGGATGTCTCTCTCAGTGTGTGTGTGTGTGTGTACAGGAGTAGATGTCTATCACAGTGTGTGTGTCTGTACAGGAGTGGATGTCTCTCTCAGCGTGTGTGTGTACAGGAGTGGATGTCTGTCTCAGCGTGTGTGTGTACAGGAGTTGATGTCTCTCTCATTGTGTGTGTGTACAGGATTGGATGTCTCTCTCAGTGTGTGTCTGTGTACAGGAGTGGATGTCTCTCTCAGCGTGTATGTGTACAGGAGTGGATGTCTCTCTCAGCGTGTGTGTGTACAGGAGTGGATGTCTCTCTCAGTGTGTGTGTCTGTACAGGAGTGGATGTCTCTTTCAGTGTGTGTGTGGGTACAGGAGTAGATGTCTCTCACAGTGTGTGTCTGTGTACAGGAGTGGATGTCTCTCTCAGCGTGTGTGTGTACAGGAGTTGATGTCTCTCTCAGTGTGTGTGTGAGTACAGGAGTGTATTTCACTCTCATGGTGCGTGTGCGTACAGGAGTGGAAGTCTCTCTCAGTGTATGTGTGTGTACAGGAGTGGATTTCTTTCTCTGTGTGTGAGTATGTCCAGGAGTGGTTGTCTCTCACAGTGTGTGTGTGTACAGGAGTGGATTTCTCTCTCAGTGTGTGAGTGTGTACAGGAGTGAGCGTCTCTCACAGTGTGTGTGTGTGTACAGGAGTGGATTTCTCTCTCAGTGTGTGTGTATGTACAGGAGTGGATTTCTCTCTCAGTGTGCGTGTATGTACAGGAGTGGATGTCTCACTCAGTGTGTGTGTGTGTATACAGGAGTGGATTTCTCTCTCAGTGTGTGTGTGTGTGTGTACAGGAGTGTATGGCTCTCTCAGTGTGTGCGTATGTACAGGAGTTGATGTCTCACTCAGTGTGTGTGTGTGTGTGTGTACAGGAGTGGACACCTCTCTCAGTGTGAGAGTGTGTACTGGATTGAATGTCTCTCTCGGTGTGTGTGCGTGTACAGGAGTGGATGTCTCTCTCAGTGTGTGTGTGTATGTACAGGAGTGGATATCTCTCTCATGTGTGTGTGTGTACAGGAATGGATGTCTCCCTCAGTGTGTGTTTGAGTACAGGAGTGGATATCGCTCTCAGTGTGTGAGTGTGTAGAGGAGTGGATGTCTCTCTCAGTGTCTGTGCGTGTACAGGAGTTGTAGTCTCTCTCAGTGTGTGTGTGTGTGTACAGGAGTGGATGTCTCTCTCAGTGTGTGTGTGTGTGTGTACAGGAGTAGATGTCTATCACAGTGTGTGTGTCTGTACAGGAGTGGATGTCTCTCTCAGCGTGTGTGTGTACAGGAGTGGATGTCTGTCTCAGCGTGTGTGTGTACAGGAGTTGATGTCTCTCTCATTGTGTGTGTGTACAGGATTGGATGTCTCTCTCAGTGTGTGTCTGTGTACAGGAGTGGATGTCTCTCTCAGCGTGTATGTGTACAGGAGTGGATGCCTCTCTCAGCGTGTGTGTGTACAGGAGTGGATGTCTCTCTCAGTGTGTGTGTCTGTACAGGAGTGGATGTCTCTTTCAGTGTGTGTGTGGGTACAGGAGTAGATGTCTCTCACAGTGTGTGTCTGTGTACAGGAGTGGATGTCTCTCTCAGCGTGTGTGTGTACAGGAGTTGATGTCTCTCTGTGTGTGTGTGTGAGTACAGGAGTGTATTTCACTCTCATGGTGCGTGTGCGTACAGGAGTGGAAGTCTCTCTCAGTGTATGTGTGTGTACAGGAGTGGATTTCTTTCTCTGTGTGTGAGTATGTCCAGGAGTGGTTGTCTCTCACAGTGTGTGTGTGTACAGGAGTGGATTTCTCTCTCAGTGTGTGAGTGTGTACAGGAGTGAGCGTCTCTCACAGTGTGTGTGTGTGTACAGGAGTGGATTTCTCTCTCAGTGTGTGTGTATGTACAGGAGTGGATTTCTCTCTCAGTGTGCGTGTATGTACAGGAGTGGATGTCTCACTCAGTGTGTGTGTGTGTATACAGGAGTGGATTTCTCTCTCAGTGTGTGTGTGTTTACAGGATTGAATGTCTCTCACAGTGTGTGTACAGGAATGGATGCCTCTCTCAGTGTGTGTGTGTACTGGAGTGGACTTCTCTCTCAGTGTGTGTGTGTGTACAAGGGTGGATTTCTCTCTGTGTGTGTGTGTGTGTACAGGCTGGATGTCTCTCTCAGTGTGTGTGTGAACAGGAGAGGATGTCTCACTCAGTGTTTGTGTGTACAGGAGTTGAAGTCACTCTCAGTGTGTGTGTTTGTACAGGAGTGGATGTCTCTCTCAGTGAGTGTCTGCGTATAATGAAGTGGATGTCTCTCTCAGTGTGTGAGTGTGTGTGTACAGGAGTGTATATCTCTCTCAGCGTGTGTATTTACTGGATTGAATGTCTCTCTCAGTGTGTGTGCGTTCACAGGAGTGGATGTCTCTCTCAGTGTGTGTGTGTACAGGAGTGGATGTCTCTCTCAGTGTGTGCGTGTGTGTACAGGAGTGGAATTCTCTCTCATGTGTGTGTGTGTACAGGAATGGATGTCTCCCTCAGTGTGTGTCTGTGTACAGGAGTGGAATTTCTCTCAGTGTGTGTGTGTGTACAGGAGTGGATGTCTCTCTCAGTGTGTGTGTGTGTGTGTACAGGAGTAGATGTCTCTCTCAGTGTGTGTGTGTAAACAGGAGTGGATGTCTCACTCAGTGTGTTTGTGTATACAGGAGTGGAGGTCGCTCTCAGTGTCTGTGTACAGGATTGGATGTCCCTCTTATTGTGTGTGTGTTTACAGGAGTGGATGTCTCTCTCAGTGTGTGTGTGTGTACAGGAGTGGATGTCACTCTCAGTGTGTGTGTGTACAGGAGTGGATGTCTCTCACAGTGTGTGTGTGTGTGTGTGTGTGTGTGTGTGCGTACAGGAGTGGATGCCTCTCTCAGTGTGTATGTGTACAGGAGTTGATATCTCTCTCGGTGTGTGTGTGTGTACAGGTGTGGATTTCACTCTCAGTGTGTTTGTGTGTACAGGAGGGGATGTCTCTCTCAGTTTGTGTGTGTGTGTACAGGAGTGGATTTCTCTGTTTGTGTGTGTGTGTGTGATTAAAGGATTGAATGTCTCTCACAGTGTGTCTGTGTGTGTACAGGAGTGGATGCCTCTCTCAGTGTGTTTGTGTACAGGGTTGGATGTCTCACTCAGTGTGCTTGTGTGTACAGGAGTGGATGCCTCTCTCAGTGTGTGTGTGTGTACAGGAGTGGATGTCTCCCTCAGAGTGCGTCTGTGTACAGGAGTGGATTTTCTCTCAGTGTGTGTGTGTGTACAGGAGTGGAATGTCTCTCTCAGTGTGTGTGTGTGTGTATTCAGGAATAGATGTCTCTCTCAGTGTGTGTGTGTACAGGAGTTGATGTCTCTCTCAGTGTGTGTGTGTGTGTGTGTGTACAGGATTGGATTTCTTTCTCTGTGTGTGAGTGTGTACAGGATTGAATGTCTCTCTCAGTGTGTGTGTGTACAGGATTGGATTTCTCTCTCAGTGTGTGTGTGTGCACATGAGTGGATGTCTCTCACAGTGTGTGTGTGTTTGTGTACAGGAGTGGATGTCCCTCTCGGTGAGTTTGTGTGTACAGGTGTTGAAATCACTCACAGTGTGTGAGTGTGTACAGGAGCGGACGTCTCTCTCAGTGTGTGTGTGTGTACAGGAGTGGATTTCTCTCTCAGTGTGTATGTCTGTACAGGAGTGGATGTCTCACTCAGTGTGTGAGTGTGTACAGGATTGATGTCTTTCTCAGTGTGTGCGTGTGTGTGTGTGTTTAAAGGATTGAATGTCTCTCACAGTGTGTGTGTGTGTGTACAGGAGTGGATGCCTCTCTCAGTGTGTGTGTGTGTGTGTACAGGAGTGGATTTCTCTGTGTGTGTGTGTGTTTAAAGGATTGAATGTCTCTCACAGTGTGTCTTTGTGTGTACAGGAGTGGATGCCTCTGTCAATGTGTGTGTGTACAAGGTTGGATGCCTCTCTCAGTGTGTTTGTGTACAGGGTTGCATGTCTCACTCAGTGTGCTTGTGTGTACAGGAGTGGATGCCTCTCTCAGTGTGTGTGTGTGTACAGGAGTGGATGTCTCTCTCAGTGTGCGCGTGTACAGGAGTGCATTTCTCACACAGTGTGTCTGTGTGTGTACAGGAGTGGATGCCTCTCTCAGTGTGTTTGTGTACAGGGTTGGATGTCTCACTCAGTGTGCTTGTGTGTACAGGAGTGGATGCCTCTCTCAGTGTGTGTGTGTGTACAGGAGTGGATGTCTCTCTCAGTGTGCGCGTGTACAGGAGTGCATTTCTCTCTCAGTGTGTGTGTGTGTACAGGAGTGGATGTCTCCCTCAGAGTGCGTCTGTGTACAGGAGTGGATTTTCTCTCAGTGTGTGTGTGTGTACAGGAGTGGAATGTCTCTCTCAGTGTGTGTGTGTGTGTATTCAGGAATAGATGTCTCTCTCAGTGTGTGTGTGTACAGGAGTTGATGTCTCTCTCAGTGTGTGTGTGTGTGTGTGTGTACAGGATTGGATTTCTTTCTCTGTGTGTGAGTGTGTACAGGATTGAATGTCTCTCTCAGTGTGTGTGTGTACAGGATTGGATTTCTCTCTCAGTGTGTGTGTGTGTACATGAGTGGATGTCTCTCACAGTGTGTGTGTGTTTGTGTACAGGAGTGGATGTCCCTCTCGGTGAGTTTGTGTGTACAGGTGTTGAAATCACTCTCAGTGTGTGAGTGTGTACAGGAGCGGACGTCTCTCTCAGTGTGTGTGTGTGTACAGGAGTGGATTTCTCTCTCAGTGTGTATGTCTGTACAGGAGTGGATGTCTCACTCAGTGTGTGAGTGTGTACAGGAGTTGATGTCTTTCTCAGTGTGTGCGTGTGTGTGTGTGTTTAAAGGATTGAATGTCTCTCACAGTGTGTGTGTGTGTGTACAGGAGTGGATGCCTCTCTCAGTGTGTGTGTGTGTGTGTACAGGAGTGGATTTCTCTGTGTGTGTGTGTGTTTAAAGGATTGAATGTCTCTCACAGTGTGTCTTTGTGTGTACAGGAGTGGATGCCTCTGTCAATGTGTGTGTGTACAGGGTTGGATGCCTCTCTCAGTGTGTTTGTGTACAGGAGTGGACGTCTCACTCAGTGTGTGTGTGTGTACAGGAGTGGATGTCTCTCTCGGTGTGTATGTATACAGGAGTGGATGTCTCTCTCAGTGTGTGTGTGTGTACAGGAGTGGATGTCTCTCTCAGTGTGTGTGTGTACAGGAGTGGATTTCTCTCTCAGTGTGTGTGTGTGCACAGGAGTGGATGTCTCCCTCACTGTGTGTCTGTGCACAGGAGTGGATTTTCTCTCAGTGTGTGTGTGTGTACAGGAGTGGAATGTCTCTCTCAGTGTGTGTGTGTGTGTGTATACAGGAATAGATGTCTCTCTCAGTGTGTGTGTGTATACAGGAGTGGATGTCTCACTGTGTGTTTGTGTATACAGGAGTGTATGTCTCTCTCAGTGTGTGTGTGTACAGGAGTTGATGTCTCTCTCAGTGTGTGTGTGTATACAGGAGTGGATGTCTCTCTGTGTGTTTGTGTATACAGGAGAGTATGTCTCTCTCAGTGTGTATGTGTACTGATGTTGATATATCTCTCAGTGTGTGTGTGTACAGGAGTGGATTTCTCTCTCAGTGTGTGTGTGTGTGTACAGGAGTGTATGGCTCTCTCAGTGTGTGCGTATGTACAGGAGTTGATGTCTCACTCAGTGTGTGTGTGTGTGTGTGTGTGTACAGGAGTGGATACCTCTCTCAGTGTGAGAGTGTGTACTGGATTGAATGTCTCTCTCGGTGTGTGTGCGTGTACAGGAGTGGATGTCTCTCTCAGTGTGTGTGTATATGTACAGGAGTGGATTTCTCTCTCATGTGTGTGTGTGTACAGGAATGGATGTCTCCCTCAGTGTGTGTTTGAGTACAGGAGTGGATATCGCTCTCAGTGTGTGAGTGTGTAGAGGAGTGGATGTCTCTCTCAGTGTCTGTGCGTGTACAGGAGTTGTAGTCTCTCTCAGTGTGTGTGTGTGTGTACAGGAGTGGATGTCTCTCTCAGTGTGTGTGTGTGTGTGTACAGGAGTAGATGTCTATCACAGTGTGTGTGTCTGTACAGGAGTGGATGTCTCTCTCAGCGTGTGTGTGTACAGGAGTTAATGTCTCTCTCAGTGTGTGTGTGTGTACAGGAGTGGATGTCTCTCTCGGTGTGTATGTATACAGGAGTGGATGTCTCTCTCAGTGTGTGTGTTTGTACAGGAGTGGATGTCTCTCTCAGTGTGTGTGTGTACAGGAGTGGATTTCTCTCTCAGTGTGTGTGTGTGCACAGGAGTGGATGTCTCCCTCACTGTGTGTCTGTGCACAGGAGTGGATTTTCTCTCAGTGTGTGTGTGTGCACAGGAGTGGAATGTCTCTCTCAGTGTGTGTGTGTGTGTATACAGGAATAGATGTCTCTCTCAGTGTGTGTGTGTATACAGGAGTGGATGTCTCACTGTGTGTTTGTGTATACAGGAGTGTATGTCTCTCTCAGTGTGTGTGTGTACAGGAGTTGATGTCTCTCTCAGTGTGTGTGTGTATACAGGAGTGGATGTCTCTCTGTGTGTTTGTGTATACAGGAGAGTATGTCTCTCTCAGTGTGTATGTGTACTGATGTTGATATATCTCTCAGTGTGTGTGTGTACAGGAGTGGATTTCTCTCTCAGTGTGTGTGTGTGTGTACAGGAGTGTATGGCTCTCTCAGTGTGTGCGTATGTACAGGAGTTGATGTCTCACTCAGTGTGTGTGTGTGTGTGTGTGTGTACAGGAGTGGATACCTCTCTCAGTGTGAGAGTGTGTACTGGATTGAATGTCTCTCTCGGTGTGTGTGCGTGTACAGGAGTGGATGTCTCTCTCAGTGTGTGTGTATATGTACAGGAGTGGATTTCTCTCTCATGTGTGTGTGTGTACAGGAATGGATGTCTCCCTCAGTGTGTGTTTGAGTACAGGAGTGGATATCGCTCTCAGTGTGTGAGTGTGTAGAGGAGTGGATGTCTCTCTCAGTGTCTGTGCGTGTACAGGAGTTGTAGTCTCTCTCAGTGTGTGTGTGTGTGTACAGGAGTGGATGTCTCTCTCAGTGTGTGTGTGTGTGTGTACAGGAGTAGATGTCTATCACAGTGTGTGTGTCTGTACAGGAGTGGATGTCTCTCTCAGCGTGTGTGTGTACAGGAGTTAATGTCTCTCTCAGTGTGTGTGTGTGTACAGGAGTGGATGTCTGTCTCAGCGTGTGTGTGTACAGGAGTTGATGTCTCTCTCATTGTGTGTGTGTACAGGATTGGATGTCTCTCTCAGTGTGTGTCTGTGTACAGGAGTGGATGTCTCTCTCAGCGTGTATGTGTACAGGAGTGGATGTCTCTCTCAGCGTGTGTGTGTACAGGAGTGGATGTCTCTCTCAGTGTGTGTGTCTGTACAGGAGTGGATGTCTTTCTCAGTGTGTGTGTGGGTACAGGAGTAGATGTCTCTCACAGTGTGTGTCTGTGTACAGGAGTGGATGTCTCTCTCAGCGTGTGTGTGTACAGGAGTTGATGTCTCTCTCAGTGTGTGTGTGAGTACAGGAGTGGATTTCACTCTCATGGTGCGTGTGCGTACAGGAGTGGAAGTCTCTCTCAGTGTGTGTGTGTGTACAGGAGTGGATTTCTTTCTCTGTGTGTGAGTATGTCCAGGAGTGGTTGTCTCTCACAGTGTGTGTGTGTACAGGAGTGGATTTCTCTCTCAGTGTGTGAGTGTGTACAGGAGTGAGCGTCTCTCACAGTGTGTGTGTGTGTACAGGAGTGGATTTGTCACTCAGTGTGTGTGTATGTACAGGAGTGGATTTCTCTCTCAGTGTGCGTGTATGTACAGGAGTGGATGTCTCACTCAGTGTGTGTGTGTGTATACAGGAGTGGATTTCTCTCTCAGTGTGTGTGTGTTTACAGGATTGAATGTCTCTCACAGTGTGTGTACAGGAATGGATGCCTCTCTCAGTGTGTGTGTGCACTGGAGTGGACTTCTCTCTCAGTGTGTGTGTGTGTACAAGGGTGGATTTCTCTGTGTGTGTGTGTGTGTGTACAGGCTGGATGTCTCTCTCAGTGTGTGTGTGAACAGGAGAGGATGTCTCACTCAGTGTTTGTGTGTACAGGAGTTGAAGTCACTCTCAGAGTGTGTGTTTGTACAGGAGTGGATGTCTCTCTCAGTGAGTGTCTGCGTATAATGAAGTGGAAGTCTCTCTCAGTGTGTGAGTGTGTGTGTACAGGAGTGTATATCTCTCTCAGCATGTGTATTTACTGGATTGAATGTCTCTCTCAGTGTGTGTGCGTTCACAGGAGTGGATGTCTCTCTCAGTGTGTGTGTGTACAGGAGTGGATGTCTCTCTCAGTGTGTGCGTGTGTGTACAGGAGTGGAATTCTCTCTCATGTGTGTGTGTGTACAGGAATGGATGTCTCCCTCAGTGTGTGTCTGTGTACAGGAGTGGAATTTCTCTCAGTGTGTGTGTGTGTACAGGAGTGGATGTCTCTCTCAGTGTGTGTGTGTGTGTGTACAGGAGTAGATGTCTCTCTCAGTGTGTGTGTGTAAACAGGAGTGGATGTCTCACTCAGTGTGTTTGTGTATACAGGAGTGGAGGTCGCTCTCAGTGTCTGTGTACAGGATTGGATGTCCCTCTTATTGTGTGTGTGTTTACAGGAGTGGATGTCTCTCTCAGTGTGTGTGTGTGTACAGGAGTGGATGTCACTCTCAGTGTGTGTGTGTACAGGAGTGGATGTCTCTCACAGTGTGTGTGTGTGTGTGTGTGTGTGTGTGTGTGCGTACAGGAGTGGATGCCTCTCTCAGTGTGTATGTGTACAGGAGTTGATATCTCTCTCGGTGTGTGTGTGTGTACAGGTGTGGATTTCACTCTCAGTGTGTTTGTGTGTACAGGAGGGGATGTCTCTCTCAGTTTGTGTGTGTGTGTACAGGAGTGGATTTCTCTGTTTGTGTGTGTGTGTGTGTTTAAAGGATTGAATGTCTCTCACAGTGTGTCTGTGTGTGTACAGCAGTGGATGGCTCTCTCAGTGTGTTTGTGTACAGGGTTGGATGTCTCACTCAGTGTGTGTGTGTACAGGAGTGGATGTCTCTCTCAGTGTGTGTGTATACAGGAGTGGATTTCTCTCTCAGTGTGCTTGTGTGTACAGGAGTGGATGCCTCTCTCAGTGTGTGTGTGTGTACAGGAGTGGATGTCTCTCTCAGTGTGCGCGTGTACAGGAGTGCATTTCTCTCTCAGTGTGTGTGTGTGTACAGGAGTGGATGTCTCCCTCAGAGTGCGTCTGTGTACAGGAGTGGATTTTCTCTCAGTGTGTGTGTACAGGAGTGGAATGTCTCTCTCAATGTGTGTGTGCGTGTGTATTCAGGAATAGATGTCTCTCTCAGTGTGTGTGTGTACAGGAGTTGATGTCTCTCTCAGTGTGTGTGTGTGTGTGTGTGTGTGTACAGGAGTGGACGTCTCTCTCAGTATGTATGTGTACTGAAGTTGATATATCTCTCAGTGTGTGTGTGTGTACAGGAGTGGATTTCTTTCTCTGTGTGTGAGTGTGTACAGGATTGAATGTCTCTCTCAGTGTGTGTGTGTACAGGATTGGATTTCTCTCTCAGTGTGTGTGTGTGTACATGAGTGGATGTCTCTCACAGTGTGTGTGTGTTTCTGTACAGGAGTGGATGTCCCTCTCGGTGAGTTTGTGTGTACAGGAGTGGATGTCTCTCTCAGTGTGTGTGTGTATACAGGAGTTGATGTCTCTCTCAATGTGTGTACGTGTGTTAAGTAGTGACTTTCTCTCTCAGTGTGTGTGTGTGTACAGTATTGAATGTCTCTCCTAGTGTGTGTGTGTGTACAGGAGTGGATGTCTCTCTCAGTGTGCTGTGCACAGGAGTGGATGTCTGTCTCAGTGTGTGTCTGTGTACAGGAGAGGATGTCTCTCTCAGTGTGTGTGTGTGTATGTGTACAGGTGTGGATGTCTCTCTCAGTGTGCGCGTGTGTACAGGATTGGATGTTTCTCAATGTGTTTGTGTGCACAGGCGTGGATATAGCTCTCAGTGTGTGAGTGTGGAGAGGAGTCGATGTCTCTCTCAGTGTGTGTCTGTGAACAGGAGTGGATGCCTCGCTCAGTGTGTGTGTGTGTGTACAGGAGTGGATGTCTCTCTCATTGTGTGCGTGTGTACAGGAGTGGATGTATCTCTCAGTGTATGTGTGTGTACAGGAGTGGATGTCTCTCTCAGTGTGTGTGTGTGTACAGGAGTGGATGTCACTCTCAGTGATTGTGTGTGTGTGTACAGGAGTGGATGTCTCTCTCAGTGTGTTTGTGTCTGTGTACAGGAGTGGGTGTCTCTCTCAGTGTGTGTGTGTGTGTATAGGAGTGGATTTCTTTCTCTGTGTGTGAGTGTGTACAGGATTGAATGTCTCTCTCAGTGTGTGTGTGTACAGGAGTGGATTTCTCTGTGTGTGTGTTTGTGTACAGGAGTGGATGTCTCTCTCAGTGTGTGTGTGTGTACAGGAGTGGATGTCTCTCACAGTGTGTGTGTGTTTGTGTACAGGAGTGGATGTCTCTCTCGGCGAGTTTGTGTGTACAGGAGTTGAAGTCTCTCTCAGTGTGTGTGTGTTTACAGGAGTGGATTTCTCTCTCAGTGTGTGTGTCTGTACAGGAGTGGATGTCTCACTCAGTGTGTGAATGTGTACAGGAGTTGATGTCATTCTCAGTGTTTGTGTGTGTGTACAGGAGTGGATTTCTCTGTGTGTGTGTGTGTGTGTGTGTGTGTTTAAAGGATTGAATGTCCCTCACAGTGTGTGTGTGTGTACAGGAGTGGATGCCTCTGTCAGTGTGTGTGTGTACAGGGTTGGATGCCTCTCTCAGTGTGTGTGTGTGTACAGGAGTGGATGTCTCCCTCAGTGTGTGTCTGTGTACAGGAGTGGATTTTCTCTCAGTGTGTGTGTGTGTACAGGAGTGGAATGTCTCTCTCAGTGTGTGTGTGTGTGTGTATACAGGAATAGATGTCTCTCTCAGTGTGTGTGTGTATACAGGAGTGGATGTCTCTCAGTGTGTTTGTATATACAGGAGTGTATGTCTCTCTCAGTGTGTGTGTGTACAGGAGTTGATGTCTCTCTCAGTGTGTGTGTGTATACAGGAGTGGATGTCTCTCTGTGTGTTTGTGTATACAGGAGTGTATGTCTCTCTCAGTGTGTATGTGTACTGAAGTTGATATATCTCTCAGTGTGTGTGTGTGTACAGCAGTGGATGTCTCTCTCAGTGTGTGTGTGTACAGGAGTGGATGTCTCTCTCAGTGGGTGTGTGTGTGTGTACAGGAGTGGATTTCTCTCTCATGCGTGTGTGTGTACAGCAGTGGATGTCACTCTCAGTGTGTGTGTGTACAGGAGTGGATGTCTCTCTCAGCGTGTGTGTGTGTGTGTACAGGAGTGGATTTCTCTCTCATGTGTGTATGTGTACAGGAGTGGATGTCTCTCTCAGTGTGTGTGTATGTACAGGAATGGATGCCTCTCTCAGTGTGTGTGTGTACAGGAGTGGATGTCTCACTCAGTGTGTGTGTTTGTACAGGAGTGGACTTCTCTCTCAGTGTGTGTGTGTGTACAAAGGTGGATTTCTCTATCAGTGTGTGTGTGTGTGTACAGGAGTGGATGTCTCTCTCAGTGTGTGTGTGAACAGGAGAGGATGTCTCTCTCAGTGTTTGTGTGTACAGGAGTTGAAGTCACTCTCAGTGTGTGTGTTTTTACAGGAGTGGATGTCTCTCTCAGTGAATGTCTGCGTGTAATGAAGGGGATGTCTCTCTCAGTGTGTGTGTGTGTACAGGAGTTGATGTCTCTCTCAGTGTGTGAGTGTGTGTGTACAGGAGTGGATATCTCTCTCAGCGTGTGTGCTTACTGGATTGAATGTCTCTCTCAGTGTGTGTGCGTGCACAGGAGTGGATGTCTCTCTCAGTGTGTGTGTGTACAGGAGTGGATGTCTCTCTCAGTGTGTGTGTGTGTACAGGAGTGGATTTCTCTCTCAGTGTGTGTGTCTGTACAGGAGTGGATGTCTCACTCAGTGTGTGAGTGCGTACAGGAGTTGATGTCTTTCTCAGTGTGTCTGTGTGTGTTCAGGAGTGGATTTCTCTGTGTGTTTGTGTATGTGTTTAAAGGATTGAATGTCTCTCACAGTGTGTGTGTGTGTGTTCAGGAGTGGATGCCTCTCTCAGTGTGTGTGTGTGTGTACAGGAGTGGATTTCTGTGTGTGTGTGTGTGTTTGTGTGTGTTTAAAGGATTGAATGTCTCTCACAGTGTGTCTGTGTGTGCACAGGAGTGGATGCCTCTGTCAGTGCGTGTGTGTACAGGGTTGGATGCCTCTCTCAGTGTGTTTGTGTACAGGAGTGGATGTCTCACTCAGTGTGTGTGTGTGTACAGGAGTGGATGTCTCTCTCAGTGTGTGTGTATACAGGAGTGGATTTCTCTCTCAGTGTGCTTGTGTGTACAGGAGTGGATGTCTCTCTCAGTGTGTGTGTGTGTACAGGAGTGGATGTCTCTCTCAGTGTGTGTGTGTACAGGAGTGGATTTCTCTCTCAGTGTGTGTGTGTGTACAGGAGTGGATGTCTCCCTCAGTGTGCGTCTGTGTACAGGTGTGGATTTTCTCTCAGTGTGTGTGTGTGTACAGGAGTGGAATGTCTCTCTCAGTCTGTGTGTGTGTGTGTATACAGGAAAAGATGTCTCTCTCAGTGTGTGTGTGTATACAGGAGTGGATGTCTCTCTGTGTGTTTGTGTATACAGGAGTGTATGTCTCTCTCAGTGTGTGTGTGTACAGGAGTGGACGTCTCTCTCAGTGTGTATGTGTACTGAAGTTGATATATCTCTCAGTGTGTGTGTGTGTAAAGTAGTGACTTTCTCTCTCAGTGTGTGTGTGTGTACAGGATTGAATGGCTCTCCTAATGTGTGTGCGTGTGTACAGGAGTGGATGTCTCTCTCAGTGTGTTTGTGTACAGGAGTGGATGTCTCTCTCAGTGTGTGTCTGTGTACAGGAGAGGATGTCTCTTTCAGTGTGTGTGTGTATGTGTACAGGTGTGGATGTCTCTCTCAGTGTGCGTGTATGTACAGGAATGGATGTCTTTCTCAATGTGTTTGTGTATACAGGCGTGGATATAGCTCTCAGTGTGTGAGTGTGTAGAGGAGTGGATGTCTCTCTCAGTGTGTCTCTGTGAACAGGAGTGGATGTCTCTCTCAGGGTGTGTGTGTGTGTGTACAGGAGTGGATGTCTCTCTCAGTGTGTGTGTGTGTACAGGAGTGAATGTCTCTCTCAGTGTGTGTGTGTGTACAGGAGTGGATGTCTCTCTCAGTGATTGTGTGCGTGTGTACAGAGTGGATGTCTCTCTCAGTGTGTGTGTGTACAGGAGTGGATGTCTCTCTCAGTGTGTTTGCGTCTGTCTACAGGAGTGGGTGTCTCTCTCAGTGTGTGTGTGTGTACAGGAGTGGATTTCTTTCTCTGTGTGTGAGTGTGTACAGGATTGAATGTCTCTCTCAGTGTGTGTGTGTACAGGATTGGATTTCTCTCTCAGTGTGTGTGTGTGTACAGGATTGAATGTCTCTCTCAGTGTGTGAGTGTGTACAGGAGCGGACGTCTCTCTCAGTGTGTGTGTGTGTACAGGAGTGGATTTCTCTCTCAGTATGTGTGTCTGTACAGGAGTGGATGTCTCACTCAGTGTGTGAGTGTGTACAGGAGTTGATGTCTTTCTCAGTGTGTGCGTGTGTGTGTGTGTTTAATGGATTGAATGTCTCTCACAGCGTGTGTGTGTGTGTACAGGAGTGGATGCCTCTCTCAGTGTGTGTGTGTGTGTACAGGAGTGGATTTCTCTGTGTGTGTGTGTGTTTAAAGGATTGAATGTCTCTCACAGTGTGTCTTTGTGTGTAAAGGAGTGGATGCCTCTGTCAGTGTGTGTGTGTACAGGGTTGGATGCCTCTCTCAGTGTGTTTGTGTACAGGAGTGGATGTCTCACTCAGTGTGTGTGTGTGTACAGGAGTGGATGTCTCTCTCAGTGTGAATGTATACAGGAGTGGATTTCTCTCTCAGTGTGCTTGTGTGTAAAGGAGTGGATGTCTCTCTCAGTGTGTGTGTGTGTACAGGAGTGGATGTCTCTCTCAGTGTGTGTGTGTACAGGAGTGGATTTCTCTCTCAGTGTGTGTGTGTGTACAGGAGTGGATGTCTCCCTCACTGTGTGTCTGTGTACAGGAGTGGATTTTCTCTCAGTGTGTGTGTGTGTACAGGAGTGGAATGTCTCTCTCAGTGTGTGTGTGTGTGTATACAGGAATAGATGTCCCTCTCAGTGTATGTGTGTATACAGGAGTGGATGTCTCTCTGTGTGTTTGTGTATACAGGAGTGTATGTCTCTCTCAGTGTGTGTGTGTACAGGAGTTGATGTCTCTCTCAGTGTGTGTGTGTATACAGGAGTGGATGTCTCTCTGTGTGTTTGTGTATACAGGAGTGTATGTCTCTCTCAGTGTGTATGTGTACTGATGTTGATATATCTCTCAGTGTGTGTGTGTACAGGAGTGGATTTCTCTCTCAGTGTGTGTGTGTGTGTACAAGAGTGTATGGCTCTCTCAGTGTGTGCGTATGTACAGGAGTTGATGTCTCACTCAGTGTGTGTGTGTGTGTGTGTACAGGAGTGGATACCTCTCTCAGTGTGAGAGTGTGTACTGGATTGAATGTCTCTCTCGGTGTGTGTGCGTGTACAGGAGTGGATGTCTCTCTCAGTGTGTGTGTGTACAGGAGTGGATGTCTCTCTCAGTGTGTGTGTGTGTGTGTACAAGAGTGGATTTCTCTCTCATGTGTGTGTGTGTAGAGGAATGGATGTCTCCCTCAGTTTGTGTTTGAGTACAGGTGTGGATATCGCTCTCAGTGTGTGACTGTGTAGAGGAGTGGATGTCTCTCTCAGTGTCTGTGCGTGTACAGGAGTTGTAGTCTCTCTCAGTGTGTGTGTGTGTGCACAGGAGTGGATGTCTCTCTCAGTGTGTGTGTGTGTGTGTACAGGAGTAGATGTCTCTCACAGTGTGTGTGTCTGTACAGGAGTTGATGTCTCTCTCAGCGTGTGTGTGTACAGGAGTGAATGTCTCTCTCAGTGTGTGTGTGTGTACAGGAGTGGATGTCTGTCTCAGCGTGTGTGTGTACAGGAGTTGATGTCTCTCTCATTGTGTGTGTGTGTACAGGATTGGATGTCTCTCCCAGTGTGTGTCTGTGTACAGGAGTGGATGTCTCTCTCAGCGTGTATGTGTACAGGAGTGGATGTCTCTCTCAGCGTGTGTGTGTACAGGAGTGGATGTCTCTCTCAGTGTGTGTGTCTATACAGGAGTGGATGTCTCTCTCAGTGTGTGTGTGGGTACAGGAGTAGATGTCTCTCACAGTGTGTGTCTGTGTACAGGAGTGGATGTCTCTCTCAGCGTGTGTGTGTACAGGAGTGGATGTCATTCTCAGTGTGTTTGTGTCTGTCTACAGGAGTGGGTGTCTCTCTCAGTGTGTGTGTGTACAGCAGTGGATGTCACTCTCAGTGTGTGTGTGTACAGGAGTGGATGTCTCTCTCAGTGTGTGTGTGTGTGTGTACAGGAGTGGATTTCTCTCTCATGTGTGTATGTGTACAGGAGTGGATGTCTCTCTCAGTGAGAGTGTGTGTACAGGAGTGGATGTCTCTCTCAGTGTGTGTGTGTACAGGAGTGGATTTCTCTCTCAGTGTGTGTGTATGTACAGGAATGGATGCCTCTCTCAGTGTGTGTGTGTACAGGAGTGGATGTCTCACTCAGTGTGTGTGTTTGTACAGGAGTGGACTTCTCTCTCAGTGTGTGTGTGTGTACAAAGGTGGATTTCTCTCTCAGTGTGTGTGTGTGTGTACAGGAGTGGATGTCTCTCTCAGTGTGTGTGTGAACAGGAGAGGATGTCTCTCTCAGTGTTTGTGTGTACAGGAGTTGAAGTCACTCTCAGCGTGTGTGTTTTTACAGGAGTGGATGTCTCTCTCAGTGAATGTCTGCGTGTAATGAAGGGGATGTCTCTCTCAGTGTGTGTGTGTGTACAGGAGTTGATGTCTCTCTCAGTGTGTGAGTGTGTGTGTACAGGAGTGGATATCTCTCTCAGCGTGTGTGCTTACTGGATTGAATGTCTCTCTCAGTGTGTGTGCGTGCACAGGAGTGGATGTCTCTCTCAGTGTGTGTGTGTACAGGAGTGGATGTCTCTCTCAGTGTGTGTGTGTGTACAGGAGTGGATTTCTCTCTCAGTGTGTGTGTCTGTACAGGAGTGGATGTCTCACTCAGTGTGTGAGTGCGTACAGGAGTTGATGTCTTTCTCAGTGTGTCTGTGTGTGTACAGGAGTGGATTTCTCTGTGTGTTTGTGTATGTGTTTAAAGGATTGAATGTCTCTCACAGTGTGTGTGTGTGTGTTCAGGAGTGGATGCCTCTCTCAGTGTGTGTGTGTGTGTACAGGAGTGGATTTCTCTGTGTGTGTGTGTGTGTGTGTGTGTTTAAAGGATTGAATGTCTCTCACAGTGTGTCTGTGTGTGTACAGGAGTGGATGCCTCTGTCAGTGCGTGTGTGTACAGGGTTGGATGCCTCTCTCAGTGTGTTTGTGTACAGGAGTGGATGTCTCACTCAGTGTGTGTGTGTGTACAGGAGTGGATGTCTCTCTCAGTGTGTGTGTATACAGGAGTGGATTTCTCTCTCAGTGTGCTTGTGTGTACAGGAGTGGATGTCTCTCTCAGTGTGTGTGTGTGTACAGGAGTGGATGTCTCTCTCAGTGTGTGTGTGTACAGGAGTGGATTTCTCTCTCAGTGTGTGTGTGTGTACAGGAGTGGATGTCTCCCTCAGTGTGCGTCTGTGTACAGGTGTGGATTTTCTCTCAGTGTGTGTGTGTGTACAGGAGTGGAATGTCTCTCTCAGTGTGTGTGTGTGTGTGTATACAGGAAAAGATGTCTCTCTCAGTGTGTGTGTGTATACAGGAGTGGATGTCTCTCTGTGTGTTTGTGTATACAGGAGTGTATGTCTCTCTCAGTGTGTGTGTGTACAGGAGTGGACGTCTCTCTCAGTGTGTATGTGTACTGAAGTTGATATATCTCTCAGTGTGTGTGTGTGTAAAGTAGTGACTTTCTCTCTCAGTGTGTGTGTGTGTACAGGATTGAATGGCTCTCCTAATGTGTGTGCGTGTGTACAGGAGTGGATGTCTCTCTCAGTGTGTTTGTGTACAGGAGTGGATGTCTCTCTCAGTGTGTGTCTGTGTACAGGAGAGGATGTCTCTTTCAGTGTGTGTGTGTATGTGTACAGGTGTGGATGTCTCTCTCAGTGTGCGTGTATGTACAGGAATGGATGTCTTTCTCAATGTGTTTGTGTATACAGGCGTGGATATAGCTCTCAGTGTGTGAGTGTGTAGAGGAGTGGATGTCTCTCTCAGTGTGTCTCTGTGAACAGGAGTGGATGTCTCTCTCAGGGTGTGTGTGTGTGTACAGGAGTGGATGTCTCTCTCAGTGTGTGTGTGTGTACAGGAGTGAATGTCTCTCTCAGTGTGTGTGTGTGTACAGGAGTGGATGTCTCTCTCAGTGATTGTGTGCGTGTGTACAGAGTGGATGTCTCTCTCAGTGTGTGTGTGTACAGGAGTGGATGTCTCTCTCAGTGTGTTTGCGTCTGTCTACAGGAGTGGGTGTCTCTCTCAGTGTGTGTGTGTGTACAGGAGTGGATTTCTTTCTCTGTGTGTGAGTGTGTACAGGATTGAATGTCTCTCTCAGTGTGTGTGTGTACAGGATTGGATTTCTCTCTCAGTGTGTGTGTGTGTACAGGATTGAATGTCTCTCTCAGTGTGTGAGTGTGTACAGGAGCGGACGTCTCTCTCAGTGTGTGTGTGTGTACAGGAGTGGATTTCTCTCTCAGTGTGTGTGTCTGTACAGGAGTGGATGTCTCACTCAGTGTGTGAGTGTGTACAGGAGTTGATGTCTTTCTCAGTGTTTGCGTGTGTGTGTGTGTTTAATGGATTGAATGTCTCTCACAGCGTGTGTGTGTGTGTACAGGAGTGGATGCCTCTCTCAGTGTGTGTGTGTGTGTACAGGAGTGGATTTCTCTGTGTGTGTGTGTGTTTAAAGGATTGAATGTCTCTCACAGTGTGTCTTTGTGTGTAAAGGAGTGGATGCCTCTGTCAGTGTGTGTGTGTACAGGGTTGGATGCCTCTCTCAGTGTGTTTGTGTACAGGAGTGGATGTCTCACTCAGTGTGTGTGTGTGTACAGGAGTGGATGTCTCTCTCAGTGTGTATGTATACAGGAGTGGATTTCTCTCTCAGTGTGCTTGTGTGTAAAGGAGTGGATGTCTCTCTCAGTGTGTGTGTGTGTACAGGAGTGGATGTCTCTCTCAGTGTGTGTGTGTACAGGAGTGGATTTCTCTCTCAGTGTGTGTGTGTGTACAGGAGTGGATGTCTCCCTCACTGTGTGTCTGTGTACAGGAGTGGATTTTCTCTCAGTGTGTGTGTGTGTACAGGAGTGGAATGTCTCTCTCAGTGTGTGTGTGTGTGTGTATACAGGAATAGATGTCCCTCTCAGTGTATGTGTGTATACAGAAGTGGATGTCTCTCTGTGTGTTTGTGTATACAGGAGTGTATGTCTCTCTCAGTGTGTGTGTGTACAGGAGTTGATGTCTCTCTCAGTGTGTGTGTGTATACAGGAGTGGATGTCTCTCTGTGTGTTTGTGTATACAGGAGTGTATGTCTCTCTCAGTGTGTATGTGTACTGATGTTGATATATCTCTCAGTGTGTGTGTGTACAGGAGTGGATTTCTCTCTCAGTGTGTGTGTGTGTGTACAATAGTGTATGGCTCTCTCAGTGTGTGCGTATGTACAGGAGTTGATGTCTCACTCAGTGTGTGTGTGTGTGTGTGTGTGTACAGGAGTGGATACCTCTCTCAGTGTGAGAGTGTGTACTGGATTGAATGTCTCTCTCGGTGTGTGTGCGTGTACAGGAGTGGATGTCTCTCTCAGTGTGTGTGTGTACAGGAGTGGATGTCTCTCTCAGTGTGTGTGTGTGTGTACAAGAGTGGATTTCTCTCTCATGTGTGTGTGTGTAGAGGAATGGATGTCTCCCTCAGTTTGTGTTTGAGTACAGGTGTGGATATCGCTCTCAGTGTGTGACTGTGTAGAGGAGTGGATGTCTCTCTCAGTGTCTGTGCGTGTACAGGAGTTGTAGTCTCTCTCAGTGTGTGTGTGTGTGTGCACAGGAGTGGATGTCTCTCTCAGTGTGTGTGTGTGTGTGTACAGGAGTAGATGTCTCTCACAGTGTGTGTGTCTGTACAGGAGTTGATGTCTCTCTCAGCGTGTGTGTGTACAGGAGTTAATGTCTCTCTCAGTGTGTGTGTGTGTACAGGAGTGGATGTCTGTCTCAGCGTGTGTGTGTACAGGAGTTGATGTCTCTCTCATTGTGTGTGTGTGTACAGGATTGGATGTCTCTCCCAGTGTGTGTCTGTGTACAGGAGTGGATGTCTCTATCAGCGTGTATGTGTACAGGAGTGGATGTCTCTCTCAGCGTGTGTGTGTACAGGAGTGGATGTCTCTCTCAGTGTGTGTGTCCGTACAGGAGTGGATGTCTCTCTCAGTGTGTGTGTGGGTACAGGAGTAGATGTCTCTCACAGTGTGTGTCTGTGTACAGGAGTGGATGTCTCTCTCAGCGTGTGTGTGTACAGGAGTGGATGTCTCTCTCAGTGTGTGTGTGTACAGGGTTGGATGCCTCTCTCAGTGTGTTTGTGTACAGGAGTGGATGTCTCACTCAGTGTGTTTGTGTGTACAGGAGTGGATGTCTCTCTCAGTGTGTATGTATACAGGAGTGGATTTCTCTCTCAGTGTGCTTGTGTGTAAAGGAGTGGATGTCTCTCTCAGTGTGCGTGTGTGTACAGGAGTGGATGTCTCTCTCAGTGTGTGTGTGTACAGGAGTGGATTTCTCTCTCAGTGTGTGTGTGTGTACAGGAGTGGATGTCTCCCTCACTGTGTGTCTGTGTACAGGAGTGGATTTTCTCTCAGTGTGTGTGTGTGTACAGGAGTGGAATGTCTCTCTCAGTGTGTGTGTGTGTGTGTATACAGGAATAGATGTCCCTCTCAGTGTATGTGTGTATACAGGAGTGGATGTCTCTCTGTGTGTTTGTGTATACAGGAGTGTATGTCTCTCTCAGTGTGTGTGTGTACAGGAGTTGATGTCTCTCTCAGTGTGTGTGTGTATACAGGAGTGGATGTCTCTCTGTGTGTTTGTGTATACAGGAGTGTATGTCTCTCTCAGTGTGTATGTGTACTGATGTTGATATATCTCTCAGTGTGTGTGTGTACAGGAATGGATTTCTCTCTCAGTGTGTGTGTGTGTGTACAAGATTGTATGGCTCTCTCAGTGTGTGCGTATGTACAGGAGTTGATGTCTCACTCAGTGTGTGTGTGTGTGTGTGTACAGGAGTGGATACCTCTCTCAGTGTGAGAGTGTGTACTGGATTGAATGTCTCTCTCGGTGTGTGTGCGTATACAGGAGTGGATGTCTCTCTCAGTGTGTGTGTGTACAGGAGTGGATGTCTCTCTCAGTGTGTGTGTGTGTGTACAAGAGTGGATTTCTCTCTCATGTGTGTGTGTGTAGAGGAATGGATGTCTCCCTCAGTTTGTGTTTGAGTACAGGTGTGGATATCGCTCTCAGTGTGTGACTGTGTAGAGGAGTGGATGTCTCTCTCAGTGTCTGTGCGTGTACAGGAGTTGTAGTCTCTCTCAGTGTGTGTGTGTGTGCACAGGAGTGGATGTCTCTCTCAGTGTGTGTGTGTGTGTGTACAGGAGTAGATGTCTCTCACAGTGTGTGTGTCTGTACAGGAGTTGATGTCTCTCTCAGCGTGTGTGTGTACAGGAGTGAATGTCTCTCTCAGTGTGTGTGTGTGTACAGGAGTGGATGTCTGTCTCAGCGTGTGTGTGTACAGGAGTTGATGTCTCTCTCATTGTGTGTGTGTGTACAGGATTGGATGTCTCTCCCAGTGTGTGTCTGTGTACAGGAGTGGATGTCTCTCTCAGCGTGCATGTGTACAGGAGTGGATGTCTCTCTCAGCGTGTGTGTGTACAGGAGTGGATGTCTCTCTCAGTGTGTGTGTGGGTACAGGAGTAGATGTCTCTCACAGTGTGTGTCTGTGTACAGGAGTGGATGTCTCTCTCAGCGTGTGTGTGTACAGGAGTGGATGTCTCTCTCAGTGTGTTTGTCTCTGTCTACAGGAGTGGGTGTCTCTCTCAGTGTGTGTGTGTGTACAGGACTGGATTTCTTTCTCTGTGTGTGAGTGTGTACAGGATTGAATGTCTCTCTCAGTGTGTGTGTGTACAGGCTTGGATTTCTCTCTCAGTGTGTGTGTGTGTACAGGATTGAATATCTCTCTCAGTGTGTGAGTGTGTACAGGAGCGGACGTCTCTCTCAGTGTGTGTGTGTGTACAGGAGTGGATTTCTCTCTCAGTGTGTGTGTCTGTACAGGAGTGGATGTCTCACTCAGTGTGTGAGTGTGTACAGGAGTTGATGTCTTTCTCAGTGTGTGCGTGTGTGTGTGTGTTTAATGGATTGAATGTCTCTCACAGCGTGTGTGTGTGTGTACAGGAGTGGATGCCTCTCTCAGCGTGTGTGTGTGTGTACAGGAGTGGATTTCTCTGTGTGTGTGTGTGTTTAAAGGATTGAATGTCTCTCACAGTGTGTCTTTGTGTGTACAGGAGTGGATGCCTCTGTCAGTGTGTGTGTGTACAGGGTTGGATGCCTCTCTCAGTGTGTTTGTGTACAGGAGTGGATGTCTCACTCAGTGTGTGTGTGTGTACAGGAGTGGATGTCTCTCTCAGTGTGTATGTATACAGGAGTGGATTTCTCTCTCAGTGTGCTTGTGTGTAAAGGAGTGGATGTCTCTCTCAGAGTGTGTGTGTTTACAGGAGTGGATGTCTCTCTCAGTGTGTGTGTGTACAGGAGTGGATTTCTCTCTCAGTGTGTGTGTGTGTACAGGAGTGGATGTCTCCCTCACTGTGTGTCTGTGTACAGGAGTGGATTTTCTCTCAGTGTGTGTGTGTGTACAGGAGTGGAATGTCTCTCTCAGTGTGTGTGTGTGTGTATACAGGAATAGATGTCCCTCTCAGTGTATGTGTGTATACAGGAGTGGATGTCTCTCTGTGTGTTTGTGTATACAGGAGTTTATGTCTCTCTCAGTGTGTGTGTGTACAGGAGTTGATGTCTCTCTCAGTGTGTGTGTGTATACAGGAGTGGATGTCTCTCTGTGTGTTTGTGTATACAGGAGTGTATGTCTCTCTCAGTGTGTATGTGTACTGATGTTGATATATCTCTCAGTGTGTGTGTGTACAGGAGTGGATTTCTCTCTCAGTGTGTGTGTGTACAAGAGTGTATGGCTCTCTCAGTGTGTGCGTATGTACAGGAGTTGATGTCTCACTCAGTGTGTGTGTGTGTGTGTGTGTACAGGAGTGGATACCTCTCTCAGTGTGAGAGTGTGTACTGGATTGAATGTCTCTCTCGGTGTGTGTGCGTGTACAGGAGTGGATGTCTCTCTCAGTGTGTGTGTGTACAGGAGTGGATGTCTCTCTCAGTGTGTGGGTGTGTGTACAAGAGTGGATTTCTCTCTCATGTGTGTGTGTGTAGAGGAATGGATGTCTCCCTCAGTTTGTGTTTGAGTACAGGTGTGGATATCGCTCTCAGTGTGTGACTGTGTAGAGGAGTGGATGTCTCTCTCAGTGTCTGTGCGTGTACAGGAGTTGTAGTCTCTCTCAGTGTGTGTGTGTGTGCACAGGAGTGGATGTCTCTCTCAGTGTGTGTGTGTGTGTGTACAGGAGTAGATGTCTCTCACAGTGTGTGTGTCTGTACAGGAGTTGATGTCTCTCTCAGCGTGTGTGTGTACAGGAGTTAATGCCTCTCTCAGTGTGTGTGTGTGTACAGGAGTGGATGTCTGTCTCAGCGTGTGTGTGTACAGGAGTTGATGTCTCTCTCATTGTGTGTGTGTGTACAGGATTGGATGTCTCTCCCAGTGTGTGTCTGTGTACAGGAGTGGATGTCTCTCTCAGCGTGTATGTGTACAGGAGTGGATGTCTCTCTCAGCGTGTGTGTGTACAGGAGTGGATGTCTCTCTCAGTGTGTGTGTCTATACAGGAGTGGATGTCTCTCTCAGTGTGTGTGTGGGTACAGGAGTAGATGTCTCTCACAGTGTGTGTCTGTGTACAGGAGTGGATGTCTCTCTCAGCGTGTGTGTGTGTGTGTACAGGAGTAGATGTCTCTCACAGTGTGTGTGTCTGTACAGGAGTTGATGTCTCTCTCAGCGTGTGTGTGTACAGGAGTTAATGCCTCTCTCAGTGTGTGTGTGTGTACAGGAGTGGATGTCTGTCTCAGCGTGTGTGTGTACAGGAGTTGATGTCTCTCTCATTGTGTGTGTGTGTACAGGATTGGATGTCTCTCCCAGTGTGTGTCTGTGTACAGGAGTGGATGTCTCTCTCAGCGTGTATGTGTACAGGAGTGGATGTCTCTCTCAGCGTGTGTGTGTACAGGAGTGGATGTCTCTCTCAGTGTGTGTGTCTATACAGGAGTGGATGTCTCTCTCAGTGTGTGTGTGGGTACAGGAGTAGATGTCTCTCACAGTGTGTGTCTGTGTACAGGAGTGGATGTCTCTCTCAGCGTGTGTGTGTACAGGAGTTGATGTCTCTCTCAGTGTGTGTGTGAGTACAGGAGTGGATTTCACTCTCATGGTGCGTGTGCGTACAGGAGTGGAAGTCTCTCTCAGTGTGTGTGTGTGTACAGGAGTGGATTTCTTTCTCTGTGTGTGAGTATGTCCAGGAGTGGTTGTCTCTCACAGTGTGTGTGTGTACAGGAGTGGATTTCTCTCTCAGTGTGTGAGTGTGTACAGGAGTGAGCGTCTCTCACAGTGTGTGTGTGTGTACAGGAGTGGATTTCTCTCTCAGTGTGTGTATGTACAGGAGTGGATTTCTCTCTCAGTGTGCGTGTATGTACAGGAGTGGATGTCTCACTCAGTGTGTGTGTGTGTATACAAGAGTGGATTTCTCTCTCAGTGTGTGTGTGTTTACAGGATTGAATGTCTCTCACAGTGTGTGTACAGGAATGGATGCCTCTCTCAGTGTGTGTGTGTACAGGAGTGGACTTCTCTCTCAGTGTGTGTGTGTAAACAGGAGTGGATGTCTCACTCAGTGTGTTTGTGTATACAGGAGTGGAGGTCGCTCTCAGTGTCTGTGTACAGGATTACATGTCCCTCTTATTGTGTGTGTGTTTACAGGAATGGATGTCTCTCTCATTGTGTGTGTGTGTACAGGAGTGGATGTCTCTCTCAGTGTGTGTGTGTACAGGAGTGGATGTCTCTCACAGTGTGTGTGTTTGTGTGTGTGTGTGTGCGTACAGGAGTGGATGTCTCTCTCAGTGTGTATGTGTACAAGAGTTGATATCTCTCTCGGTGTATGTGTGTGTACAGGTGTGGATTTCACTCTCAGTGTGTATGTGTGTACAGGAGTGGATGTCTCTCTCAGTTTGTGTGTGTGTGTACAGGAGTGGATTTCTATGTGTGTGTCTGTGTGTGTGTTTAAAGGATTGAATGTCTCTCACAGTGTGTCTGTGTGTGTAAAGGAGTGGATGCCTCTCTCAGTGTGTTTGTGTACAGGGTTGGATGCCTCTCTCAGTGTGTTTGTGTACAGGAGTGGATGTCTCACTCAGTGTGTGTGTGTACAGGAGTGGATGTCTCTCTCAGTGTGTGTGTATACAGGTGTGGATTTCTCTCTCAGTGTGCTTGTGTGTACAGGAGTGGATGCCTCTCTCAGTGTGTGTGTGTGTACAGGAGTGGATGTCTCTCTCAGTGTGTGTGTGTACAGGAGTGCATTTCTCTCTCAGTGTGTGTGTGTGTACAGGAGTGGATGTCTCCCTCAGTGTGCGTCTGTGTACAGGAGTGGTTTTTCTCTCAGTGTGTGTGTGTGTACAGGAGTGGAATGTCTCTCTCAGTGTGTGTGTGTGTGTATTCAGGAATAGATGTCTCTCTCAGTGTGTGTGTGTACAGGAGTTGATGTCTCTCTCAGTGTGTGTGTGTGTGTGTGTGTGTACAGGAGTGGACGTCTCTCTCAGGGTGTATGTGTACTGAAGTTGATATATCTCTCAGTGTGTGTGTGTGTTCAGGAGTGGATTTCTCTCTCAGTGTGTGTGTGTGGACAGGAGTGGATGTCTCTCTCAGTGTGTGCGTGTATACAGGAGTTGATGTCTCTCTCAGTGTGTGTATGTGTGTAAAGTAGTGACTTTCTCTCTCAGTGTGTGTGTGTGTACAGTATTGAATGTCTCTCCTAGTGTGTGTGTGTGTACAGGAGTGGATGTCTCTCTCAGTGTGTTTGTGTACAGGAGTGGATGTCTATCTCAGTGTGTGTCTGTGTACAGGAGAGGATGTCTCTCTCAGTGTGTGTTTGTGTATGTGTACAGGTGTGGATGTCTCTCTCAGTGTGCGCGTGTGTACAGGATTGGATGATTCTCAATGTGTTTGTGTGCACAGGCGTGGATATAGCTCTCAGTGTGTGAGTGTGTAGAGGAGTCGATGTCTCTCTCAGTGTGTGTCTGTGAACAGGAGCGGATGTCTCGCTCAGTGTGTGTGTGTGTACAGGAGTGGATGTCTCTCACAGTGTGTGTGTGTTTGTGTACAGGAGTGGATGTCTCTCTCGGCGAGTTTGTGTGTACAGGTGTTGAAGTCTCTCTCAGTGTGTGTGTGTTTACAGGAGTGGATTTCTCTCCCAGTGTGTGTGTCTATACAGGATTGGATGTCTCACTCAGTGTGTGAGTGTGTACAGGAGTTGATATCTTTCTCAGTGTGTGTGTGTGTGTGTACAGGAGTGGATTCCTCTGTGTGTGTGTGTGTGTGTGTGTGTGTGTGTGTTTAAAGGATTGAATGTCTCTCACAGTGTGTCTGTGTGTGTACAGGAGTGGATTTTTCTGTGTGTGTGTGTGTTTGTGTTTAAAGGATTGAATGTCTCTCACAGTGTGTCTGTGTGTGTACAGGAGTGGATGCCTCTGTCAGTGTGTGTGTGTACAGGGTTGGATGTCTCTCTCAGTGTGTGTGTGTACAGGAGTGGATGTCTCTCACAGTGTGTGTGTTTGTGTGTGTGTGTGTGCGTACAGGAGTGGATGTCTCTCTCAGTGTGTATGTGTACAAGAGTTGATATCTCTCTCGGTGTATGTGTGTGTACAGGTGTGGATTTCACTCTCAGTGTGTATGTGTGTACAGGAGTGGATGTCTCTCTCAGTTTGTGTGTGTGTGTACAGGAGTGGATTTCTATGTGTGTGTCTGTGTGTGTGTTTAAAGGATTGAATGTCTCTCACAGTGTGTCTGTGTGTGTAAAGGAGTGGATGCCTCTCTCAGTGTGTTTGTGTACAGGGTTGGATGCCTCTCTCAGTGTGTTTGTGTACAGGAGTGGATGTCTCACTCAGTGTGTGTGTGTACAGGAGTGGATGTCTCTCTCAGTGCGTGTGTATACAGGTGTGGATTTCTCTCTCAGTGTGCTTGTGTGTACAGGTGTGGATGCCTCTCTCAGTGTGTGTGTGTGTACAGGAGTGGATGTCTCTCTCAGTGTGTGTGTGTACAGGAGTGCATTTCTCTCTCAGTGTGTGTGTGTGTACAGGAGTGGATGTCTCCCTCAGTGTGCGTCTGTGTACAGGAGTGGTTTTTCTCTCAGTGTGTGTGTGTGTACAGGAGTGGAATGTCTCTCTCAGTGTGTGTGTGTGTGTATTCAGGAATAGATGTCTCTCTCAGTGTGTGTGTGTACAGGAGTTGATGTCTCTCTCAGTGTGTGTGTGTGTGTGTGTGTGTACAGGAGTGGACGTCTCTCTCAGGGTGTATGTGTACTGAAGTTGATATATCTCTCAGTGTGTGTGTGTGTTCAGGAGTGGATTTCTCTCTCAGTGTGTGTGTGTGGACAGGAGTGGATGTCTCTCTCAGTGTGTGCGTGTATACAGGAGTTGATGTCTCTCTCAGTGTGTGTATGTGTGTAAAGTAGTGACTTTCTCTCTCAGTGTGTGTGTGTGTACAGTATTGAATGTCTCTCCTAGTGTGTGTGTGTGTACAGGAGTGGATGTCTCTCTCAGTGTGTTTGTGTACAGGAGTGAATGTCTATCTCAGTGTGTGTCTGTGTACAGGAGAGGATGTCTCTCTCAGTGTGTGTTTGTGTATGTGTACAGGTGTGGATGTCTCTCTCAGTGTGCGCGTGTGTACAGGATTGGATGATTCTCAATGTGTTTGTGTGCACAGGCGTGGATATAGCTCTCAGTGTGTGAGTGTGGGGAGGAGTGGATGTCTCGCTCAGTGTGTGTGTGTGTACAGGAGTGGATGTCTCTCACAGTGTGTGTGTGTTTGTGTACAGGAGTGGATGTCTCTCTCGGCGAGTTTGTGTGTACAGGAGTTGAAGTCTCTCTCAGTGTGTGTGTGTTTACAGGAGTGGATTTCTCTCCCAGTGTGTGTGTCTATACAGGAGTGGATGTCTCACTCAGTGTGTGAGTGTGTACAGGAGTTGATATCTTTCTCAGTGTGTGTGTGTGTGTGTACAGGAGTGGATTCCTCTGTGTGTGTGTGTGTGTGTGTGTGTGTGTTTAAAGGATTGAATGTCTCTCACAGTGTGTCTGTGTGTGTACAGGAGTGGATTTTTCTGTGTGTGTGTGTGTATGTGTTTAAAGGATTGAATGTCTCTCACAGTGTGTCTGTGTGTGTACAGGAGTGGATGCCTCTGTCAGTGTGTGTGTGTACAGGGTTGGATGCCTCTCTCAGTGTGTTTGTGTACAGGAGTGGATGTCTCACTCAGTGTGTGTGTGTACAGGAGTGGATGTCTCTCTCAGTGTGCTTGTGTGTACAGGAGTGGATGTCTCTCACAGTGTATGTGTGTGTACAGGAGTGGATTTCTCTCTCAGTGTGTGTGTGTGTACAGGAGTGGATTTCTCTCTCAGTGTGTGTGTGTACAGGAGTGGATGTCTCCCTCAGTGTGTGTCTGTGTACAGCAGTGGATTTTCTCTCAGTGTGTGTGTGTGTACAGGAGTGGAATGTCTCTCTCAGTGTGTGTGTGTGTGTGTATACAGGAATAGATGTCTCTCTCAGTGTGTGTGTGTATACAGGAGTGGATGTCTCTCAGTGTGTTTGTGTATACAGGAGTGTATGTCTCTCTCAGTGTGTGTGTGTACAGGAGTTGATGTATCTCTCAGTGTGTGTGTGTATACAGGAGTGGATGTCTCTCTGTGTGTTTGTTTATACAGGAGTGTATGTCTCTCTCAGTGTGTATGTGTACTGAAGTTGATATATCTCTCAGTGTGTGTGTGTGTACGGCAGTGGATGTCTCTCTCAGTGTGTGTGTGTACAGGAGTGGATGTCTCTCTCAGTGGGTGTGTGTGTGTGTACAGGAGTGGATTTCTCTCTCATGCGTGTGTGTGTACAGCAGTGGATGTCACTCTCAGTGTGTGTGTGTACAGGAGTGGATGTCTCTCTCAGCGTGTGTGTGTGTGTGTGTACAGGAGTGGATTTCTCTCTCATGTGTGTATGTGTACAGGAGTGGATGTCTCTCTCAGTGAGAGTATGTGTACAGGAGTGGATGTCTCTCTCAGTGTGTGTGTGTACAGGAGTGGATATCTCTCTCTCAGTGTGTGTGTGTGTGTACAGGAGTGGATTTCTATGTGTGTGTCTGTGTGTGTGTTTAAAGGATTGAATGTCTCTCACAGTGTGTCTGTGTGTGTAAAGGAGTGGATGCCTCTCTCAGTGTGTTTGTGTACAGGGTTGGATGCCTCTCTCAGTGTGTTTGTGTACAGGAGTGGATGTCTCACTCAGTGTGTGTGTGTACAGGAGTGGATGTCTCTCTCAGTGTGTGTGTATACAGGTGTGGATTTCTCTCTCAGTGTGCTTGTGTGTACAGGAGTGGATGCCTCTCTCAGTGTGTGTGTGTGTACAGGAGTGGATGTCTCTCTCAGTGTGTGTGTGTACAGGAGTGCATTTCTCTCTCAGTGTGTGTGTGTGTACAGGAGTGGATGTCTCCCTCAGTGTGCGTCTGTGTACAGGAGTGGATTTTCTCTCAGTGTGTGTGTGTGTACAGGAGTGGAATGTCTCTCTCAGTGTGTGTGTGTGTGTATTCAGGAATAGATGTCTCTCTCAGTGTGTGTGTGTACAGGAGTTGATGTCTCTCTCAGTGTGTGTGTGTGTGTGTGTGTGTACAGGAGTGGACGTCTCTCTCAGGGTGTATGTGTACTGAAGTTGATATATCTCTCAGTGTGTGTGTGTGTTCAGGAGTGGATTTCTCTCTCAGTGTGTGTGTGTGGACAGGAGTGGATGTCTCTCTCAGTGTGTGCGTGTATACAGGAGTTGATGTCTCTCTCAGTGTGTGTATGTGTGTAAAGTAGTGACTTTCTCTCTCAGTGTGTGTGTGTGTACAGTATTGAATGTCTCTCCTAGTGTGTGTGTGTGTACAGGAGTGGATGTCTCTCTCAGTGTGTTTGTGTACAGGAGTGGATGTCTATCTCAGTGTGTGTCTGTGTACAGGAGAGGATGTCTCTCTCAGTGTGTGTTTGTGTATGTGTACAGGTGTGGATGTCTCTCTCAGTGTGCGCGTGTGTACAGGATTGGATGATTCTCAATGTGTTTGTGTGCACAGGCGTGGATATAGCTCTCAGTGTGTGAGTGTGTAGAGGAGTCGATGTCTCTCTCAGTGTGTGTCTGTGAACAGGAGCGGATGTCTCGCTCAGTGTGTGTGTGTGTACAGGAGTGGATGTCTCTCACAGTGTGTGTGTGTTTGTGTACAGGAGTGGATGTCTCTCTCGGCGAGTTTGTGTGTACAGGTGTTGAAGTCTCTCTCAGTGTGTGTGTGTTTACAGGAGTGGATTTCTCTCCCAGTGTGTGTGTCTATACAGGATTGGATGTCTCACTCAGTGTGTGAGTGTGTACAGGAGTTGATATCTTTCTCAGTGTGTGTGTGTGTGTGTACAGGAGTGGATTCCTCTGTGTGTGTGTGTGTGTGTGTGTGTGTGTGTGTTTAAAGGATTGAATGTCTCTCACAGTGTGTCTGTGTGTGTACAGGAGTGGATTTTTCTGTGTGTGTGTGTGTTTGTGTTTAAAGGATTGAATGTCTCTCACAGTGTGTCTGTGTGTGTACAGGAGTGGATGCCTCTGTCAGTGTGTGTGTGTACAGGGTTGGATGTCTCTCTCAGTGTGTGTGTGTACAGGAGTGGATGTCTCTCACAGTGTGTGTGTTTGTGTGTGTGTGTGTGCGTACAGGAGTGGATGTCTCTCTCAGTGTGTATGTGTACAAGAGTTGATATCTCTCTCGGTGTATGTGTGTGTACAGGTGTGGATTTCACTCTCAGTGTGTATGTGTGTACAGGAGTGGATGTCTCTCTCAGTTTGTGTGTGTGTGTACAGGAGTGGATTTCTATGTGTGTGTCTGTGTGTGTGTTTAAAGGATTGAATGTCTCTCACAGTGTGTCTGTGTGTGTAAAGGAGTGGATGCCTCTCTCAGTGTGTTTGTGTACAGGGTTGGATGCCTCTCTCAGTGTGTTTGTGTACAGGAGTGGATGTCTCACTCAGTGTGTGTGTGTACAGGAGTGGATGTCTCTCTCAGTGCGTGTGTATACAGGTGTGGATTTCTCTCTCAGTGTGCTTGTGTGTACAGGTGTGGATGCCTCTCTCAGTGTGTGTGTGTGTACAGGAGTGGATGTCTCTCTCAGTGTGTGTGTGTACAGGAGTGCATTTCTCTCTCAGTGTGTGTGTGTGTACAGGAGTGGATGTCTCCCTCAGTGTGCGTCTGTGTACAGGAGTGGTTTTTCTCTCAGTGTGTGTGTGTGTACAGGAGTGGAATGTCTCTCTCAGTGTGTGTGTGTGTGTATTCAGGAATAGATGTCTCTCTCAGTGTGTGTGTGTACAGGAGTTGATGTCTCTCTCAGTGTGTGTGTGTGTGTGTGTGTGTACAGGAGTGGACGTCTCTCTCAGGGTGTATGTGTACTGAAGTTGATATATCTCTCAGTGTGTGTGTGTGTTCAGGAGTGGATTTCTCTCTCAGTGTGTGTGTGTGGACAGGAGTGGATGTCTCTCTCAGTGTGTGCGTGTATACAGGAGTTGATGTCTCTCTCAGTGTGTGTATGTGTGTAAAGTAGTGACTTTCTCTCTCAGTGTGTGTGTGTGTACAGTATTGAATGTCTCTCCTAGTGTGTGTGTGTGTACAGGAGTGGATGTCTCTCTCAGTGTGTTTGTGTACAGGAGTGAATGTCTATCTCAGTGTGTGTCTGTGTACAGGAGAGGATGTCTCTCTCAGTGTGTGTTTGTGTATGTGTACAGGTGTGGATGTCTCTCTCAGTGTGCGCGTGTGTACAGGATTGGATGATTCTCAATGTGTTTGTGTGCACAGGCGTGGATATAGCTCTCAGTGTGTGAGTGTGGGGAGGAGTGGATGTCTCGCTCAGTGTGTGTGTGTGTACAGGAGTGGATGTCTCTCACAGTGTGTGTGTGTTTGTGTACAGGAGTGGATGTCTCTCTCGGCGAGTTTGTGTGTACAGGAGTTGAAGTCTCTCTCAGTGTGTGTGTGTTTACAGGAGTGGATTTCTCTCCCAGTGTGTGTGTCTATACAGGAGTGGATGTCTCACTCAGTGTGTGAGTGTGTACAGGAGTTGATATCTTTCTCAGTGTGTGTGTGTGTGTGTACAGGAGTGGATTCCTCTGTGTGTGTGTGTGTGTGTGTGTGTGTGTGTGTGTTTAAAGGATTGAATGTCTCTCACAGTGTGTCTGTGTGTGTACAGGAGTGGATTTTTCTGTGTGTGTGTGTGTATGTGTTTAAAGGATTGAATGTCTCTCACAGTGTGTCTGTGTGTGTACAGGAGTGGATGCCTCTGTCAGTGTGTGTGTGTACAGGGTTGGATGCCTCTCTCAGTGTGTTTGTGTACAGGAGTGGATGTCTCACTCAGTGTGTGTGTGTACAGGAGTGGATGTCTCTCTCAGTGTGCTTGTGTGTACAGGAGTGGATGTCTCTCACAGTGTATGTGTGTGTACAGGAGTGGATTTCTCCCTCAGTGTGTGTCTGTGTACAGCAGTGGATTTTCTCTCAGTGTGTGTGTGTGTACAGGAGTGGAATGTCTCTCTCAGTGTGTGTGTGTGTGTGTATACAGGAATAGATGTCTCTCTCAGTGTGTGTGTGTATACAGGAGTGGATGTCTCTCAGTGTGTTTGTGTATACAGGAGTGTATGTCTCTCTCAGTGTGTGTGTGTACAGGAGTTGATGTATCTCTCAGTGTGTGTGTGTATACAGGAGTGGATGTCTCTCTGTGTGTTTGTTTATACAGGAGTGTATGTCTCTCTCAGTGTGTATGTGTACTGAAGTTGATATATCTCTCAGTGTGTGTGTGTGTACGGCAGTGGATGTCTCTCTCAGTGTGTGTGTGTACAGGAGTGGATGTCTCTCTCAGTGGGTGTGTGTGTGTGTACAGGAGTGGATTTCTCTCTCATGCGTGTGTGTGTACAGCAGTGGATGTCACTCTCAGTGTGTGTGTGTACAGGAGTGGATGTCTCTCTCAGCGTGTGTGTGTGTGTGTGTACAGGAGTGGATTTCTCTCTCATGTGTGTATGTGTACAGGAGTGGATGTCTCTCTCAGTGAGAGTATGTGTACAGGAGTGGATGTCTCTCTCAGTGTGTGTGTGTACAGGAGTGGATATCTCTCTCTCAGTGTGTGTGTGTGTACAGGAGTGGATGTCTCTCTCAGTGTGTGTGTGTGTACAGGAGTGGATATCTCTCTCAGCGTGTGTATGTACAGGAGTGGATGTCTCTCTCAGCGTGTGTGTGTACAAGAGTGGATGTCTCTCTCAGTGTGTGTATGTGTACAGGAGTGGATGGCTCTCTCAGTGTGTGTGTGTGTACAGGAGTTGATGTCTCTCTCAGTGCAAGTGTGTGTACAGGAGTGGATTTCACTCTCAGTGTACGTGTGCGTACAGGAGTGGATGTCTCTCTCAGTGTGTTTGTGTGTACAGGAGTGGATTTCTTTCTCTGTGTGTGAGTGTGTCCAGGAGTGGGTGTCTCTCACATTGTGTATGTGTACAGGAGTGGATTTCTCTCTCAGTGTGTGTGTGTACAGGAGTGAGCGTCTCTCACAGTGTGTGTGTGCGTACAGGAGTGGATTTCTCTCTCAGTGTGTGTGTATGTACAGGAGTGGATTTCTCTCTCAGTGTGTGTGTATGTACAGGAGTGGATGTCTCACTCAGTGTGTCTGTGTGTATACAGGAGTGGATTTCTCTCTCAATGTGTGTGTGTTTACAGGATTGAATGTCTCTCACAGTGTGTGTACAGGAATGGATGCCTCTCTCAGTGTGTGTGTGTACAGGAGTGGATGTCTCACTCAGCGTGTGTGTGCGTACAGGAGTGGACATCTCTCTCAGTGTGTGTGTGTGTACAAGGGTGGATTTCTCTCTCAGTGTGTGTATGTGTGTACAGGAGTGGATGTCTCTCTCAGTGTGTGTGTGAACATGAGAGGATGTCTCTCTCAGTGTTTGTCTGTACAGGAGTTGAAGTCACTCTCAGAGTGTGTGTTTGTACAGGAGTGGATGTCTCTCTCAGTGAGTGTCTGCGTGTAATGAAGTGGTTGACTCTCTCAGTGTGTGTGTGTGTACAGGAGTTGATGTCTCTCTCAGTGTGTGAGTGTGTGTGTACAGGAGTGGATATCTCTCTCAGCGTGTGTGTTAACTGGATTGAATGTCTCTCTCAGTGAGTGTACGTTCACAGGAGTGGATGTCTCTCTCAGTGTGTGTGTGTAGAGGAGTGGACATCTCTCTCAGTGTCTGTGTGTGTACAGGAGTGGGTGTCTCTCTCAGTGTGTGTGTGTGTGTACAGGAGTGGATTTCTTTCTCTGTGTGTGAGTGTGTACAGGATTGAATGTCTCTCTCAGTGTGTGTGTGTACAGGAGTGGATTTCTCTGTGTGTGTGTTTGTGTACAGGAGTGGATTTCTCTCTCAGTGTGTGTGTGTGTACAGGAGTGGATGTCTCTCACAGTGTGTGTGTGTTTGTGTACAGGAGTGGATGTCTCTCTCGGCGAGTTTGTGTGTACAGGAGTAGAAGTCTCTATCAGTGTGTGTGTGTTTACAGGAGTAGATTTCTCTCTCAGTTTGTGTGTCTGTACAGGAGTGGATGTCTCACTCAGTGTGTGAGTGTGAACAGGAGTTGATGTCTTTCTCAGTGTGTGTGTGTGTGTACAGGAGTGGATTTCTCTGTGTGTGTGTGTGTGTGTGTGTTTAAAGGATTGAATGTCTCTCACAGTGTGTCTGTGTGTGTACAGGTGTGGATGCATCTGTCATTGTGTGTGTGTACAGGGTTGGATGCCTCTCTCAGTGTGTTTGTGTACAGGAGTGGATGTCTCAGTCAGTGCGTGTGTGTGTACAGGAGTGGATGTCTCTCTCAGTGCGCTTGTGTGTACAGGAGTGGATGTCTCTCTCAGTGTGTGTGCGTGTACAGGAGTGGATTTCTCTCTCAGTGTGCTTGTGTGTACAGGAGTGGATGTCTCTCACAGTGTGTGTGTGTACAGGAGTGGATTTCTCTCTCAGTGTGTGTGTGTGTGTGTACAGGAGTGGATGTCTCCCTCAGTGTGTGTCTGTGTACAGGAGTGGATTTTCTCTCAGTGTGTGTGTGTGTACAGGAGTGGAATGTCTCTCTCAGTGTGTGTGTGTGTGTGTATACAGGAATAGATGTCTCTCTCAGTGTGTGTGTGTATACAGGAGTGGATGTCTCTCAGTGTGTTTGTGTATACAGGAGTGTATGTCTCTCTCAGTGTGTGTGTGTACAGGAGTTGATGTCTCTCTCAGTGTGTGTGTGTATACAGGAGTGGATGTCTCTCTGTGTGTTTATGTATACAGGAGTGTATGTCTCTCTCAGTGTGTATGTGTACTGAAGTTGATATATCTCTCAGTGTGTGTGTGTGTGTACAGCAGTGGACGTATCTCTCATTGTGTGTGTGTACAGGAGTGGATGTCTCTCTCAGTGGGTGTGTGTGCGTGTACAGGAGTGGATTTCTCTCTCATGTGTGTGTGTGTACAGCAGTGGATGTCACTCTCAGTGTGTGTGTGTACAGGAGTGGATGTCTATCTCAGCGTGTGTGTGTGTGTGTGTACAGGAGTGGATTTCTCTCTCATGTGTGTATGTGTACAGGAGTGGATGTCTCTCTCAGTGAGAGTGTGTGTACAGGAGTGGATGTCTCACTCAGTGTGTGTGTGTGTATACAGGAGTGGATTTCTCTCTCGGTGTGTGTGTGTTTACAGGATTGAATGTCTCTCACAGTGTGTGTACAGGAATGGATGCCTCTCTCAGTGTGTGTGTGTACAGGAGTGGATGTCTCACTCAGTGTGTGTGTTTGTACAGGAGTGGACTTCTCTCTCAGTGTGTGTGTGTGTACAAACGTGGATTTCTCTCTCAGTGTGTGTGTGTGTGTACAGGAGTGGATGCCTCTCTCAGTGTGTGTGTGTACAGGAGTGGATGTCTCACTCAGTGTGTGTGTTTGTACAGGAGTGGACTTCTCTCTCAGTGTGTGTGTGTGTACAAACGTGGATTTCTCTCTCAGTGTGTGTGTGTTTGTACAGGAGTGGATGTCTCTCTCAGTGAGTGTCTGCGTGTAATGAAGTGGTTGACTCTCTCAGTGTGTGTGTGTGTACAGGAGTTGATGTCTCTCTCAGTGTGTGAGTGTGTGTGTACAGGAGTGGATATCTCTCTCAGCGTGTGTGTTTACTGGATTGAATGTCTCTCTCAGTGTGTGTGCGTGCACAGGAGTGGATGTCTCTCTCAGTGTGTGTGTGTACAGGAGTGGATGTCTCTCTCAGTGTGTGCGTGTGTACAGGAGTGGATTTCTCTCTCAGTGTGTGCGTCTGTACAGGAGTGGATGTCTCACTCAGTGTGTGAGTGTGTACAGGAGTTGATGTCTTTCTCAGTGTGTGTGTGTGTGTACAGGAGTGGATTTCTCTGTGTGTGCGTGTGTGTGTTTAAAGGATTGAATGTCTCTCACAGTGTGTGTGTGTGTGTTCAGGAGTGGATGCCTCTCTCAGTGTGTGTGTGTGTGTACAGGAGTGGATTTCTATGTGTGTTTCTGTGTGTGTGTTTAAAGGATTGAATGTCTCTCACAGTGTGTCTGTGTGTGTACAGGAGTGGATGCCTCTCTCAGTGTGTTTGTGTACAGGGTTGGATGCCTCTCTCAGTGTGTTTGTGTACAGGAGTGGATGTCTCACTCAGTGTGTGTGTGTACAGGAGTGGATGTCTCTCTCAGTGTGTGTGTGTACAGGAGTGCATTTCTCTCTCAGTGTGTGTGTGTGTACAGGAGTGGATGTCTCCCTCAGTGTGCGTCTGTGTACAGGAGTGGATTTTCTCTCAGTGTGTGTGTGTGTACAGGAGTGGAATGTCTCTCTCAGTGTGTGTGTGTGTACAGGAGTGGATGTCTCTCTCAGTGTGTGTGTGTACAGGAGTGCATTTCTCTCTCAGTGTGTGTGTGTGTACAGGAGTGGATGTCTCCCTCAGTGTGCGTCTGTGTACAGGAGTGGATTTTCTCTCAGTGTGTGTGTGTGTACAGGAGTGGAATGTCTCTCTCAGTGTGTGTGTGTGTGTATTCAGGAATAGATGTCTCTCTCAGTGTGTGTGTGTACAGGAGTTGATGTCTCTCTCAGTGTGTGTGTGTGTGTGTGTGTGTACGGGAGTGGACGTCTCTCTCAGGGTGTATGTGTACTGAAGTTGATATATCTCTCAGTGTGTGTGTGTGTTCAGGAGTGGATTTCTCTCTCAGTGTGTGTGTGTGGACAGGAGTGGATGTCTCTCTCAGTGTGTGTGTGTATACAGGAGTTGATGTCCCTCTCAGTGTGTGTATGTGTGTAAAGTAGTGACTTTCTCTCTCAGTGTGTGTGTGTGTGCACAGTATTGAATGTCTCTCCTAGTGTGTGTGTGTGTACAGGAGTGGATGTCTCTCTCAGTGTGTTTGTGTACAGGAGTGGATGTCTCTCTCAGTGTGTGTCTGTGTACAGGAGAGGATGTCTCTCTCAGTGTGTGTTTGTGTATGTGTACAGGTGTGGATGTCTCTCTCAGTGTGCGCGTGTGTACAGGATTGGATGATACTCAATGTGTTTGTGTGCACAGGCGTGGATATAGCTCTCAGTGTGTGAGTGTGTAGAGGAGTCGATGTCTCTCTCAGTGTGTGTCTGTACAGGAGTGGATGTCTCACTCAGTGTTTGTGTGTGTGTATACAGGAGTAGATGTCTCTCACAGTGTGTGTGTCTGTACAGGAGTGGATGTCTCTCTCAGCGAGTGTGTGTACAGGAGTTAATGTCTCTCTCAGTGTGTGTGTGTGTACAGGAGTGGATGTCTCTCTCAGCGGGTGTGTGTACAGGAGTTGATGTCTCTCTCAGTGTGTGTGTGTGTACAGGAGTGGATGTCTCTCTCAGTGTGTGTGTGTACAGGAGTGGATATCTCTCTCAGCGTGTGTGTGTACAGGAGTGGATGTCTCTCTCAGCGTGTGTGTGTACAGGAGTGGATGTCTCTCTCAGTGTGTGTGTGTGTACAGGAGTGGATGGCTCTCTCAGTGTGTGTGTGTGTGTACAGGAGTTGATGTCTCTCTCAGTGTGTGTGTCTGTACAGGAGTGGATTTCACTCTCAGTGTGCGTGTGCGTACAGGAGTGGATGTCTCTCTCAGTGTGTTTGTGTGTACAGGAGTGGATTTCTTTCTCTGTGTGTGAGTGTGTCCAGGAGTGGGTGTCTCTCACAGTTTGTGTGTGTACAGGAGTGGATTTCTCTCTCAGTGTGTGAGTGTGTACAGGAGTGAGCGTCTCTCACAGTGTGTGTGTGCGTACAGGAGTGGATTTCTCTCTCAGTGTGTGTGTATGTACAGGAGTGGATTTCTCTCTCAGTGTGTGTGTCTGTACAGGAGTGGATGTCTCTCTCAGCGAGTGTGTGTACAGGAGTTAATGTCTCTCTCAGTGTGTGTGTGTGTACAGGAGTGGATGTCTCTCTCAGCGGGTGTGTGTACAGGAGTTGATGTCTCTCTCAGTGTGTGTGTGTGTACAGGAGTGGATGTCTCTCTCAGTGTGTGTGTGTACAGGAGTGGATATCTCTCTCAGCGTGTGTGTGTACAGGAGTGGATGTCTCTCTCAGCGTGTGTGTGTACAGGAGTGGATGTCTCTCTCAGTGTGTGTGTGTGTACAGGAGTGGATGGCTCTCTCAGTGTGTGTGTGTGTGTACAGGAGTTGATGTCTCTCTCAGTGTGTGTGTGTGTACAGGAGTGGATTTCACTCTCAGTGTGCGTGTGCGTACAGGAGTGGATGTCTCTCTCAGTGTGTTTGTGTGTAGAGGAGTGGATTTCTTTCTCTGTGTGTGAGTGTGTCCAGGAGTGGGTGTCTCTCACAGTTTGTGTGTGTACAGGAGTGGATTTCTCTCTCAGTGTGTGAGTGTGTACAGGAGTGAGCGTCTCTCACAGTGTGTGTGTGCGTACTGGAGTGGATTTCTCTCTCAGTGTGTGTGTATGTACAGGAGTGGATTTCTCACTCAGTGTGTGTGTATGTACAGGAGTGGATGTCTCACTCAGTGTGTCTGTGTGTATACAGGAGTGGATTTATCTCTCAGTGTGTGTGTGTTTACAGGATTGAATGTCTCTCACAGTGTGTGTACAGGAATGGATGCCTCTCTCAGTGTGTGTGTGCACAGGAGTGGATGTCTCACTCAGCGTGTGTGTGCGTACAGGAGTGGACTTCTCTCTCAGTGTGTGTGTGTGTACAAGGGTGGATTTCTCTCTCAGTGTGTGTGTGCGTGTACAGGAGTGGATGTCTCTCTCAGTGTGTGTGTGAACAGGAGAGGATGTCTCTCTCAGTGTTTGTACAGGAGTTGAAGTCACTCTCAGAGTGTGTGTTTGTACAGGAGTGGATGTCTCTCACAGTGAGTGTCTGCGTGTAATGAAGTGGATGACTCTCTCAGTGTGTGTGTGTGTGTACAGGAGTGGATGTCTCTCTCAGTGTGTGTGTGTACAGGAGTGGATTTCTCTATCAGTGTGTGTGTATGTACAGGAGTGGATGTCTCACTCAGTGTGTGTGTGTGTATACAGGAGTGGATTTCTCTCTCGGTGTGTGTGTGTTTACAGAATTGAATGTCTCTCACAGTGTGTGTACAGGAATGGATGCCTCTCTCAGTGTGTGTGTGTACAGGAGTGGATGTCTCACTCAGTGTTTGTGTTTGTACAGGAGTGGACTTCTCTCTCAGTGTGTGTGTGTGTACAAAGGTGGATTTCTCTCTCAGTGTGTGTGTGTGTGTACAGGAGTGGATGTCTCTCTCAGTGTGTGTGTGAACAGGAGAGGATGTCTCTCTCAGCGTTTGTGTGTACAGGAGTTGAAGTCACTCTCAGTGTGTGTGTCTGTACAGGAGTGGATGTCTCTCTCAGCGAGTGTGTGTACAGGAGTTAATGTCTCTCTCAGTGTGTGTGTGTGTACAGGAGTGGATGTCTCTCTCAGCGGGTGTGTGTACCGGAGTTGATGTCTCTCTCAGTGTGTGTGTGTGTACAGGAGTGGATATCTCTCTCAGCGTGTGTGTGTACAGGAGTGGATGTCTCTCTCAGCGTGTGTGTGTACAGGAGTGGATGTCTCTCTCAGTGTGTGTGTGTGTACAGGAGTGGATGGCTCTCTCAGTGTGTGTGTGTGTGTCCAGGAGTTGATGTCTCTCTCAGTGTGTGTGTGTGTACAGGAGTGGATTTCACTCTCAGTGTGCGTGTGCATACAGGAGTGGATGTCTCTCTCAGTGTGTTTGTGTGTACAGGAGTGGATTTCTTTCTCTGTGTGTGAGTGTGTCCAGGAGTGGGTGTCTCTCACAGTGTGTGTGTGTACAGGAGTGGATTTCTCTCTCAGTGTGTGAGTGTGTACAGGAGTGAGCGTCTCTCACAGTGTCTGTGTGCGTACAGGAGTGGATTTCTCTCTCAGTGTGTGTGTATGTACAGGAGTGGATTTCTCTCTCAGTGTGTGTGTATGTACAGGAGTGGATGTCTCACTCAGTGTGTCTGTGTGTATACAGGAGTGGATTTCTCTCTCAGTGTGTGTGTGTTTACAGGATTGAATGTCTCTCACAGTGTGTGTACAGGAATGGATGCCTCTCTCAGTGTGTGTGTGTACAGGAGTGGATGTCTCACTCAGCGTGTGTGTGCGTACAGGAGTGGACTTCTCTCTCAGTGTGTGTGTGTGTACAAGGGTGGATTTCTCTCTCAGTGTGTGTGTGTGTGTACAGGAGTGGATGTCTCTCTCAGTGTGTGTGTGAACAGGAGAGGATGTATCTCTCAGTGTTTGTCTGTACAGGAGTTGAAGTCACTCTCAGAGTGTGTGTTTGTACAGGAGTGGATGTCTCTCTCAGTGAGTGTCTGCGTGTAATGAAGTGGATGACTCTCTCAGTGTGTGTGTGTGTACAGGAGTTGATGTCTCTCTCAGTGTGTGAGTGTGTGTGTACAGGAGTGGATATCTCTCTCAGCGTGTGTGTTTACTGGATTGAATGTCTCTCTCAGTCTGTGTACGTTCACAGGAGTGGATGTCTCTCTCAGTGTGTGTGTGTAGAGGAGTGGACATCTCTCTCAGTGTCTGTGTGTGTACAGGAGTGGGTGTCTCTCTCAGTGTGTGTGTGTGTGTACAGGAGTGGATTTCTTTCTCTGTGTGTGAGTGTGTACAGGATTGAATGTCTCTCTCAGTGTGTGTGTGTACAGGAGTGGATTTTTCTGTGTGTGTGTGTTTGTGTACAGGAGTGGATTTCTCTCTCAGTGTGTGTGTGTACAGGAGTGGATGTCTCTCACAGTGTGTGTGTGTTTGTGTACAGGAGTGGATGTCTCTCTCGGCGAGTTTGTGTGTACAGGAGTTGAAGTCTCTCTCAGTGTGTGTGTGTTTACAGGAGTGGATTTCTCTCTCAGTGTGTGTGTCTGTACAGGAGTGGATGTCTCACTCAGTGTGTGAGTGTGTACAGGAGTTGATGTCTTTCTCAGTGTGTGTGTGTGTGTACAGGAGTGGATTTCTCTGTGTGTGTGTGTGTGTGTGTTTAAAGGATTGAATGTCTCTCACAGTGTGTCTGTGTGTGTACAGGAGTGGATGCATCTGTCATTGTGTCTGTGTACAGGGTTGGATGCCTCTCTCAGTGTGTTTGTGTACAGGAGTGGATGTCTCACTCAGTGCGTGTGTGTGTACAGGAGTGGATGTCTCTCTCAGTGTGCTTGTGTGTACAGGAGTGGATGTCTCTCTCCGTGTGCGTGTGTGTACAGGAGTGGATTTCTCTCTCAGTGTGCTTGTGTGTACAGGAGTGGATGTCTCTCACAGTGTGTGTGTGTACAGGAGTGGATTTCTCTCTCAGTGTGTGTGTGTGTTTGTACAGGAGTGGATGTCTCCCTCAGTGTGTGTCTGTGTACAGGAGTGGATTTTCTCTCAGTGTGTGTGTGTGTACAGGAGTGGAATGTCTCTCTCAGTGTGTGTGTGTGTGTGTATACAGGAATAGATGTCTCTCTCAGTGTGTGTGTGTATACAGGAGTGGATGTCTCTCAGTGTGTTTGTGTATACAGGAGTGTATGTCTCTCTCAGTGTGTGTGTGTACAGGAGTTGATGTCTCTCTCAGTGTGTGTGTGTATACAGGAGTGGATGTCTCTCTGTGTGTTTGTGTATACAGGAGTGTATGTCTCTCTCAGTGTGTATGTGTACTGAAGTTGATATATCTCTCAGTGTGTGTGTGTGTACAGCAGTGGACGACTCTCTCATTGTGTGGGTGTACAGGAGTGGATGTCTCTCTCAGTGGGTGTGTGTGCGTGTACAGGAGTTGATTTCTCTCTCATGTGTGTGTGTGTACAGCAGTGGATGTCATTCTCAGTGTGTGTGTGTACAGGAGTGGATGTCTCTCTCAGCGTGTGTGTGTGTGTGTGTACAGGAGTGGATTTCTCTCTCATGTGTGTATGTGAACAGGAGTCGATGTCTCTCTCAGTGAGAGTGTGTGTACAGGAGTGGATGTCTCTCTTAGTGTGTGTGTGTACAGGAGTGTATTTCACTCTCAGTGTGTGTGTATGTACAGGAGTGGATGTCTCACTCAGTGTGTGTGTGTGTATTCAGGAGTGGATTTCTCTCTCGGTGTGTGTGTGTTTACAGGATTGAATGTCTCTCACAGTGTGTGTACAGGAATGGATGCCTCTCTCAGTGTGTGTGTGTGCAGGAGTGGATGTCTCACTCAGTGTGTGTGTTTGTACAGGAGTGGACTTCTCTCTCAGTGTGTGTGTGTGTACAAAGGTGGATTTCTCTCTCAGTGTGTGTGTGTGTGTACAGGAGTGGATGTCTCTCTCAGTGTGTGTGTGAACAGGAGAGGATGTCTCTCTCAGCGTTTGTGTGTACAGGAGTTGAAGTCACTCTCAGTGTGTGTGTTTGTACAGGAGTGGATGTCTCTCTCAGTGAGTGTCTGCGTGTAATGAAGTGGATGTCTCTCTCAGTGTGTGTGTGTGTACAGGAGTGGATGTCTCTCTCAGTGTGTGAGTGTGTGTGTACAGGAGTGGATATCTCTCTCAGCGTGTGTGTTCACTGGATTGAATGTCTCTCTCAGTGTGTGTGCATGCACAGGAGTGGATGTCTCTCTCAGTGTGTGTGTGTACAGGAGTGGATGTCTCTCTCAGTGTGTGCGTGTGTACAGGAGTGGATTTCTCTCTCAGTGTGTGCGTCTGTACAGGAGTGGATGTCTCACTCAGTGTGTGAGTGTGTACAGGAGTTGATGTCTTTCTCAGTTTGTGTGTGTGTGTACAGGAGTGGATGCCTCTCTCAGTGTGTTTGTGTGTGTACAGGAGAGGATTTCTCTGTGCGTGTGTGTGTGTGTGTTTAGAGGATTCAATGTCTCTCACAGTGTGTCTGTGTGTGTACAGGAGTGGATGCCTCTCTCAGTGTGTGTGTGTACAGGGTTGGATGCATCTCTCAGTGTGTTTGTGTACAGGAGTGGATGTCTCACTCAGTGTGTGTGTGTGTACAGGAGTGGATATCTCTCTCAGTGTGTGTGTATACAGGAGTGGATTTCTCTCTCAGTGTGCTTGTGTGTACAGGAGTGGATGTCTCTCTCAGTGTGTTTGTGTGTACAGGAGTGGATGTCTCTCTCAGTGTGTGTGTGTACAGGAGTGGAATGTCTCTCTCAGTGTGTGTGTGTGTGTGTATACAGGAATAGATGTCTCTCCCAGTGTGTGTGTGTATACAGGAGTGGTTGTCTCTCTGTGTGTTTGTGTATACAGGAGTGTATGTCTCTCTCAGTGTGTGTGTGTACAGGAGTTGATGTCTCTCTCAGTGTGTGTGTGTATACAGGAGTGGATGTCTCTGTGTGTGTGTGTGTACAGGAGTGGATATCTCTCTCAGTGTGAGAGTGTGTACTGGATTGAATGTCTCTCTCGGTGTGTGAGCGTGTACAGGAGTGGATGTCTCTCTCAGAGTGTGTGTGTACAGGAGTGGATGTCTCTCTCAGTGTGTGTGTGTGTGTGTACAGGAGTGGATTTCTCACTCATGTGTGTGTGTGTACAGGAATGGATGTTTCCCTCAGTATGTGTTTGAGTACAGGAGTGAATATCGCTCTCAGTGTGTGAGTGTGTAGAGGAGTGGATGTGTCTCTCAGTGTCTGTGCGTGTACAGGAGTTGTAGTCACACTCATTGTGTGTGTGTGTACAGGAGCGGATGTCTCTCTCAGTGTGTATGTGTGTGTATACAGGAGTAGATGTCTCTCACAGTGTGTGTGTCTGTACAGGAGTGGATGTCTCTCTCAGCGAGTGTGTGTACAGGAGTTAATGTCTCTCTCAGTGTGTGTGTGTGTACAGGAGTGGATGTCTCTCTCAGCGGGTGTGTGTACAGGAGTTGATGTCTCAATCAGTGTGTGTGTGTGTACAGGAGTGGATATCTCTCTCAGCGTGTGTGTGTACAAGAGTGGATGTCTCTCTCAGCGTGTGTGTGTACAGGAGTGGATGTCTCTCTCAGTGTGTGTGTGTGTACAGGAGTGGATGTCTCTCTCAGTGTGTGTGTGTGTACAGGAGTTGATGTCTCTCTCAGTGTGTGTGTGTGTACAGGAGTGGATTTCACTCTCAGTGTGCGTGTGCGTACAGGAGTGGATGTCTCTCTCAGTGTGTTTGTGTGTACAGGAGTGGATTTCTTTCTCTGTGTGTGAGTGTGTCCAGGAGTGGGTGTCTCTCACAGTGTGTGTGTGTACAGGAGTGGATTTCTCTCTCAGTGTGTGAGTGTGTACAGGAGTGAGCGTCTCTCACAGTGTGTGTGTGCGTACAGGAGTGGATTTCTCTCTCAGTGTTTGTGTATGTACAGGAGTGGATTTCTCTCTTAGTGTGTGTGTATGTACAGGAGTGGATGTCTCTCTCAGTGTGTCTGTGTCTATACAGGAGTGGATTTCTCTCTCAGTGTGTGTGTGTTTACAGGATTGAATGTCTCTCACAGTGTGTGTACAGGAATGGATGCCTCTCTCAGTGTGTGTGTGTACAGGAGTGGATGTCTCACTCAGCGTGTGTGTGCGTACAGGAGTGGACTTCTCTCTCAGTGTGTGTGTGTGTACAAGGGTGGATTTCTCTCTCAGTGTGTGTGTGTGTGTACAGGAGTGGATGTCTCTCTCAGTGTGTGTGTGAACAGGAGAGGATGTCTCTCTCAGTGCTTGTGTGTACAGGAGTTGAAGTCACTCTCAGAGTGTGTGTTTGTACAGGAGTGGATGTCTCTCTCAGTGAGTGTCTGCGTGTAATGAAGTGGATGACTCTCTCAGTGTGTGTGTGTGTACAGGAGTTGATGTTCTCTCAGTGTGTGAGTGTGTGTGTACAGGAGTGGATATCTCTCTCAGCGTGTGTGTTAACTGGATTGAATGTCTCTCTCAGTGTGTGTGCGTTCACAGGAGTGGATGTCTCTCTCAGTGTGTGTCTGTGTACAGGAGTGGATTTACTCTCAGTGTGTGCGTGTGTGCAGGAGTGTAATGTCTCTCTGAGTGTCTGTGTCTGTATATACAGGAATAGATGTCTCTCTCAGTGTGTGTGTGTATACAGGAGTGGATGTCTCTCTCAGTGTGTGTGTGTATACAGGAGTTGATGTCTCTTTCAGTGTGTGTATGTGTGTAAAGTAGTGACTTTCTCTCTCAGTGTGTGTTTGTGTACAGGATTGAATGTCTCTCCTAGTGTGTGTGTGTGTACAGGAGTGGATGTCTCTCTCAGTGTGTTTGTGTACAGGAGTGGATGTCTCTCTCAGTGTGTGTCTGTGTACAGGAGAGGATGTCTCTCTCAGTGTGTGTGTGTACGGGAGTGGATGTCACACTCAGTGTGTGAGTGTGTACAGGAGTTGATGTCTTTCTCAGTGTGTGTGTGTGTGTACAGTAGTGGATTTCTCTGTGTGAGCGTGTGTGTGTTTAAAGGATTGAATGTCTCTCACAGTGTGTGTGTGTGTGTTCAGGAGTGGGTGCCTCTCTCAGTGTGTGTGTGTGTGTACAGGAGTGGATTTCTCTGTGTGTGTGTGTGTGTGTGTGTGTGTGTTTAAAGGATTGAATGTCTCTCACAGTGTGTCTGTGTGTGTACAGGAGTGGATGCCTCTGTCAGTGCGTGTGTGTACAGGGTTGGATGCCTCTCTCAGAGTGTTTGTTTACAGGGGTGGATGTCTCACTCAGTGTGTGTGTGTGTACAGGAGTGGATGTCTCTCTCAGTGTGTGTGTATACAGGAGTGGATTTCTCTCTCAGTGTGCTTGTGTGTACAGGAGTGGATGTCTCTCTCAGTGTGTGTGTGTGTACAGGAGTGGATATCTCTCTCAGTGTGTGTGTACAGGAGTGGATTTCTCTCTCAGTGTGTGTGTGTGTACAGGAGTGGATGTCTCCCTCAGTGTGCGTCTGTGTACAGGTGTGGATTTTCTCTCAGTGTGTGCGTGTGTACAGGAGTGGAATGACTCTCTCAGTGTGTGTGTGTGTGTGTATACAGGAATAGATGTCTCTCTCAGTGTGTGTGTGTATACAGGAGTGGATGACTCTCTGTGTGTTTGTATATACAGGAGTGTATGTCTCTCTCAGTGTGTGTGTGTATACAGGAGTTGATGTCTCTCTCAGTGTGTGTGTGTATACAGGAGTGGATGTCTCTCTGTGTGTGTGTGTGTGTACAGGAGTGTATGGCTCTCTCAGTGTGTGCATGTGTACAGGAGTGGATGTCTCTCTCAGTGTGTGTGTGTACAGGAGTGGATATCTCTCTCAGTGTGAGAGTGTGTACTGGATTGAAATTCTCTCTCAGTGTGTGAGCGTGTACAGGAGTGTATGTCTCTCTCAGAGTGTGTGTGTACAGGAGTGGATGTCTCTCTCAGTGTGTGTGTGTGTGTACAGGAGTGGATTTCTCACTCATGTGTGTGTGTGTACAGGAATGGATGTCTCCCTCAGTATGTGTTTGAGTACAGGAGTGAATATCGCTCTCAGTGTGTGAGTGTGTAGAGGAGTGGATGTGTCTCTCAGTGTCTGTGCGTGTACAGGAGTTGTAGTCTCTCTCATTGTGTGTGTGTGTACAGGAGTGGATGTCTCTCTCAGTGTGTGTGTGTGTGTATACAGGAGTAGATGTCTCTCACAGTGTGTGTGTCTGTACAGGAGTGGATGTCTCTCTCAACGAGTGTGTGTACAGGAGTTAATGTCTCTCTCAGTGTGTGTGTGTGTACAGGAGAGGATGTCTCTCTCAGCGGGTGTGTGTACAGGAGTTGATGTCTCTCTCAGTGCGTGTGTGTGTACAGGAGTGGATTTCTCACTCATGTGTGTGTGTGTACAGGAATGGATGTCTCCCTCAGTATGTGTTTGAGTACAGGAGTGAATATCGCTCTCAGTGTGTGAGTGTGTAGAGGAGTGGATGTGTCTCTCAGTGTCTGTGCGTGTACAGGAGTTGTAGTCTCTCTCATTGTGTGTGTGTGTACAGGAGTGGATGTCTCTCTCAGTGAGTGTGTGTGTGTATACAGGAGTAGATGTCTCTCACAGTGTGTGTGTCTGGACAGGAGTGGATGTCTCTCTCAGCGAGTGTGTGTACAGGAGTTAATGTCTCTCTCAGTGTTTGTGTGTGTACAGGAGTGGATGTCTCTCTCAGTGGGTGTGTGTACAGGAGTTGATGTCTCTCTCAGTGTGTGTGTGTGTACAGGAGTGGATGTCTCTCTCAGTGTGTGTGTGTGTCCAGGAGTGGATATCTCTCTCAGTGTGTGTGTGTACAGGAGTGGATTTCTCTCTCAGTGTGTGAGTGTGTACAGGAGTGGATTTCTCTCTCAGTGTGTGTGTATGTACAGGAGTGGATTTCTCTCTCAGTGTGTGTGTATGTACAGGAGTGGATGTCTCACTCAGTGTGTCTGTGTGTATACAGGAGTGGATTTCTCTCTCAGTGTGTGTGTTTACAGGATTGAATGTCTCTCACAGTGTGTGTACAGGAATGGATGCCTCTCTCAGTGTGTGTGTGTACAGGAGTGGATGTCTCATTCAGCGTGTGTGTGCGTACAGGAGTGGACTTCTCTCTCAGTGTGTGTGTGTGTACAAGGGTGGATTTCACTCTCAGTGTGTGTGTGTGTGTACAGGAGTGGATGTCTCTCTCAGTGTGTGTGTGAACAGGAGAGGATGTCTCTCTCAGTGTTTGTGTGTACAGGAGTTGAAGTCACTCTCAGAGTGTGTGTTTGTACAGGAGTGGATGTCTCTCTCAGTGAGTGTCTGCGTGTAATGAAGAGGATGACTCTCTCAGTGTGTGTGTGTGTACAGGAGTTGATGTCTCTCTCAGTGTGTGAGTGTGTGTGTACAGGAGTGGATATCTCTCTCAGCGTGTGTGTTTACTGGATTGAAATTCTCTCTCAGTGTGTGTGCGTTCACAGGAGTGGATGTCTCTCTCAGTGTGTGTGTGTACAGGAGTGGATGTCTCTCTCAGTGTGTGTGTGTGTGTACAGGAGTGGATTGCTCTCTCATGTCTGTGTGTGTACAGGAATGGATGTCTCCCTCAGTGTGTGTCTGTGCACAGGAGTGGAATATCTCTCAGTGTGTGTGTGTGTACAGGAGTGGATGTCTCTCTCAGTGTGTGTGTGTGTGTGTACAGGAGTAGATGTCTCTCTCAGTGTGTTTGTGTACAGGAGTTGATATCTCTCTCGGTGTGTGTGTGTTTACAGTTGTGGATTTCACTCTCAGTCTGTTTGTGTGTACAGGAGTGGATGTCTCTCTCAGTGTGTCTGTGTGTGTACAGGAGTGGATTTCTCTGTGTGTGTGTGTATGTGTGTGTGTTTAAAGGATTGAATGTCTCTCACAGTGTGTCTGTGTGTGTACAGGATTGGATGCCTCTCTCAGTGTGTCTGTGTACAGGGTTGGATGCCTCTCTCAGTGTGTTTGTGTACAGGAGTGGATGTCTCACTCAGTGTGTATGTGTGTACATGAGTGGATGTCTCTCTCAGTGTGTGTGTATACAGGAGGGGATTTCTCTCCCAGTGTGCATGTGTGTACAGGAGTGGATAACTCTCTCAGTGTGTGTGTGTGTACAGGAGTGGATGTCTCTCTCAGTGTGTGTGTGCACAGGAGTGGATTTCTCCCTCAGTGTGTGTGTGTGTTTTCAGGAGTGGATGTCTCCCTCAGTGTATGTCTGTGTACAGGAGTGGATTTTCTCTCAGTGTGTGCGTGTGTACAGGAGTGGAATGTCTCTCTGAGTGTCTGTGTCTGTATATACAGGAATAGATGTCTCTCTCAGTGTGTGTGTGTATACAGGAGTGTATGTCTCTCTGTGTGTTTGTGTATGCAGGATTGTATGTCTCTCTCAGTGTGTGTGTGTACAGGAGTTGATGTCTCTCTCAGTGTGTGCGTATGTTCAGGAGTTGATGTCTCACTCAGTGTGTGTGTGTGTGTACAGGAGTGGACACCTCTCTCAGTGTGAGAGTGTGTACTGGATTGAATGTCTCTCTCGGTGTGTGTGCGTGTACAGGAGTGGATGTCTCTCTCAGTGTGTGTGTGAGTACAGGAGTAGATTTCTCTCTCAGTGTCTGTGTGTGTACAGGAGTGGATGTCTCTCTCAGTGTGTGTGTGTACAGGAGTGGATTTCTCTCTCAGTGCGTGTGTGTACAGGAGTGGATGTCTCTCTCAGTGAGTGTGTGTGTGTGTGCAGGAGTGGATTTCTCTCTCAGTTTGTGTGTGTACAGGAGAGGATGTCTCTCTCAGTGTGTCAGTGTGTACAGGAGTGGATGTCTCTCTCAGTGTGTGTGTGTGTGTACAGGAGAGGATGTCTCTCTCAGTGTGTGAGTCTACTGGATTGAATTTCTCTCTCAGTGAGTGTGTGTGTACAGGAGTGGATGTCTCTCTCAATGTGTGTGTGTGTACAGGAGCTGATTTCTCTCTCCGTGTCTGTGTGTGTAAAGGAGTGGATGTCTCTCTCAGTATGTGTGTGTACAGGAGTGGATGTCTCTCTCAGTGTGTGTGTGTGTACAGGAGCTGATTTCTCTCTCCGTGTCTGTGTGTGTAAAGGAGTGGATGTCTCTCTGAGTGTGTGTGTGTCCAGGAGTGGTTGTCTCTCTCAGTGTGTGTGTGTGTGTGTGTACAGGAGTGGATGTCTCTCTCAGTGTGTGTGTGTGTACAGGAGTGGATGTCTCTCTCAGTGTGTGTGTGTCCAGGAGTGGATGTCTCTCTCAGTGTGTGTTTGTGTGTATACAGGAGTGGATGTCTCTCTCAGTGTGTGTGTGTGTGTGTACAGGAGTGGATTTCTCTCTCAGTGTGTGTGTGTGTACAGGAGTGGATTTCTCTCTCAGTGTGTGTGTGTATACAGGAGTGGATGTCTCTCTCAGTTTGTGTGTGTGCACAGGAGTGGATGTCTCTCTCAGTGTGTGTGTGTATACAGGAGTGTATGTCTCTCTGTGTGTTTGTGTATACAGGAGTGTATGTCTCTCTCAGTGTGTGTGTGTACAGGAGTTGATGTCTCTCTCAGTGTGTGTGTGTATACAGGAGTGGATGTCTCTCTGTGTGTGTGTGTGTACAGGAGTGTATGGCTCTCTCAGTGTGTGCATGTGTACAGGAGTGGATATCTCTCTCAGTTTGAGAGTGTGTGCTGGATTGAATGTCTCTCTCGGTGTGTGAGCGTGTACAGGAGTGGATGTCTCTCTCAGAGTGTGTGTGTACAGGAGTTAATGTCTCTCTCAGTGTGTGTGTGTGTACAGGAGAGGATGTCTCTCTCAGCGGGTGTGTGTACAGGAGTTGATGTCTCTCTCAGTGTGTGTGTGTGTACAGGAGTGGATTTCTCACTCATGTGTGTGTGTGTACAGGCATGGATGTCTCCCTCAGTATGTGTTTGAGTACAGGAGTGAATATCGCTCTCAGTGTGTGAGTGTGTAGAGGAGTGGATGTGTCTCTCAGTGTCTGTGCGTGTACAGGAGTTGTAGTCTCTCTCATTGTGTGTGTGTGTACAGGAGTGGATGTCTCTCTCAGTGTGTGTGTGTGTGTATACAGGAGTAGATGTCTCTCACAGTGTGTGTGTCTGTACAGGAGTGGATGTCTCTCTCAGCGAGTGTGTGTACAGCAGTTAATGTCTCTCTCAGTGTGTGTGTGTATACAGGGGTGGATGTCTCTCTCAGCGGGTGTGTGTACAGGAGTTGATGTCTCACTCAGTGTGTGTGTGTGTACAGGAGTGGATGTCTCTCTCAGTGTGTGTGTGTGTACAGGAGTGGATATCTCTCTCAGCGTGTGTGTGTACAGGAGTGGATGTCTCTCTCAGCGTGTGTGTGTACAGGAGTGGATGTCTATCACAGTGTGTGTGTGTGTACAGGAGTGGATGGCTCTCTCAGTGTGTGTGTGTGTGTACAGGAGTTGATGTCTCTCTCAGTGTGTGTGTGTGTACAGGAGTGGATTTCACTCTCAGTGTGCGTGTGCGTACAGGAGTGGATGTCTCTCTCAGTGTGTTTGTGTGTACAGGAGTGGATATCTTTCTCTGTGTGTGAGTGTGTCCATGAGTGGGTGTCTCTCACAGTGTGTGTGTGTACAGGAGTGGATTTCTCTCTCAGTGTGTGAGTGTGTACAGGAGTGAGCGTCTCTCACAGTGTGTGTGTATGTACAGGAGTGGATTTCTCTCTCAGTGTGTGTGTATGTACAGGAGTGTATTTCTCTCTCAATGTGTGTGTGTATGTACAGGAGTGGATGTCTCACTCAGTGTGTCTGTGTGTATACAGGAGTGGATTTCTCTCTCAGTGTGTGTGTGTTTACAGGATTGAATGTCTCTCACAGTGTGTGTACAGGAATGGATGCCTCTCTCAGTGTGTGTGTGTGTACAGGAGTGGATGTCTCACTCAGCGTGTGTGTGCGTACAGGAGTGGACTTCTCTCTCAGTGTGTGTGTGTGTACAAGTGTGGATTTCTCTCTCAGTGTGTGTGTGTGTGTACAGGAGTGGATGACTCTCTCAGTGTGTGTGTGAACAGGAGAGGATGTCTCTCTCAGTGTTTGTGTGTACAGGAGTTGTAGTCACTCTCAGTGTGTGTGTGTGTACAGGAGTGGATGTCTCTCTCAGTGAGTGTCTGCGTGTAATGAAGAGGATGACTCTCTCAGTGTGTGTGTGTGTACAGGAGTTGATGTCTCTCTCAGTGTGTGAGTGTGTGTGTACAGGAGTGGATATCTCTCTCAGCATGTGTGTATACTGGATTGAATGTCTCTCTCAGTGTGTGTGCGTTCACAGGAGTGGATGTCTCTCTCAGTGTGTGTGTGTACAGGAGTGGATGTCTCTCTCAGTGTGTGTGTGTGTGTACAGGAGTGGATTGCTCTCTCATGTGTGTGTGTGTACATGAATGGATGTCTCCCTCAGTGTGTGTCTGTGTACAGGAGTGGAATTTCTCTCAGTGTGTGTGTGTACAGGAGTGGATGTCTCTCTCAGTGTGTGTGTGTGTGTGTACAGGAGTAGATGTCTCTCTCAGTGTGTATGTGTACAGGAGTTGATATCTCTCTCGGTGTGTGTGTGTTTACAGGTGTGGATTTCACTCTCAGTGTGTTTGTGTGTACAGGAGTGGATGTCTCTCTCAGTGTGTGTGTGTGTGTACAGGAGTGGATTTCTCTGTGTGTGTGTGTGTGTGTTGAAAGGATTGAATGCCTCTCACAGTGTATCTGTGTGTGTACAGGAGTGGATGCCTCTGTCAGTGTGTGCGTGTACAGAGTTGGATGCCTCTCTCAGTGTGTTTGTGTACAGGAGTGTATGTCTCACTCAGTGTGTGTGTGTGTACATGAGCGGATGTCTCTCTCAGTGTGTGTGTAAACAGGAGGGGATTTCTCTCTCAGTGTGCTTGTGTGTACAGGAGTGGATATCTCTCTCAGTGTGTGTGTGTACAGGAGTGGATGTCTCTCTCAGTGTGTGTGTGCACAGGAGTGGATTTCTCTCTCAGTGTGTGTGTGTGTTTTCAGGAGTGGATGTCTCCCTCAGTGTGTGTCTGTGTACAGGAGTGGATTTTCTCTCAGAGTGTGCGTGTGTACAGGAGTGGAATGTCTCTCTGAGTGTCTGTGTCTGTATATAAAAGAATAGATGTCTCTCTCAGTGTGTGTGTGTATACAGGAGTGTATGTCTCTCTGTGTGTTTGTGTATACAGGAGTGTATGTCTCTCTCAGTGTGTGTGTGAACAGGAGTTGATGTCTCTCTCAGTGTGTGTGTGTGTGCACAGGAGTGGACGTCTCTCTCAGTGTGTATGTGTACTGAAGTTGATTTATCTCTCAGTGTGTGTGTGTGTACAGGAGTAGATTTCTCTCTCAGTGTGTGTGTGTGTACAGGAGTGGATGTCTCGCTCAGTGTGTGTGTGTATACAGGAGTTGATGTCTCTTTCAGTGTGCGTATGTGTGTAAATTAGTGACTTTCTCTCTCAGTGTGTGTCTGTGTACAGGATTGAATGTCTCTCCTAGTGTGTGTGTGTGTACAGGAGTGGATGTCTCTCTCAGTGTGTTTGTGTACAGGAGTGGATGTCTCTCTCAGTGTGTGTCTGTGTACAGGAGAGGATGTCTCTCTCAGTGTGTATGTGCACGGGAGTGGATGTCTCTCTCAGTGTGTGTGTGTACAGGAGTGGATTTCTCTCTCAGTGCGTGTGTGTACAGGAGTGGATGTCTCTCTCAGTGAGTGTGTGTGTGTGTACAGGAGTGGATTTCTCTCTCAGTGTGCGTGTGTACAGGAGAGGATGTCTCTCTCAGTGCGTCAGTGTGTACAGGAGTGGATGTCTCTCTCAGTGTGTGTTTGTGTGTATACAGGAGTGGATGTCTCTCTCAGTGTGTGTGTGTGTGTGTACAGGAGTGGATTTCTCTCTCAGTGTGTGTGTGTGTACAGGAGTGGATTTCTCTCTCAGTGTGTGTGTGTATACAGGAGTGGATGTCTCTCTCAGTTTGTGTGTGTGCACAGGAGTGGATGTCTCTCTCAGTGTGTGTGTGTATACAGGAGTGTATGTCTCTCTGTGTGTTTGTGTATACAGGAGTGTATGTCTCTCTCAGTGTGTGTGTGTACAGGAGTTGATGTCTCTCTCAGTGTGTGTGTGTATACAGGAGTGGATGTCTCTCTGTGTGTGTGTGTGTACAGGAGTGTATGGCTCTCTCAGTGTGTGCATGTGTACAGGAGTGGATATCTCTCTCAGTTTGAGAGTGTGTGCTGGATTGAATGTCTCTCTCGGTGTGTGAGCGTGTACAGGAGTGGATGTCTCTCTCAGAGTGTGTGTGTACAGGAGTTAATGTCTCTCTCAGTGTGTGTGTGTGTACAGGAGAGGATGTCTCTCTCAGCGGGTGTGTGTACAGGAGTTGATGTCTCTCTCAGTGTGTGTGTGTGTACAGGAGTGGATTTCTCACTCATGTGTGTGTGTGTACAGGCATGGATGTCTCCCTCAGTATGTGTTTGAGTACAGGAGTGAATATCGCTCTCAGTGTGTGAGTGTGTAGAGGAGTGGATGTGTCTCTCAGTGTCTGTGCGTGTACAGGAGTTGTAGTCTCTCTCATTGTGTGTGTGTGTACAGGAGTGGATGTCTCTCTCAGTGTGTGTGTGTGTGTATACAGGAGTAGATGTCTCTCACAGTGTGTGTGTCTGTACAGGAGTGGATGTCTCTCTCAGCGAGTGTGTGTACAGCAGTTAATGTCTCTCTCAGTGTGTGTGTGTATACAGGGGTGGATGTCTCTCTCAGCGGGTGTGTGTACAGGAGTTGATGTCTCACTCAGTGTGTGTGTGTGTACAGGAGTGGATGTCTCTCTCAGTGTGTGTGTGTGTACAGGAGTGGATATCTCTCTCAGCGTGTGTGTGTACAGGAGTGGATGTCTCTCTCAGCGTGTGTGTGTACAGGAGTGGATGTCTATCACAGTGTGTGTGTGTGTACAGGAGTGGATGGCTCTCTCAGTGTGTGTGTGTGTGTACAGGAGTTGATGTCTCTCTCAGTGTGTGTGTGTGTACAGGAGTGGATTTCACTCTCAGTGTGCGTGTGCGTACAGGAGTGGATGTCTCTCTCAGTGTGTTTGTGTGTACAGGAGTGGATATCTTTCTCTGTGTGTGAGTGTGTCCATGAGTGGGTGTCTCTCACAGTGTGTGTGTGTACAGGAGTGGATTTCTCTCTCAGTGTGTGAGTGTGTACAGGAGTGAGCGTCTCTCACAGTGTGTGTGTATGTACAGGAGTGGATTTCTCTCTCAGTGTGTGTGTATGTACAGGAGTGTATTTCTCTCTCAATGTGTGTGTGTATGTACAGGAGTGGATGTCTCACTCAGTGTGTCTGTGTGTATACAGGAGTGGATTTCTCTCTCAGTGTGTGTGTGTTTACAGGATTGAATGTCTCTCACAGTGTGTGTACAGGAATGGATGCCTCTCTCAGTGTGTGTGTGTGTACAGGAGTGGATGTCTCACTCAGCGTGTGTGTGCGTACAGGAGTGGACTTCTCTCTCAGTGTGTGTGTGTGTACAAGTGTGGATTTCTCTCTCAGTGTGTGTGTGTGTGTACAGGAGTGGATGACTCTCTCAGTGTGTGTGTGAACAGGAGAGGATGTCTCTCTCAGTGTTTGTGTGTACAGGAGTTGTAGTCACTCTCAGTGTGTGTGTGTGTACAGGAGTGGATGTCTCTCTCAGTGAGTGTCTGCGTGTAATGAAGAGGATGACTCTCTCAGTGTGTGTGTGTGTACAGGAGTTGATGTCTCTCTCAGTGTGTGAGTGTGTGTGTACAGGAGTGGATATCTCTCTCAGCATGTGTGTATACTGGATTGAATGTCTCTCTCAGTGTGTGTGCGTTCACAGGAGTGGATGTCTCTCTCAGTGTGTGTGTGTACAGGAGTGGATGTCTCTCTCAGTGTGTGTGTGTGTGTACAGGAGTGGATTGCTCTCTCATGTGTGTGTGTGTACATGAATGGATGTCTCCCTCAGTGTGTGTCTGTGTACAGGAGTGGAATTTCTCTCAGTGTGTGTGTGTACAGGAGTGGATGTCTCTCTCAGTGTGTGTGTGTGTGTGTACAGGAGTAGATGTCTCTCTCAGTGTGTATGTGTACAGGAGTTGATATCTCTCTCGGTGTGTGTGTGTTTACAGGTGTGGATTTCACTCTCAGTGTGTTTGTGTGTACAGGAGTGGATATCTCTCTCAGTGTGTGTGTGTGTGTACAGGAGTGGATTTCTCTGTGTGTGTGTGTGTGTGTGTGTTGAAAGGATTGAATGCCTCTCACAGTGTATCTGTGTGTGTACAGGAGTGGATGCCTCTGTCAGTGTGTGCGTGTACAGAGTTGGATGCCTCTCTCAGTGTGTTTGTGTACAGGAGTGTATGTCTCACTCAGTGTGTGTGTGTGTACATGAGCGGATGTCTCTCTCAGTGTGTGTGTAAACAGGAGGGGATTTCTCTCTCAGTGTGCTTGTGTGTACAGGAGTGGATATCTCTCTCAGTGTGCTTGTGTGTACAGGAGTGGATTTCTCTCTCAGTGTGTGTGTGTGTTTTCAGGAGTGGATGTCTCCCTCAGTGTGTGTCTGTGTACAGGAGTGGATTTTCTCTCAGAGTGTGCGTGTGTACAGGAGTGGAATGTCTCTCTGAGTGTCTGTGTCTGTATATAAAAGAATAGATGTCTCTCTCAGTGTGTGTGTGTATACAGGAGTGTATGTCTCTCTGTGTGTTTGTGTATACAGGAGTGTATGTCTCTCTCAGTGTGTGTGTGAACAGGAGTTGATGTCTCTCTCAGTGTGTGTGTGTGTGCACAGGAGTGGACGTCTCTCTCAGTGTGTATGTGTACTGAAGTTGATTTATCTCTCAGTGTGTGTGTGTGTACAGGAGTAGATTTCTCTCTCAGTGTGTGTGTGTGTACAGGAGTGGATGTCTCGCTCAGTGTGTGTGTGTATACAGGAGTTGATGTCTCTTTCAGTGTGCGTATGTGTGTAAATTAGTGACTTTCTCTCTCAGTGTGTGTCTGTGTACAGGATTGAATGTCTCTCCTAGTGTGTGTGTGTGTACAGGAGTGGATGTCTCTCTCAGTGTGTTTGTGTACAGGAGTGGATGTCTCTCTCAGTGTGTGTCTGTGTACAGGAGAGGATGTCTCTCTCAGTGTGTATGTGCACGGGAGTGGATGTCTCTCTCAGTGTGTGTGTGTACAGGAGTGGATTTCTCTCTCAGTGCGTGTGTGTACAGGAGTGGATGTCTCTCTCAGTGAGTGTGTGTGTGTGTACAGGAGTGGATTTCTCTCTCAGTGTGCGTGTGTACAGGAGAGGATGTCTCTCTCAGTGCGTCAGTGTGTACAGGAGTGGATGTCTCTCTCAGTGTGTGTGTGTGTGTACAGGAGAGGATGTCTCTCTCAGTGTGTGAGTCTACTGGATTGAATTTCTCTCTCAGTGAGTGTGTGTGTTCAGGAGTGGATGTCTCTCTCAGTGTGTGTGTGTGTACAGGAGTTGATTTCTCTCTCCGTGTCTGTGTGTGTACAGGAGTGGATGTCTCTCTGAGTGTGTGTGTATACAGGAGTGGATGTCTCTCTCAGTGTGTGTGTGTGTGTGTGTACAGTAGTGGATGTCTCTCTCAGTGTGTGTGTGTGTGCAGGAGTGGATGTCTCTCTCAGTGTGTGTGTGTCCAGGAGTGGATGTCTCTCTCAGTGTGTGTGCGTGTGTATACAGGAGTGGATGTCTCTCTCAGTGTGTGTGTGTGTGTGTACAGGAGTGGATTTCTCTCTCAGTGTGTGTGTGTGTACAGGAGTGGATTTCTCTCTCAGTGTGTGTGTGTATACAGGAGTGGATGTCTCTCTCAGTTTGTGTGTGTGCACAGGAGTGGATGTCTCTCTCAGTGTGTGTGTGTGTGTACAGGTGTGCATGTCTCTCTCAGTGTGTGTGTGTGTGTACAGGTGTAGATGTCTCTCTCAGTGTGAGTGTGTGTACAGGAGTGGATATCGCTCTCAGTGTGTGTGTGTACAGGAGTAGATGTCTCTCTCAGTGTGTGTGTGTGTGTACAGGAGTGGATGTCTCTCTCAGTGTGTGTGTGTGTGTACAGGAGTGGACGTCTCTCTCACTGTGTTTGTGTGTACAGGAGTGGATATCGCTCTCAGTGTGTGTGTGTACAGGAGTAGATGTCTCTCTCAGTGTGTGTGTGTGTGTACAGGACTGGATGTCTCACTCAGTGATTGTGTGTGTGTGTACAGGAGTGGATGTCTCTCTCAGTGTGTGTATGTGTGTGTGTGTACAGGAGTGGATGTCTCTCTCAGCGTGTATGTGTACAGGAGTTGATGTCTCTCTCACTGTGTGCGTGTGTACATGAGTGGATTTCACTCTCAGTGTGTGTGTGTGTGTACAGGAGTGGATGTCTCTCTCAGTGTCTGTGCGTGTACAGGAGTTGTAGTCTCTCTCATTGTGTGCGTGTGTGTACAGGAGTGGATGTCTCTCTCAGTGTGTGTGTGTGTGTACAGGAGAGGATGTCTCTATCAGTGTGTCTGTTTGTACAGGATTGGATAAACATCTCAATGTCTGTGTCTGTACTGGAGTGGATGTCTCTCTCAGTGTGTGCGTGTTTGTGTACAGGAGTGGATGTCTCTCTCGGTTAGTGTCTGTGTACAGGAGTTGATGTCTCTCTCAGTGTGTGTGTGTGTACAGGAGACGACGTCTCTCTCAGTGTGTGTGTGTGAGTACAGGAGTGGATGTCTCTCTCAGTGTGTGTGTGTGTACAGGTGTGTATGTCTCTCTCACTGTGTGTGTGTGCACAGGAGTGGATGTCTCTATCAGTGTCTATGTGTACAGGAGTGTATGTTTCTCTCAGTGTGTGTGTGTGTACAGGAGTTGATGTCTCTCTCAGTGTGTGTGTGTGTACAGGAGTGGATGTCTCTCTCAGTGTGTGTGTGTACAGGAGTGGATGTCTCTCTCAGTGTGTGTGTGTGTACAGGAGTGGATGTCTCTCTCAGTGTGTGTGTGTACAGGAGTGGATTTCTGTATCAGTGCGTGTGTGTACAGGAGTGAATGTCTCTCTCAGTGTGTGTGTGTGTACAGGAGTGGATGTCTCACTCAGTGTGTGTGTGTGTGTGTACAGGAGTGGATGTCTCTCTCAGTGTCTATGCGTGTACAGGAGTTGTAGTCTCTGTCAGTGTGTGCGTGTGTGTACAGGAGTGGATGTCTCTCTCAGTGTGTGTGTGTGTGTACAGGAGAGGATGTCTCTATCAGTGTGTCTGTTTGTACAGGATTGGATAAACATCTCAATGTCTGTGTCTGTATAGGAGTGGATGTCTCTCTCAGTGTGTGCGTGTTTGTGTACAGGAGTGGATGTCTCTCTCGGTGAGTGTGTGTGTACAGGAGTTGATGTCTCTCTCAGTGTGTGTGTGTGTACAGGAGTCGACGTCTCTCTCAGTGTGTGTGTGTGAGTACAGGAGTGGATGTCTCTCTCAGTGTGTGTGTGTGTACAGGTGTGTATGTCTCTCTCACTGTGTGTGTGTGTACAGGAGTGGATTTCTCTATCAGTGTCTATGTGTACAGGAGTGTATGTTTCTCTCAGTGTGTGTGTGTGTACAGGAGTTGATGTCTCTCTCAGTGTGTGTGTGTGTAAAGGAGTGGTTGTCTCTCTCAGTGTGTGTGTGTACTGGAGTGGATGTCTCTCTCAGTGTGTGTGTGTGTACAGGAGTGGATGTCTCTCTCAGTGTGTATGTGTACAGGAGTGGATTTCTGTATCAGTGCGTGTGTGTACAGGAGTGGATGTCTCTCTCAGTGTGTGTGTGTGTACAGGAGTGGATGTCTCACTCAGTGTGTGTGTGTGTGTGTACAGGAGTGGATGTCTCTCTCAGTGTGTGTGTGTGAACAGGAGTGGATGTCTCTCTCAGTGCGTGTGTGTACAGGAGTGGATTTCTCTCTCAGTGCGTGTGTGTACAGGAGTCGATGTCTCTCTCAGTGAGTGTGTGTGTGTGTACAGGAGTGGATGTCTCTCTCAGTGTGTGTGTGTACAGGAGAGGATGTCTCTCTCAGTGTGTCAGTGAGTACAGGAGTGGATGTCTCTCTCAGTGTGTGAGTGTGTACAGGAGTGATCGTCTCTCACAGTGTGTGTGTGCGTACAGGAGTGGATTTCTCTCTCAGTGTGTGTGTATGTACAGGAGTGGTTTTGTCTCTCAGTGTGTGCGTATGTACAGGAGTGGATGTCTCACTCAGTGTGTCTGTGTGTATACAGGAGTGGATTTCTCTCTCAGTGTGTGTGTGTTTACAGGATTGAATGTCTCTCACAGTGTGGGTACAGGAATGGATGCCACTCTCAGTGTGTGTGTGTACAGGAGTGGATGTCTCACTCAGCGTGTGTGTGCGTACAGGAGTGGACTTCTCTCTCAGTGTGTGTGTGTGTACAAGGGTGGATTTCTCTCTCAGTGTGTGTGTGTGTGTACAGGAGTGGATGTCTCTCTCAGTGCTTGTGTGTACAGGAGTTGAAGTCACTCTCAGAGTGTGTGTTTGTACAGGAGTTGATATGTCTCTCTCAGTGAGTGTCTGCGTGTAATGAAGTGGATGACTCTCTCAGTGTGTGTGTTTGTACAGGAGTTGATGTCTCTCTCAGTGTGTGAGTGTGTGTGTACAGGAGTGGATATCTCTCTCAGCGTGTGTGTTTACTGGATTGAATGTCTCTCTCAGTGTGTCTGCGTTCACAGGAGTGGATGTCTCTCTCAGTGTGTGTGTGTACAGGAGTGGATGTCTCTCTCAGTGTGTGTGTGTGTGTGTACAGGAGTGGATTGCTCTCTCATGTGTGTGTGTGTACAGGAATGGATGTCTCCCTCAGTGTGTGTCTGTGTACAGGAGTGGAATTTCTCTCAGTGTGTGTGTGTGTACAGGAGTGGATGTCTCTCTCAGTGTGTGTGTGTGTGTGTACAGGAGTAGATGTTTCTCTCAGTGTGTATGTGTACAGGAGTTGATGTCTCTCTCGGTGTGTGTGTGCTTACAGGTGTGGATTTCACTCTCAGTGTGTTTGTGTGTACAGGAGTGGATGTCTCTCTCAGTGTGTGTGTGTGTGTACAGGAGTGGATTTCTCTGTGTGTGTGTGTGTCTGTTTAAAGGATTGAATGTCTCTCACAGTGTGTCTGTGTGTGTACAGGAGTGGATGCCTCTCTCAGAGTGGGTGTGTACAGGGTTGGATGCCTTTCTCAGTGTGTTTGTGTACAGGAGTGGATGTCTCACTCAGCGTGTGTGTGCGTACAGGAGTGGACTTCTCTCTCAGTGTGTGTGTGTGTACAAGGGTGGATTTCTCTCTCAGTGTGTGTGTGTGTGTACAGGAGTGGATGTCTCTCTCAGTGCTTGTGTGTACAGGAGTTGAAGTCACTCTCAGAGTGTGTGTTTGTACAGGAGTGGATATGTCTCTCAGTGAGTGTCTGCGTGTAATGAAGTGGATGACTCTCTCAGTGTGTGTGTTTGTACAGGAGTTGATGTCTCTCTCAGTGTGTGAGTGTGTGTGTACAGGAGTGGATATCTCTCTCAGCGTGTGTGTTTACTGGATTGAATGTCTCTCTCAGTGTGTGTGCGTTCACAGGAGTGGATGTCTCTCTCAGTGTGTGTGTGTACAGGAGTGGATGTCTCTCTCAGTGTGTGTGTGTGTGTGTACAGGAGTGGATTGCTCTCTCATGTGTGTGTGTGTACAGGAATGGATGTCTCCCTCAGTGTGTGTCTGTGTACAGGAGTGGAATTTCTCTCAGTGTGTGTGTGTGTACAGGAGTGGATGTCTCTCTCAGTGTGTGTGTGTGTGTGTGTACAGGAGTAGATGTTTCTCTCAGTGTGTATGTGTACAGGAGTTGATGTCTCTCTCGGTGTGTGTGTGCTTACAGGTGTGGATTTCACTCTCAGTGTGTTTGTGTGTACAGGAGTGGATGTCTCTCTCAGTGTGTGTGTGTGTGTACAGGAGTGGATTTCTCTGTGTGTGTGTGTGTCTGTTTAAAGGATTGAATGTCTCTCACAGTGTGTCTGTGTGTGTACAGGAGTGGATGCCTCTCTCAGAGTGGGTGTGTACAGGGTTGGATGCCTTTCTCAGTGTGTTTGTGTACAGGAGTGTATGTCTCACTCAGTGTGTGTTTGTGTACAGAGGTGAATATCTCTCTCAGTGTGTGTGTGTGTACAGGAGTGGATGTCTCTCTCAGTGTGTGTGTGCACAGGAGTGGATTTCTCTCTCAGTGTGTGTGTGTGTTTTCAGGAGTGGATGTCTCCCTCAGTGTGTGTCTGTGTACAGGAGTGGATTTTCTCTCAGTGTGTGCGTATGTACAGGAGTGGAATGTCTCTCTGAGTGTATGTGTCTGTATATACAGGAATAGATGTCTCTCTCAGTGTGTGTGTGTATACAGGAGTGTATGTCTCTCTGTGTGTTTGTGTATACAGGAGTGTATGTCTCTCTCAGTGTGTGTGTGTACAGGAGTTGATGTCTCTCTCAATGTGTGTGTGTGTACAGGAGTTGATGTCTCTTTCAGTGTGTGTATGTGTGTAAAGTAGTGACTTTCTCTCTCAGTGTGTGTGTGTGTACAGGATTGAATGTCTCTCCTAGTGTGTGTGTGTGTACAGGAGTGGATGTCTCGCTCAGTGTGTTTGTGTACAGGAGTGGATGTCTCTCTCAGTGTGTGTCTGTGTAAAGGAGAGGATGTCTCTCTCAGTGTGTGTGTGTACGGGAGTGGATGTCTCTCTCAGTGTGTGTGTGTACAGGAGTGGATTTCTCTCTCAGTGCGTGCGTGTACAGGAGTGGATGTCTCTCTCAGTGAGTGTGTGTGTGTGTACAGGTGTGGATTTCTCTCTCAGTGTGTGTGTGCACAGGAGAGGATGTCTCTCTCAGTGTGTCAGTCTGTACAGGAGTGGATGTCTCTCTCAGTGTGTGTGTGTGTGTACAGGAGAGGATGTCTCTCTCAGTGTGTGAGTCTACTGGATTGAATTTCTATCTCAGTGAGTGTGTGTGTACAGGAGTGGATGTCTCTCTCAGTGTGTGTGTGTGTACAGGAGTTGATTTCTCTCTCCGTGTCTGTGTGTGCACTGGAGTGGATGTCTCTCTCAGTGTGTGTGTGTACAGGAGTGGATGTCTCTCTCAGTGTGTGTGTGTGTGTGTACAGGAGTGGATGTCTCTCTCAGTGTTTGTGTGTGTACAGGAGTGGATGTCTCTCTCAGTGTGTGTGTGTCCCGGAGTGGATGTCTCTCTCAGTGTGTGTGTGTGTGTATACAGGAGTGGATGTCTCTCTCAGTGTGTGTGTGTGTGTGTGTGTACAGGAGTGGATTTCTCTCTCAGTGTGTGTGTGTGTACAGGAATGGATTTCTCTCTCACTGTGTGTGTGTATACAGGAGTGGATGTCTCTCTCAGTGTGTGTGTGTGTGCACAGGAGTGGATGTCTCTCTCAGTGTGTGTGTGTGTGTACAGGTGTGCATGTCTCTCTCAGTGTGTGTGTGTGTGTACAGGTGTAGATGTCTCTCTCAGTGTGAGTGTGTGTACAGGAGTGGATATCGCTCTCAGTGTGTGTTTGTACGGGAGTAGATGTCTCTCTCAGTTTTGTGTGTGTACAGGAGTGGATGTCTCTCTCAGTGTGTGTGTGTGTACAGGAGTGGATGTCTCTCTCACTGTGTTTGTGTGTACAGGAGTGGATATCGCTCTCAGTGTGTGTGTGTACAGGAGTAGATTTCTCACACAGTGTGTGTTTGTGTGCAGTACTGGATGTCTCTCTCAGTGATTGTGTGTGTGTGTACAGGAGTGGATGTCTCTCTCAGTGTGTGTGTGTGTGTGTGTGCGTGTATAGGAATGGATGTCTCTCTCAGTGTGTCAGTGTGTACAGGAGTGGATGTCTCTCTCAGTGTGTGTGTGTGTGTACAGGAGAGGATGTCTCTCTCAGTGTGTGAGTCTACTGGATTCAATTTCTCTCTCAGTGAGTGTGTGTGTACAGGAGTGGATGTCTCTCTCAGTGTGTGTGTGTGTACAGGAGTGGATGTCTCTATCAGTGTGTGTGTGTGTACAGGAGTTGATTTCTCTCTCCGTGTCTGTGTGTGCACAGGAGTGGATGTCTCTCTCAGTGTGTGTGTGTACAGGAGTGAATGTCTCTCTCAGTGTGTGTGTGTGTGTGTACAGGAGTGGATGTCTCTCTCAGTGTTTGTGTGTGTACAGGAGTGGATGTCTCTCTCAGTGTGTGTGTGTCCAGGAGAGGATGTCTCTCTCAGTGTGTGTGTGTGTGTGTATACAGGAGTGGATGTCTCTCTCAGTGTGTGTGTGTGTGTGTGTACAGGAGTGGATTTCTCTCTCAGTGTGTGTGTGTGTACAGGAGTGGATTTATCTCTCACTGTGTGTGTGTATACAGGAGTGGATGTCTCTCTCAGTGTGTGTGTGCACAGGAGTGAATGTCTCTCTCAGTGTGTGTGTGTGTGTACAGGTGTGCATGTCTCTCTCAGTGTGTGTGTGTGTGTACAGTTGTAGATGTCTCTCTCAGTGTGAGTGTGTGTGCAGGAGTGGATATCGCTCTCAGTGTGTGTGTGTACAGGAGTAGATGTCTCTCTCAGTTTTTGTGTGTGTACAGGAGTGGATGTCTCTCTCAGTGTGTGTGTGTGTACAGGAGTGGATGTCTCTCTCACTGTGTTTGTGTGTACAGGAGTGGATATCGCTCTCAGTGTGTGTGTGTACAGCAGTAGATGTCTCTCTCAGTGTGTGTGTGTGTGCAGGACTGGATGTCTCTCTCAGTGATTGTGTGTGTGTGTACAGGAGTGGATAGTCTCTCTCAGTGTGTGTGTGTGTGTGTGTGAATAGGAATGGATTTCTCTCTCAGCGTGTGTGTGTACAGGAGTTGATGTCTCTCTCACTGTGTGTGTGTGTACAAGAGTGGATTTCACTCTCAGTGTGTGTGTGTTTACAGGAGTGGATGTCTCTCTCAGTGTCTGTGCGTGTTCAGGATTTGTAGTCTCTCTCAGTTTGTGCGTGTGTGTACAGGAGTGGATGTCTCTCTCAGTGTGTGTGTGTGTGTACAGGAGAGGATGTCTCTATCAGTGTGTCTGTGTGTACAGGAGTGGATAAACATCTCAATGTCTGTGTCTGTACAGGAGTGGATGTCTCTCTCAGTGTGTGTGTGTGTACAGGAGTCGACGTCTCTCTCAGTGTGTGTGTGTGAGTACAGGAGTGGATGTCTCTCTCAGTGTGTGTGTGTGTACAGTTGTGTATGTCTCTCTAACTGTGTGTGTGTGTGTACAGGAGTGGATGTCTCTCTCAGTGTCTATGTGTACAGGAGTGGATGTCTCTCTCAGCGTGTGTGTGTACAGGAGTTGATGTCTCTCTCACTGTGTGTGTGTGTAAAAGAGTGGATTTCACTCTCAGTGTGTGTGTGTGTGTGTTTACAGGAGTGGATGTCTCTCTCAGTGTCTGTGCGTGTACAGGACTTGTAGTCTCTCACAGTGTGTGCGTGTGTGTACAGGAGTGGATGTCTCTCTCAGTGTGTGTGTGTGTATACAGGAGAGGATGTCTCTATCAGTGTGTCTGTGTGTACAGGAGTGGATAAACATCTCAATATCTGTGTCTGTACAGGAGTGGATGTCTCTCTCAGTGTGTGCGTGTTTGTGTACAGGAGTGGATGTCTCTCTCGGTGAGTGTGTGTGTACAGGAGTTGATGTCTCTCTCAGTGTGTGTGTCTGTACAGGAGTCGACGTCTCTCTCAGTGTGTGTGTGTGAGTACAGGAGTGGATGTCTCTCTCAGTGTGTGTGTGTGTAGAGGTGTGCATGTCTCTCTCACTGTGTGTGTGTGTACAGGAGTGGATGTCTCACTCAGTGTCTATGTGTACAGGAGTGTATGTTTCTCTCAGTGTGTGTGTGTGTACAGGAGTTGATGTCTCTCTCAGTGTGCGTGTGTGTACAGGAGTGGATGTCTCTCTCAGTGTGTGTGTGTGTCTGTACAGGGGTGGATGTCTCTCTCAGTGTGTGTGTGTGTACAGGAGTGGATGTCTCTCTCAGTGTGTGTGTGTACAGGAGTGGATTTCTCTCTCAGTGCGTGTGTGTACAGGAGTGGATGTCTCTCTCAGTGTGTGTGTGTGTACAGGAGTGGATGTCTCACTCATTGTGTGTGTGTGTGTGTACAGGAGTGGATGTCTCTCTCAGCGTGTGTGTGTGTACAGGAGTGGATGTCTCTCTCAGTGCGTATGTGTACAGGAGTGGATTTCTCTCTCAGTGCGTGTTTGTACAGGAGTGGGTGTCTCTCTCAGTGAGTGTGTGTGTGTGTACAGGAGAGGATGTCTCTCTCAGTGTGAGTGTGTACAGGAGAGGATGTCTCTCTCAGTGTGTCAGTGTGTACAGGAGTGGATGTCTCTCTCAGTGTGTGTGTGAGTGTACAGGAGAGGATGTCTCTCTCAATGTGTGAGTCTACTGGATTGAATTTCTCTCTCAGTGATTGTGTGTGTACAGGAGTGGATGTCTCTCTCAGTGTGTGTGTGTGTACAGGAGTGGATGTCTCTCTCAGTATGTGTGTGTACAGGAGTGGATGTCTCTCTCAGTGTTTGTGTGTGTACAGGAGTTGATTTCTCTCTCCGTGTCTGTGTGTGTACAGGAGTGGATGTCTCTCTCAGTGTGTGTGTGTACAGGAGTGGATGTCTCTCTCAGTGTGTGTGTGTGTGTGTACAGGAGTGGATGTCTCTCTCAGTGTGTGTGTGTGTACAGGAGTGGATGTCACTCTCAGTGTGTGTGTGTCCAGGTGTGGATGTCTCCCTCAGTGTGTGTGTGTGTGTGTACAGGAGTGGATGTCTCTCTCAGTGATTGTGTGTGTGTGTACAGGAGTGGATGTCTCTCTCAGTGTGTGTGTGTGTGTGTGTGTACAGGAGTGGATGTCTCTCTCAGTGTGTGTGTATGTACAGGAGTTGATGTCTCTCTCAGTGTGTGTGTGCGTGTACAGGAGTGGACGTCTCTCTCAGTGTGTATGTGTACTGAAGTTGATTTATCTCTCAGTGTGTGTGTGTGTACAGGAGTAGATTTCTCTCTCAGTGTGTGTGTGTGTACAGGAGTGGATGTCTCTCTCAGTGTGTGTGTGTATACAGGAGTTGATGTCTCTTTCAGTGTGTGTATGTGTGTAAAGTAGTGACTTTCTCTCTCAGTGTGTGTTTGTGTACAGGATTGAATGTCTCTTCTAGTGTGTGTGTGTGTACAGGAGTGGATGTCTCTCTCAGTGTGTTTGTGTACAGGAGTGGATGTCTCTCTCAGTGCGTGTCTGTGTACAGGAGAGGATGTCTCTCTCAGTGTGTGTGTGTATACAGGAGTGGATGTCTCATTGTGTGTGTGTGTGTACAGGAGTGTATGGCTCTCTCAGTGGGTGCATGTGTACAGGAGTGGATGTCTCTCTCAGTGTGTGTGTGTACAGGAGTGGATATCTCTCTCAGTTTGTGTGTGTGTACAGGATTGAATGTCTCTCTCAGTGTGTGCATGTGTGTACAGGAGTGGATGTCTCTCTCAGTGTGTGTGTGTGTGTGTGTACAGGAGTGGATGTCTCTCTCAGCGTGTGTGTGTACAGGAGTTGATGTCTCTCTAACTGTGTGTGTGTGTACAGGAGTGGATTTCACTCTCAGTGTGTGCGTGTGTGTTTACAGGAAGTGCATGTCTCTCTCAGTGTCTATGTGTACAGGAGTGTATGTTTCTCTCAGTGTGTGTGTGTGTACAGGAGTTGATGTCTCTCTCAGTGTGTGTGTGTGCACAGGAGTGGATGTCTTTCTCAGTGTGTGTGTGTGTGTGTACAGGAGTGGATGTCTCTCTCAGTGTTTGTGTGCGTGTACAGGAGTGGATGTCTCTCTCAGTGTGTGTGTGTACAGGAGTGGATTTCTCTCTCAGTGCGTGTGTGTACAGGAGTGGATGTCTCTCTCAGTGTGTGTGTGTGTACAGGAGTGGATGTCTCTCTCAGTGTGTGTGTGTGTGTGTGTACAGGAGTGGATGTCTCTCTCAGTGTGTGTGTGTACAGGAGTGGATGTCTCTCTCAGTGTGTGTGTGTGTGTGTACAGGAGTGGTTGTCTCTCTCAGTGTGTGTGTGTGTGTGTACAGGAGTGGATGTCTCTCTCAGTGTGTGTGTGTCCAGGAGAGGATGTCTCTCTCAGTGTGTGTGTGTGTGTCTACAGGAGTGGATGTCTCCCTCAGTGTGTGTGTGTGTGTGTACAGGAGTGGATTTCTCTCTCAGTGTGTGTGTGTGTACAGGAGTGGATTTCTCTCTCAGTGTGTGTGTGTATACAGGAGTGGATGTCTCTCTCAGTGTGTGACTGTGCACAGGATTGGATGTCTCTCTCAGTGTGTGTGTGTGTGTGTGTACAGGTGTGGATGTCTCTCTCAGTGAGTGTGTGTGTTTGTGTGTGTACAGGAGTGGATGTCTCTCTCAGCGTGTGTGTGTACAGGAGCTGATGTCCCTCTCACTGTGTGTGTGTGTACAGGAGTGGATGTCTCTCTCAGTGTGTGTGTGTGTGTACAGGAGAGGATGTCTCTATCAGTGTGTCTGTGTGTACAGGAGTGGATAAACATCTCAATGTCTGTGTCTGTACAGGAGTTGATGTCTCTCTCAGTGTGTGCATGTTTGTGTACAGGAGTGGATTTCTCTCTCAGTGTGTGTGTGTGTACAGGAGTGGATGTCTCTCTCAGTGTGTGTGTGTACAGGAGTGGATTTCTCTCTCAGTGCGTGTGTGTACAGGAGTGGATGTCTCTCTCAGTGTGTGTGTGTGTACAGGAGTGGATGTCTCACTCAGTGTGTGTGTGTGTGTGTACAGGAGTGGATGTATCTCTCAGTGTGTGTGTGTGTACAGGAGTGGATGTCTCTCTCAGTGCGTGTGTGTACAGGAGTGGATTTCTCTCTCAGTGCGTGTGTGTACAGGAGTGGTTGTCTCTCTCATTGAGTGTGTGTGTGTGTACAGGAGTGGATGTCTCTCTCAGTGTGAGTGTGTACAGGAGAGGATGTCTCTCTCAGAGTGTCAGTGTGTACAGGAGTGGATGTCTCTCTCAGTGTGTGTGTGTGTGTACAGGAGAGGATGTCTCTCTCAATGTGTGAGTCTACTGGATTGAATTTCTCGCTCAGTGATTGTTTGTGTACAGGAGTGGATGTCTCTCTCAGTGTGTGTGTGTGTACAGGAGTGGATGTCTCTCTCAGTATGTGTGTGTACAGGAGTGGATGTCTCTCTCAGTGTGTGTGCGTGTATACAGGAGTTGATGTCTCTCTCAGTATCTGTGTGTGTACAGTGGATGTCTCTCTCAGTGTGTGTGTGTCCAGGAGTGGATGTCTCTCTCAGTGTGTGTGTGTGTGTGTACAGGAGTGGATGTCTCTCTCAGTGATTGTGTGTGTGTGTACAGGAGTGGATGTCTCTCTCAGTGTGTGTGTGTGTGTGTGTGTACAGGAGTGGATGTCTCTCTCAGTGTGTGTGTATGTACAGGAGTTGATGTCTCTCTCAGTGTGTGTGTGTGTGTGTACAGGAGTGGACGTCTCTCTCAGTGTGTATGTGTACTGAAGTTGATTTATCTCTCAGTGTGTGTGTGTGTACAGGAGAAGATTTCTCTCTCAGTGTGTGTGTGTGTACAGGAGTGGATGTCTCTCTCAGTGTGTGTGTGTATACAGGAGTTGATGTCTCTTTCAGTGTGTGTATGTGTGTAAAGTAGTGACTTTCTCTCTCAGTGTGTGTTTGTGTACAGGATTGAATGTCTCTTCTAGTGTGTGTGTGTGTACAGGAGTGGATGTCTCTCTCAGTGTGTTTGTCTACAGGAGTGGATGTCTCTCTCAGTGTGTGTCTGTGTACAGGAGAGGATGTCTCTCTCAGTGTGTGTGTGTATACAGGAGTGGATGTCTCATTGTGTGTGTGTGTGTACAGGAGTGTATGGCTCTCTCAGTGGGTGCATGTGTACAGGAGTGGATGTCTCTCTCAGTGTGCGTGTGTACAGGAGTGGATATCTCTCTCAGTGTGTGTGTGTGTACAGGAGTGGATTTCACTCTCAGTGTGAGCGTGTGTGTTTACAGGAGTGCATGTCTCTCTCAGTGTCTATGTGTACAGGAGTGTATGTTTCTCTCAGTGTGTGTGTGTGTACAGGAGTTGATGTCGCTCTCAGTGTGTGTGTGTGTACAGGAGTGGATGTCTTTCTCAGTGTGTGTGTGTGTGTGTACAGGAGTGGATGTCTCTCTCAGTGTGTGTGTGTGTACAGGAGTGGATGTCTCTCTCAGTGTGTGTGAGTGTGTGTACAGGAGTGGATGTCTCTCTCAGTGTGTGTGTGTACAGGAGTGGATGTCTCTCTCAGTGTGTGTGTGTGTGTGTACAGGAGTGGATGTCTCTCTCAGTGTGTGACTGTGTACAGGAGTGGATGTCTCTCTCAGTGTGTGTGTGTCCAGGAGTGGATGTCTCTGTCAGTGTGTGTGTGTGTGTGTACAGGAGTGGATGTCTCCCTCAGTGTGTGTGTGTGTGTGTACAGGTGTGGATTTCTCTCTCAGTGTGTGTGTGTGTAAAGGAGTGGATTTCTCTCTCAGTGTGTGTGTGTATACAGGAGTGGATGTCTCTCTCAGTATGTGTCTCTGCACAGGATTGGATGTCTCTCTCAGTGTGTGTGTGTGTGTGTGTACAGGTGTGGAAGTCTCTCTCAGTGTGTCTGTGTGTGTACAGGTGTGTATGTCTCTCTCACTGTGTGTGTGTGTACAGGAGTGGATGTCTCTCTCCGTGTCTTTGTGTACAGGAGAGTATGTTTCTCTCAGTGCGTGTGTGTGTACAGGAGTTGATGTCTCTCTCTGTCTGTGTGTGTGTACAGGAGTGGATGTCTCTCTCAGTGTGTGTGTGTGTACAGGAGTGGATGTCTCTCACAGTGTGTGAATGTGTACAGGAGTGGATGTCTCTCTCAGTGTGTGTGTGTGTACAGGAGTGGATGTCTCTCTCAGTATGTGTGTGTGTGTGTGTACAGGAGTGGATGTCACTCTCAGTGTGTGTGTGTGAACAGGAGTGGATGTCTATCTCAGTGTGTGTGTGTACAAGAGTGGATGTCTCTCTCAGTGTGTGTGTGTGTACAGGAGTGGATGTCTCTCTCAGTGTGTGTGTGTGTACAGGAGTGGATGTCTCTCTCACCGTGTTTGTGTGTACAGGAGTGGATATCGCTCTCAGTGTGTGCATTTGTGTTTACAGGAGTGCATGTCTCTCTCAGTGTCTATGTGTACAGGAGTGTATGTTTCTCTCAGTGTGTGTGTGTGTACAGGAGTTGATGTCGCTCTCAGTGTGTGTGTGTGTACAGGAGTGGATCTCTTTCTCAGTGTGTGTGTGTGTGTGTGTACAGGAGTGGATGTCTCTCTCAGTGTGTGTGTGTGTACAGGAGTGGATGTCTCTCTAAGTGTGTGTGAGTGTGTGTACAGGAGTGGATGTCTCACTATGTGTGTGTGTGTACAGGAGTGGATGTCTCTCTCAGTGTGTGTGTGTGTGTACAGGAGTGGATGTCTCTCTCAGTGTGTGTGTGTGTACAGGAGTGGATGTCTCTCTCAGTGTGTGTGTGTCCAGGAGTGGATGTCTCTCTCAGTGTGTGTGCGTATGTGTACAGGAGTGGATGTCTCCCTCAGTGTGTGTGTGTGTGTCTACAGGTGTGGATTTCTCTCTCAGTGTGTGTGTGTGTACAGGAGTGGATTTCTCTCTCAGTGTGTGTGTATACAGGAGTGGATGTCTCTCTCAGTGTGTGTCTGTGCACAGGATTGGATGTCTCTCTCAGTGTGTGTGTGTGTGTGTGTGTACAGGTGTGGATGTCTCTCTCAGTGTGTCTGTGTGTGTACAGGTGTGGATGTCTCTCTCAGTGTGAGTGTGTGTACAGGAGTGGATATCGCTCTCAGTGTGTGTGTGTACAAGAGTGGATGTCTCTCTCAGTGTGTGTGTGTGTACAGGAGTGGATGTCTCTCTCAGTGTGTGTGTGTGTACAGGAGTGGATGTCTCTCTCACTGTGTTTGTGTGTACAGGAGTGGATATCGCTCTCAGTGTGTGTGTGTACAGGAGTAGATGTCTCTCTCAGTGTGTGTGTGTGTGTGTGTGTGTACAGGAGTGGATGTCTCTCTCAGCGTGTGTGTGTACAGGAGCTGATGTCCCTCTCACTGTGTGTGTGTGTACAGGAGTGGATGTCTCTCTCAGTGTGTGTGTGTGTGTACAGGAGAGGATGTCTAATTCAGTGTGTCTGTGTGTACAGAAGTGGATAAACATCTCAATGTCTGTGTCTGTACAGGAGTGGATGTCTCTCTCAGTGTGTGCGTGTTTGTGTACAGGAGTGGATGTCTCTCTCGGTGAGTGTGTGTGTACAGGAGTTGATGTCTCTTTCAGTGTGTGTGTACAGGAGTCGACGTCTCTCTCAGTGTGTGTGTGAGAGTACAGGAGTGGATGTCTCTCTCAGTGTGTGTGTGTGTACAGGTGTGTATGTCTCTCTCACTGTGTGTGTGTGTACAGGAGATGATGTCTCTCTCAGTGTCTATGTGTACAGGAGTGTATGTTTCTCTCAGTGCGTGTGTGTACAGGAGTTGATGTCTCTCTTAGTGTGTGTGTGTGTACAGGAGTGGATGTCTCTCTCAGTGTGTGTGTGTGTGTGTACAGGAGTGGATGTCTCTCTCAGTGTGTGTGTGTGTGTACAGGAGTGGATGTCTCTCTCAGTGTGTGTGTGTACAGGAGTGGATTTCTCTCTCAGTGCGTGTGTGTACAGGAGTGGATGTCTCTCTCAGTGTGTGTGTGTGTACAGGTGTGGATGTCACTCTCAGTGTGTGTGTGTGTATTTACAGGAGTGGATGTCTCTCTCAGTGACTGTGCGTGTACAGGAGTGGATGTCTCTCTCAGTGTGTGTGTGTACAGGAGTGGATTTCTCTCTCAGTGCCTGTGTGTACAGGAGTGGATGTCTCTCTCAGTGAGTGTGTGTGTGTGTACAGGAGTGGATGTCTCTCTCAGTGTGCGTTTGTACAGGAGAGGATGTCTCTCTTAATGTGTCAGTGTGTACAGGAGTGGATGTCTCTCTCAGTGTGTTTGTGTGTGTACAGGAGAGAATGTCTCTCTCAATGTGTGAGTCTACTTGATTGAATTTCTCTCTCAGTGAGTTTTTGTGTACAGGCGTGGATGTCTCTCTCAGTGTGTGTGTGTGTACAGGAGTGGATGTCTCTCTCAGTATGTGTGTGTACAGGAGTGGATGTCTCTCTCAGTGTGAGTGTGTACAGGAGTTGATTTCTCTCTCCGTGTCTGTGTGTCTACAGGAGTGGATGTCTCTCTCAGTGTGTGTGTGTACAGGAGTGGATGTCTCTCTCAGTGTGTGTGTGTGTGTGTACAGGAGTGGATGTCTCTCTCGGTGAGTGTGTGTGTACAGGAGTTGATGTCTCTCTCAGTGTGTGTGTGTGTACAGGAGTCGACGTCTCTCTCAGTGTGTGTGTGTGAGTAAAGGAGTGGATGTCTCTCTCAGTGTTTGTGTGTGTACAGGTGTGTATGTCTCTCTCACTGTGTGTGTGTGTACAGGAGTGGATGTCTCTCTCCGTGTCTTTGTGTACAGGAGTGTATGTTTCTCTCAGTGCGTGTGTGTGTACAGGAGTTGATGTCTCTCTCTGTCTGTGTGTGTGTACAGGAGTGGATGTCTCTCTCAGTGTGTGTGTGTGTACAGGAGTGGATGTCTCTCACAGTGTGTGAATGTGTACAGGAGTGGATGTCTCTCTCAGTGTGTGTGTGTGTACAGGAGTGGATGTCTCTCTCAGTATGTGTGTGTGTGTGTGTAGAGGAGTGGATGTCACTCTCAGTGTGTGTGTGTGTACAGGAGTGGATGTCTATCTCAGTGTGTGTGTCTACAGGAGTGGATGTCTCTCTCAGTGTGTGTGCGTACAGGAGTGGATGTCTCTCTCAGTGTGTGTGTGTGTACAGGAGTGGATGTCGCTCTCAGTGTGTGTGTGTCCAGGAGTGGATGTCTCTCTCAGTGTGTGTGTGTGTGTGAACAGGAGTGGATGTCTCTCTCAGTGTGTGTGTGTGTGTGTACAGGTGTGGATTTCTCTCTCATTGTGTGTGTGTGTACAGGAGTGGATTTCTCTCTCAGTGTGTGTGTGTATACAGGAGTGAATGTCTCTCTCAGTGTGTGTGTGTGCACAGGAGTGGATGTCTCTCTCAGTGTGTTTGTGTGTGTACAGGTGTGGATTTCTCTCTCAGTGTGTGTGTGTGTGTATAGGTGTGGATGTCTCTCTCAGTGTGAGTGCGTGTACAGGAGTGGATATCGCTCTCAGTGTGTGTGTGTACAGGAGTAGATGTCTCTCTCAGTGTGTGTGTGTGTACAGGAGTGGATGTCTCTCTCAGTGTGTGTGTGTGTAAGGGAGTGGATGTCTCTCTCAGTATGTGTGTGTACAGGAGTGGATGTCTCCATCAGTGAGAGTGTGTTTGTGTGTACAGGAGTGGATGTCTCTCTCAGCGTGTGTGTGTACAGGAGCTGATGTCTCTCTCACTGTGTGTGTGTGTACAGGAGTGGATTTCAGTCTCAGTGTATGTGTGTGTGTTTACAAGAGTGCATGTCTCTCTCAGTGTCTGTGCGTGTACAGGAGTGGATGTCTTTCTCAGTGAGTGTGTGTGTGTGTACAGGAGAGGATGTCTCTCTCAGTGAGTGTGTGTGTGTGTACAGGAGAGGATGTCTCTCTCAGTGTGTCAGTGTGTACAGGAGTGGATGTCTCTCTCAGTGTGTGTGTGTGTGTACAGGAGTGGATGTCTCTCTCAGTGAGTGTGTGTGTGTGTGTGTACAAGAGAGGATGTCTCTCTCAGTGTGTCAGTGTGTACAGGAGTGGATGTCTCTCTCAGTGTGTGTGTGTGTGTACAGGAGAGGATGTCTCTCTCAATGTGTGAGTCTACTGGATTGAATTTCTCTTTCAGTGATTGTGTGTGTACAGGAGTGGATGTCTCTCTCAGTGTGTGTGTGTGTACAGGAGTGGATGTCTCTCTCAGTATGTGTGTGTACAGGAGTGGATGTCTCTCTCAGTGTGTGTGTGTGTACAGGAGTTGATTTCTCTCTCCGTGTCTGTGTGAGTACAGGAGTGGATGTCTCTCTCAGTGTGTGTGTGCACAGGAGTGGATGTATCTCTCAGTGTGTGTGTGTGTGTGTACAGGAGTGGATGTCTCTCTCAGTGTGTGTGTGTGTACAGGAGTGGATGTCTCTCTCAGTGTGTGTGTGTCCAGGAGTGGATGTCTCTCTCAGTGATTGTGTGTGTGTGAAAAGGAGTGGATGTCTCTCTCAGTGTGTGTGTGTGTGTGTGTGTGTACAGGAGTGGCTGTCTCTCTCAGCGTGTGTGTGTACATGAGTTGATGTCTCTCTGACTGTGTGTGTGTGTACAGGAGTGGATTTCACTCTCAGTGTGTGTGTGTGTGTTTACAGGAGTGCATGTCTCTCTCAGTGTCTGTGCGTGTACAGGAGTTGTAGTCTCTGTCAGTGTGTGTGTGTTTGTACAGGAGAGGATGTCTCTATCAGTGTGTCTGTGTGTACAGGAGTGGATAAACATCTCAATATCTGTGTCTGTACAGGAGTGGATGTCTCTCTCAGTGTGTGCGTGTTTGTGTACAGGAGTGGATGTCTCTCTCGGTGAGTGTGTGTGTACAGGAGTTGATGTCTCTCTCAGTGTGTGTGTGTGTACAGGAGTCGACGTCTCTCTCAGTGTGTGTGTGTGAGTACAGGAGTGGATGGCTCTCTCAGTGTGTGTGTGTGTAGAGGTGTGTATGTCTCCCTCACTGTGTGTGTGTGTACAGGAGTGGATGTCTCTCTCAGTGTCTATGTGTACAGGAGTGTATGATTCTCTCAGTGCGTGTGTGTACAGGAGTTGATGTCTCTCTCAGTGTGTGTGTTTGTACAGGAGCTGATGTCTCTCTTAGGATGTGTGTGTGTGTACAGGAGTGGATGTCTCTCTCAGTGTGTGTGTGTGTGTACAGGATTGGATGTCTCTCTCAGTCTGTGTGTGTACAGGAGTGGATTTCTCTCTCAGTGCGTGTGTGTACAGGAGTGGATGTCTCTCTCAGTGTGTGTGTGTGTACAGGTGTGGATGTCACTCTCAGTGTGTGTGTGTGTGTGTACAGGAGTGGATGTCTCTCTCATTGACTGTGCGTGTACAGGAGTGGATGTCTCTCTCAGTGTGTGTGTGTACAGGAGTGGATTTCTCTCTCAGTGCGTGTGTGTACAGGAGTAGATGTCTCTCTCAGTGAGTGTGTGTGTGTGTAAAGGAGTGGATGTCTCTCTCAGTGTGTGTGTGTACAGGAGAGGATGTCTCTCTCAATGTGTCAGTGTGTACAGGAGTGGATGTCTCTCTCAGTGTGTGTGTGTACAGGAGAGGATGTCTCTCTCAATGTGTGAGTCTACTGGATTGAATTTCTCTCTCAGTGAGTGTGTGTGTTCAGGCGTGGATGTCTCTCTCAGTGTGTGTGTGTGTACAGGAGTGGATGTCTCTCTCAGTATGTGTGTGTACAGGAGTGGATGTCACTCTCAGTGTGTGTGTGTGTACAGGAGTTGATTTCTCTCTCCGTGTCTGTGTGTGTACAGGAGTGGATGTCTCTCTCAGTGTGTGTGTGTACAGGAGTGGATGTCTCTCTCAGTGTGTGTGTGTGTGTGAACAGGAGTTGATGTCTCTCTCGGTGAGTGTTTGTGTACAGGAGTTGATGTCTCTCTCAGTGTGTGTGTGTGTACAGGAGTCGACGTCTCTCTCAGTGTGTGTGTGTGAGTACAGGAGTGGATGTCTCTCTCACTTTGTATGTGTGTACAGGTGTGTATGTCTCTCTCACTGTGTGTGTGTGTACAGGAGTGGATGTCTCTCTCCGTGTCTATGTGTACAGGAGTGTATGTTTCTCTCAGTGCGTGTGTGTGTACAGGAGTTGATGTCTCTCTCAGTCTGTGTGTGTGTACAGGAGTGGATGTCTCTCTCAGTGTGTGTGTGTGTGTGTACAGGAGTGGATGTCTCTATCAGTGTGTGCGTGTGTACAGGAGTGGATGTCTCTCTCAGTGTGTGTGTGTACAGGAGTTGATTTCTCTCTCAGTGCGTGTGTGTACAGTAGGGGATGTCTCTCTCAGTGTGTGTGTGTGTACAGGAGTGGATGTCTCTCTCAGTGTGTGTGTGTGTGTGTGTACAGGAGTGGATGTCTCTCTCAGTGTGTGTGTGTACAGGAGAGGATGTCTCTCTCAGTGTGTCAGTGTGTACTGAAGTGGATGTCTCTCTCAGTGTGTGTGTGTGTGTACAGGAGAGGATGTCTCTCTCAATTTGTGAGTCTACTGGATTGAATTTCTCTCTCAGTGAGTGTGTGTGTACAGGAGTGGATGTCTCTCTCAGTGTGTGTGTGTGTGTACAGGAGTGGATGTCTCTCTCAGTGTGTGTGTGTCCAGGAGTGGATGTCTCTCTCAGTGTGTGTGTGTGTGTGTACAGGAGTGGATGTCTCTCTCAGTGTGTGTGTGTGTGTGTACAGGAGTGGATTTCTTTCTCAGTGTGTGTGTGTATACAGGAGTGGATTTCTCTCTCAGTGTGTGTGTGTATACAGGAGTGAATGTCTCTCTCAGTGTGTGTGTGTGCACAGGAGTGGATGTCTCTCTCAGTGTGTGTGTGTGTGTACAGGTGTGGATGTCTCTCTCAGAGTGTGTGTGTGTTTGTACATGTGTGGATGTCTCTCTCAGTGTGAGTGTGTGTACAGGAGTGGATATCGCTCTCAGTGAGTGTGTGTACAGGAGTAGATGTCTCTCTCAGTGTGTGTGTGTGTACAGGAGTGGATGTCTCTCTCAGTGTGTGTGTGTGTACAGGAGTGGATGTCTCTCTCACTGTGTTTGTGTGTACAGGAGTGGATATCGCTCTCAGTGTGTGTGTGTACATGAGTAGATGTCTCTCTCAGTGTGTGTGTGTGTACAGGACTGGATGTCTCTCTCAGTGATTGTGTGTGTGTGTACAGGATTGGATGTCTCTCTCAGTGAGTGTGTGTGTGTGTGTATAGGATTGGAAGTCTCTCTCAGCGTGTGTGTGTACAGGAGTTGATGTCTCTCTCACTGTGTGTGTGTGCACAGGAGTGGATTTCACTCTCAGTGTGTGTGTGTGTGTGTACAGGAGTGGATGTCTCTCTCAGTGTCTGTGCGAGTACAGGAGCTGTAGTCTCTCTCAGTGTGTGCGTGTGTGTAAAGGAGTGGATGTCTCTCTCAGTGTGTGTGTGTGTGTACAGGAGAGGATGTCTCTATCAGTGTGTCTGTGTGTACAGGAGTGGATAAACATCTCAATGTCTGTGTCTGTACAGGAGTGGATGTCTCTCTCAGTGTGTGCGTGTGTACAGGAGTTCATGTCTCTCTCAGTGCGTGTTTGTATACAGGAGTGGATATCTCTCTCGGTGAGTGTGTGTGTACAGGAGTTGATGTCTCTCTCAGTGTGTGTATGTGTACAGGAGTCGACGTCTTTCTCAGTGTGTGTGTGTGAGTGCAGGAGTGGATGTCTCTCTCATTGTGTGCGTGTGTACAGGTGTGTATGTCTCTCTCACTGTGTGTATGTGTACAGGAGTGGATGTCTCTCTCAGTGTGTGTGTGTGAACAGGAGTGGATGTCTCTCTCAGTGTGTGTGTGTGTACAGGTGTGTATGTCTCTCTCAGTGTGTGGATGTGTGTACAGGAGTGGATGTCTCTCTCAGTGTGTGTGTGTGTACAGGAGTGGATGTCTCTCTCAGTGTGTGTGTGTGAACAGGAGTGGATGTCTCTCTCAGTGTGTGTGTGTGTGTACAGGAGTGGATGTCTCTCTCAGTGTGTGTGTGTGTACAGGAGTGGATGTCTCTCTCAGTGTGTGTGTGTGTACGGGAGTGGATGTCTCTCTCAGTGTGTGTGTGTGTAAAGGTGTGTATGTGTCTCTCAGTTTGTGTATGTGTGTACAGGAGTTGATGTCTCTCTCAGTGTGTGTGTGTGTACAGTAGTTGATTTCTCTGTGTGTGTGTGTGTATACAGGAGTGCATTTCCCTCTCAGTGTGTGTGTGTGTACAGGAGTTGATGTCTCTCTCAGTGTGTGTGTGTATAGGATCGGATTTCTCACTCAGTGTGTGTGTGTGTCCAGGAGTGGATGTCTCTCTCAGTGTGTGTGTGTGTGTGTATAGGAGTGGATGTCTCTCTCAGTGTGTGTGTATGTACAGAAGTGGATGTCTCTCTCAGTTTTTGTCTGTACAGGAGTGGATTTCTCTCTCAGTCCGTGTGTTTACAGGAGTGGATGTCTCTCTCAGTGAGTGTGTGTGTGTGTACAGGAGTGGATGTCTCTCTCACTGTGTGTGTGTACAGGAGTGGATTTCTCTCTCAGTGAGTATGTGTACAGGAGAGGATATCTCTCTCAGTGTGTGTGTGTGTGTACAGGAGAGGATGTCTCTCTCTGTGTGTGAGTGTACAGGAGTGAATTTCTCTCTCAGTGAGTGTGTGTGTACAGGAGTGGATGTCTCTCTCAGTGTGTGTGTGTGTACAGGAGTGGATGTCTCTCTCAGTATGTGTGTATACAGGAGTGGATGTCTCTCTCAGTGTGTGTGTGTGTACAGGAGTTGATTTCTCTCTCCGTGTCTGTGTGTGTATAGGAGTGGATGTCTCTCTCAGTGTGTGTGTGTGAGTGTACAGGAGTGGATGTCTCTCTCAGTGTGTGTGTGTGTGTGTACAGGAGAGGATGTCTCTCTCAGTGTGTCAGAGTGTACAGGAGTGGATGTCTCTCTCAGTGTGTGTGTGTGTGTACAGGAGAGGATGTCTCTCTCAATGTGTGAGTCTACTGGAGTGAATTTCTCTCTCAGTGTGTGTGTGTGTACAGGAGTGGATGTCTCTCTCAGTGTGTGTGTGTGTGTGTGTGTACAGGAGTGGATGTCTCTCTCAGTGTGTGTGTGTACAGGAGAGGATGTCTCTCTCAGTGTGTCAGTGTGTACTGGAGTGGATGTCTCTCTCAGTGTGTGTGTGTGTGTACAGGAGAGGATGTCTCTCTCAATTTGTGAGTCTACTGGATTGAATTTCTCTCTCAGTGAGTGTGTGTGTACAGGAGTGGATGTCTCTCTCAGTGTGTGTGTGTGTACAGGAGTGAATGTCCCTCTCAGTATGTGTGTGTACAGGAGTGGATGTCTCTCTCAGTGTGTGTGTGTGTACAGGAGTTGATTTCTCTCTCCGTGTCTGTGTGTGTACAGGAGTGGATGTCACTCTCAGTGTGTGTGTGCACAGGAGTGGATGTCTCTCTCAGTGTGTGTGTGTGTGTGTACAGGAGTGGATGTCTCTCTCAGTGTGTGTGTGTGTACAGGAGTGGATGTCTCTCTCAGTGTGTGTGTGTCCAGGAGTGGATGTCTCTCTCAGTGTGTGTGTGTGTGTGTACAGGAGTGGATGTCTCTCTCAGTGTGTGTGTGTGTGTGTACAGGAGTGGATTTCTCTCTCAGTGTGTGTGTGTGTACAGGAGTGGATTTCTCTCTCAGTGTGTGTGTGTATACAGGAGTGAATGTCTCTCTCAGTGTGTGTGTGTGCACAGGAGTGGATGTCTCTCTCAGTGTGTGTGTGTGTGTACAGGTGTGGATGTCTCTCTCAGAGTGTGTGTGTGTGTACATGTGTGGATGTCTCTCTCAGTGTGAGTGTGTGTACAGGAGTGGATATCGCTCTCAGTGTGTGTGTGTACAGGAGTGGATGTCTCTCTCAGTGTGTGTGTGTGTGTGTACAGGAGTGGATTTCTCTCTCAGTGTGTGTGTGTATACAGGAGTGGATTTCTCTCTCATTGTGTGTGTGTATACAGGAGTGAATGTCTCTCTCAGTGTGTGTGTGTGCACAGGAGTGGATGTCTCTCTCAGTGTGTGTGTGTGTGTGTACAGGTGTGGATGTCTCTCTCAGAGTGTGTGTGTGTTTGTACATGTGTGGATGTCTCTCTCAGTGTGAGTGTGTGTACAGGAGTGGATATCGCTCTCAGTGAGTGTGTGTACAGGAGTAGATGTATCTCTCAGTGTGTGTGTGTGTACAGGAGTGGATGTCTCTCTCAGAGTGTGTGTGTGTACAGGAGTGGATGTCTCTCTCACTGTGTTTGTGTGTACAGGAGTGGATATCGCTCTCAGTGTGTGTCTGTACATGAGTAGATGTCTCTCTCAGTGTGTGTGTGTGTACAGGACTGGATGTCTCTCTCAGTGATTGTGTGTGTGTGTACAGGAGTGGATGTCTCTCTCAGTGAGTGTGTGTGTGTGTGTATAGGATTGGAAGTCTCTCTCAGCGTGTGTGTGTACAGGAGTTGATGTCTCTCTCACTGTGTGTGTGTGCACAGGAGTGGATTTCACTCTCAGTGTGTGTGTGTGTGTGTACAGGAGTGGATGTCTCTCTCAGTGTCTGTGCGTGTACAGGAGCTGTAGTCTCTCTCAGTGTGTGCGTGTGTGTACAGGAGTGGATGTCTCTCTCAGTGTGTGTGTGTGTGTACAGGAGAGGATGTCTCTATCAGTGTGTCTGTGTGTACAGGAGTGGATAAACATCTCAATGTCTGTGTCTGTACAGGAGTGGATGTCTCTCTCAGTGTGTGAGTGTGTACAGGAGTTCATGTCTCTCTCAGTACGTGTTTGTATACAGGAGTGGATGTCTCTCTCGGTGAGTGTGTGTGTACAGGAGTTGATGTCTCTCTCAGTGTGTGTTTGTGTACAGGAGTCGACGTCTTTCTCAGTGTGTGTGTGTGAGTGCAGGAGTGGATGTCTCTCTCATTGTGTGCGTGTGTACAGGTGTGTATGTCTCTCTCACTGTGTGTATGTGTACAGGAGTGGATGTCTCTCTCAGTGTGTGTGAACAGGAGTGGATGTCTCTCTCAGTGTGTGTGTGTGTACAGGCGTGTATGTCTCTATCAGTGTGTGGATGTGTGTACAGGAGTGGATGTCTCACTCAGTGTGTGTGTGTGTACAGGAGTGGATGTCTCTCTCAGTGTGTGTGTGTGAACAGGAGAGGATATCTCTCTCAGTGTGTGTGTGTGTGTGTACAGGAGAGGATGTCTCTCTCTGTGTGTGAGTGTACAGGAGTGAATTTCTCTCTCAGTGAGTGTGTGTGTACAGGAGTGGATGTCTCTCTCAGTGTGTGTGTGTGTACAGGAGTGGATGTCTCTCTCAGTATGTGTGTATACAGGAGTGGATGTCTCTCTCAGTGTGTGTGTGTGTACAGGAGTTGATTTCTCTCTCCGTGTCTGTGTGTGTATAGGAGTGGATGTCTCTCTCAGTGTGTGTGTGTGTGTGTACAGGAGTGGATGTCTCTCTCAGTGTGTGTGTGTGTGTGTACCGGAGAGGATGTCTCTCTCAGTGTGTCAGTGTGTACAGGAGTGGATGTCTATCTCAGTATGTGTGTGTGTGTACAGGAGAGGATGTCTCTCTCAATGTGTGAGTCTACTGGAGTGAATTTCTCTCTCAGTGTGTGTGTGTGTACAGGAGTGGATGTCTCTCTCAGTGTGTGTGTGTGTGTGTGTGTACAGGAGTGGATGTCTCTCTCAGTGTGTCAGTGTGTACTGGAGTGGATGTCTCTCTCAGTGTGTGTGTGTGTGTACAGGAGAGGATGTCTCTCTCAATTTGTGAGTCTACTGGATTGAATTTCTCTCTCAGTGAGTGTGTGTGTACAGGAGTGGATGTCTCTCTCAGTGTGTGTGTGTGTACAGGAGTGAATGTCCCTCTCAGTATGTGTGTACAGGAGTGGATGTCTCTCTCAGTGTGTGTGTGTGTACAGGAGTTGATTTCTCTCTCCGTGTCTGTGTGTGTACAGGAGTGGATGTCACTCTCAGTGTGTGTGTGCACAGGATTGGATGTCTCTCTCAGTGTGTGTGTGTGTGTGTGTACAGGAGTGGATGTCTCTCTCAGTGTGTGTGTGTGTACAGGAGTGGATGTCTCTCTCAGTGTGTGTGTGTCCAGGAATGGATGTCTCTCTCAGTGTGTGTGTGTGAGTGTACAGGAGTGGATGTCTCTCTCAGTGTGTGTGTGTGTGTGTACAGGAGTGGATTTCTCTCTCAGTGTGTGTGTGTGTTCAGGAGTGGATTTCTCTCTCAGTGTGTGTGTGTATACAGGAGTGAATGTCTCTCTCAGTGTGTGTGTGTGCACAGGAGTGGATGTCTCTCTCAGTGTGTGTGTGTGTACAGGTGTGGATGTCTCTCTCAGAGTGTGTGTGTGTGTACATGTGTGGATGTCTCTCTCAGTGTGAGTGTGTGTACAGGAGTGGATATCGCTCTCAGTGTGTGTGTGTACAGGAGTGGATGTCTCTCTCAGTGTGTGTGTGTGTACAGGAGTGGATGTCTCTCTCAGTGTGTGTGAGTGTACAGGAGTGGATGTCTCTATCACTGTGTTTGTGTGTACAGGAGTGGATATCGCTCTCAGTGTGTGTGTGTACAGGAGTAGATGTCTCTCTCAGTGTGTGTGTGTGTACAGGACTGGATGTCTCTCTCAGTGATTGTGTGTCTGTGTACAGGAGTGGATGTCTCTCTCAGTGAATGTGTGTGTGTGTGTGTATAGGATTGGAAGTCTCTCTCAGCGTGTGTGTGTACAGGAGTTGATGTCTCTCTCACTGTGTGTGTGTGCACAGAAGTGGATTTCACTCTCAGTGTGTGTGTGTGTGTGTACAGGAGTGGATGTCTCTCTCAGTGTCTGTGCGTGTACAGGAGCTGTAGTCTCTCTCAGTGTGTGCGTGTGTGTACAGGAGTGGATGTCTCTCTCAGTGTGTGTGTGTGTGTACAGGAGAGGATGTCTCTATCAGTGTGTCTGTGTGTACAGGAGTGGATAAACATCTCAATGTCTGTGTCTGTACAGGAGTGGATGTCTCTCTCAGTGTGTGCGTGTGTACAGGAGTTCATGTCTCTCTCAGTGCGTGTTTGTGTACAGGAGTGGATGTCTCTCTCGGTGAGTGTGTGTGTACAGGAGTTGATGTCTCTCTCAGTGTGTGTGTGTGTACAGGCGTCGACGTCTTTCTCAGTGTGTGTGTGTGAGTGCAGGAGTGGATGTCTCTCTCATTGTGTGCGTGTGTACAGGTGTGTATGTCTCTCTCACTGTGTGTATGTGTACAGGAGTGGATGTCTCTCTCACTGTGTGTGTGTGAACAGGAGTGGATGTCTCTCTCAGTGTGTGTGTGTGTGTTACAGGTGTGTATGTCTCTCTCAGTGTGTGGATGTGTGTACAGTAGTGGATGTCGCTCTCAGTGTGTGTGTGTGTACAGGAGTGGATGTCTCTCTCAGTGTGTGTGTGTGAACAGGAGTGGATGTCTCTCTCAGTGTGTGTGTGTGTACAGGAGTGGATGTCTCTCTCAGTGTGTGTGTGTGTACAGGAGTGGATGTCTCTCTCAGTGTGTGTGTGTGTACGGGAGTGGATGTCTCTCTCAGTGTGTGTGTGTGTAAAGGTGTGTATGTGTCTCTCAGTTTGTGTATGTGTGTACAGGAGTTGATGTCTCTCTCAGTGTGTGTGTGTGTACAGTAGTTGATTTCTCTGTGTGTGTGTGTGTATACAGGAGTGCATTTCCCTCTCAGTGTGTGTGTGTGTACAGGAGTTGATGTCTCTCTCAGTGTGTGTGTGTACAGGATCGGATTTCTCACTCAGTGTGTGTGTGTGTCCAGGAGTGGATGTCTCTCTCAGTGTGGGTGTGTGTGTGTATAGGAATGGATGTCTCTCTCAGTGTGTGTGTATGTACAGAAGTGGATGTCTCTCTCAGTTTTTGTCTGTACAGGAGTGGATTTCTCTCTCAGTGCGTGTGTTTACAGGAGTGGATGTCTCTCTCAGTGAGTGTGTGTGTGTGTACAGGAGTGGATGTCTCTCTCACTGTGTGTGTGTACAGGAGTGGATTTCTCTCTTAGTGAGTATGTGTACAGGAGAGGATGTCTCTCTCAGTGTGTGTGTGTGTGTACAGGAGAGGATGTCTCTCACTGTGTGTGAGTGTACAGGAGTGAATTTCTCTCTCAGTGAGTGTGTGTGTACAGGAGTGGATGTCTCTCTCAGTGTGTGTGTGTGTACAGGAGTGGATGTCTCTCTCAGTATGTGTGTATACAGGAGTGGATGTCTCTCTCAGTGTGTGTGTGTGTACAGGCGTTGATTTCTCTCTCCGTGTCTGTGTGTGTACAGGAGTGGATGTCTCTCTCAGTGTGTGTGTGTGTGTGTACAGGAGTGGATGTCTCTCTCAGTGTGTGTGTGTGTGTGTACAGGAGAGGATGTCTCTCTCAGTGTGTCAGTGTGTACAGGAGTGGATGTCTCTCTCAGTGTGTGTGTGTGTGTACAGGAGAGGATGTCTCTCTCAGTGTGTCAGTGTGTACAGGAGTGGATGTCTCTCTCAGTGAGTGTGTGTGTACAGGAGTGGATGTCTCTCTGTGTGTGTGTGTGTACAGGAGTGGATGTCTCTCTCAGTATGTGTGTGTACAGGAGTGGATGTCTCTCTCAGTGTGTCAGTGTGTACAGGAGTTGATTTCTCTCTCCGTGTCTGTGTGAGTACAGGAGTGGATGTCTCTCTCAGTGTGTGTGAGCACAGGAGTGGATGTATCTCTCAGTGTGTGTGTGTGTGTGTTCAGGAGTGGATGTCTCTCTCAGTGTGTGTGTGTGTACAGGAGTGGATGTCTCTCTCAGTGTGTGTGTGTCCAGGAGTGGATGTCTCTCTCAGTGATTGTGTGTGTGTCTACAGGAGTGGATGTCTCTCTCATTGTGTGTGTGTGTGTGTGTACAGGAGTGGATGTCTCTCTCAGCGTGTGTGTGTACAGGAGTTGATGTCTCTCTGACTGTGTGTGTGTGTACAGGAGTGGATTTCACTCTCAGTGTGTGTGTGTGTGTGTGTTTACAGGAGTGCATGTCTCTCTCAGTGTCTGTGCGTGTACAGGAGTTGTAGTCTCTGTCAGTGTGTGCGTGTGTGTACAGGAGTGGATGTCTCTCTGTGTGTGTGTGTGTGTGTACAGGAGAGGATGTCTCTATCAGTGTGTCTGTGTGTACAGGAGTGGATAAACTTCTCAAAGTCTGTGTCTGTACAGGAGTGGATGTCTCTCTCAGTGTGTGCGTGTTTGTGTACAGGAGTGGATGTCTCTCTCGGTGAGTGTGTGTGTACAGGAGTTGATGTCTCTCTCAGTGTGTGTGTGTGTACAGGAGTCGACGTCTCTCTCAGTGTGTGTGTGTGAGTACAGGAGTGGATGTCTCTCTCAGTGTGTGTGTGTGTACAGGTGTGTATGTCTCTCTCACTGTGTGTGTGTGTACAGCAGTGGATGTCTCTCTCAGTGTCTATGTGTACAGGAGTGTATGTTTCTCTCAGTGCGTGTGTGTACAGGAGTTGATGTCACTCTCAGTGTGTGTGTGTACAGGAGTGGATGTCTCTCTCAGTGTGTGTGTGTGTGTACAGGAGTGGATGTCTCTCTCAGTGTGTGTGTGTGTGTGTACAGGAGTGGATGTCTCTCTCAGTGTGTGTGTGTACAGGAGTGGATTTCTCTCTCAGTGCGTGTGTGTACAGGAGTGGATGTCTCTCTCAGTGTGTGTGTGTGTACAGGTGTGGATGTCACTCTCAGTGTGTGTGTGTACAGGAGTAGATGTCTCTCTCAGTGTGTGTGTGTGTGTATACAGGAGTGGATGTCTCTCTCAGTGTGTGTGTGTGTACAGGAGTGGATGTCTCTCTCACTGTGTTTGTGTGTACAGGAGTGGATATCGCTCTCAGTGTGTGTGTGTACAGGAGTAGATGTCTCTCTCAGTGTGTGTGTGTGTGTACAGGACTGGATGTCTCTCTCAGTGATTGTGTGTGTGTGTACAAGAGTGGATGTCTCTCTCAGTGAGTGTGTGTGTGTGTGTACAGGATTGGATGTCTCTCTCAGCGTGTGTGTGTACAGGAGTTGATGTCTCTCTCACTGTGTGTGTTTGCACAGGAGTGGATTTCACTCTCAGTGTGTGTGTGTGTGTGTACAGGAGTGGATGTCTCTCTCAGTGTCTGTGCGTGTACAGGAGTTGTAGTCTCTGTCAGTGTGTGCGTGTGTGTACAGGAGTGGATGTCTCTCTCAGTGTGTGTGTGTGTGTACAGGAGAGGATGTCTCTATCAGTGTGTCTGTGTGTACAGGAGTGGATAAACATCTCAATGTCTGTGTCTGTACAGGAGTGGATGTCTCTCTCAGTGTGTGCATGTGTACAGGAGTTGATGTCTCTCTCAGTGCGTGTTTGTGTACAGGAGTGGATGTCTCTCTCGGTGAGTGTGTGTGTACAGGAGTTGATGTCTCTCTCGGTGTGTGTGTGTGTGTACAGGAGTCGACGTCTCTGTCAGTGTGTGTGTGTGTGTGTACAAGAGTGGATGTCTCTCTCAGTGTGTGTGTGTGTACAGGAGTGGATGTCTCTCTCAGTGTGTGTGTGTGTACAGGAGTGGATGTCTCTCTCAGTGTGTGTGTGAATACAGGAGTATATGTCTCTCTCAGTGTGTGTGTGTGTACAGGAGTGGATGTCTCTGTCAGTGTGTGTATGTACAGGATTGAATGTCTCTCTCAGTGTGTGTGTGTGTACAGGAGTGGATGTCTCTATCACTGTGTGTGTGTACAGGAGTGGATGTCTCTCTCAGTGTGTGTGTGTGAACAGGAGTGGATGTCTCTCTCAGTGTGTGTGTGTGTACAGGAGTGGATGTCTCTCTCAGTGTGTGTGTGTGTACAGGCGTGGATGTCTCTTTCAGTGTGTGTGTGTGTACGGGAGTGGATGTCTCTCTCATTGTGTGTGTGTGTAAAGGTGTGTATGTGTCTCTCAGTTTGTGTATGTGTGTACAGGAGTTGATGTCTCTCTCAGTGTGTGTGTGTGTACAGTAGTTGATTTCTCTGTGTGTGTGTGTGTATATAGGAGTGCATTTCCCTCTCAGTGTGTGTGTGTGTACAGGAGTTGATGTCTCTCTCAGTGTGTGTGTGTACAGGATCGGATTTCTCACTCAGTGTGTGTGTGTGTCCAGGAGTGGATGTCTCTCTCAGTGTGTGTGTGTGTGTGTATAGGAGTGGATGTCTCTCTCAGTGTGTGTGTATGTACAGAAGTGGATGTCTCTCTCAGTTTTTGTCTGTACAGGAGTGGATTTCTCTCTCAGTGCGTGTGTTTACAGGAGTGGATGTCTCTCTCAGTGAGTGTGTGTGTGTGTACAGGAGTGGATGTCTCTCTCACTGTGTGTGTGTACAGGAGTGGATTTCTCTCTCAGTGAGTATGTGTACAGGAGAGGATGTCTCTCTCAGTGTGTGTGTGTGTGTACAGGAGAGGATGTCTCTCTCTGTGTGTGAGTGTACAGGAGTGAATTTCTCTCTCAGTGAGTGTGTGTGTAAAGGAGTGGATGTGTCTCTCAGTGTGTGTGTGTGTACAGGAGTGGATGTCTCTCTCAGTATGTGTGTATACAGGAGTGGATGTCTCTCTCAGTGTGTGTGTGTGTACAGGAGTTGATTTCTCTCTCCGTGTCTGTGTGTGTACAGGTTTGGATGTCTCTCTCAGTGTGTGTGTGTGTGTGTACAGGAGTGGATGTCTCTCTCAGTGTGTGTGTGTGTGTGTACAGGAGAGGATGTCTCTCTCAGTGTGTCAGTGTGTACAGGAGTGGATGTCTCTCTCAGTGTGTGTGTGTGTGTACAGGAGAAGATGTCTCTCTCAGTGTGTCAGTGTGTACAGGAGTGGATTTCTCTCTCAGTGAGTGTGTGTGTACAGGAGTGGATGTCTCTCTCAGTGTGTGTGTGTGTACAGGAGTGGATGTCTCTCTCAGTATGTGTGTGTACAGGAGTGGATGTCTCTCTCTGTGTGTCAGTGTGTACAGGAGTTGATTTCTCTCTCCGTGTCTGTGTGAGTACAGGAGTGGATGTCTCTCTCAGTGTGTGTGAGCACAGGAGTGGATGTATCTCTCAGTGTGTGTGTGTGTGTGTTCAGGAGTGGATGTCTCTCTCAGTGTGTGTGTGTATACAGGAGTGGATGTCTCTCTCAGTGTGTGTGTGTCCAGGAGTGGATGTCTCTCTCAGTGATTGTGTGTGTGTCTACAGGAGTGGATGTCTCTCTGAGTGTGTGTGTGTGTGTGTGTACAGGAGTGGATGTCTCTCTCAGCGTGTGTGTGTACAGGAGTTGATGTCTCTCTGACTGTGTGTGTGTGTACAGGAGTGGATTTCACTCTCAGTGTGTGTGTGTTTACAGGAGTGCATGTCTCTCTCAGTGTCTGTGCGTGTACAGGAGCTGTAGTCTCTGTCAGTGTGTGCGTGTGTGTACAGGAGTGGATGTCTGTGTGTGTGTGTGTGTGTGTGTACAGGAGAGGATGTCCCTATCAGTGTGTCTGTGTGTACAGGAGTGGATAAACTTCTCAAAGTCTGTGTCTGTACAGGAGTGGATGTCTCTCTCAGTGTGTGCGTGTTTGTGTACAGGAGTGGATGTCTCTCTCAGTGTGTGTGTGTGTACATGAGTCGACGTCTCTCTCAGTGTGTGTGTGTGAGTACAGGAGTGGATGTCTCTCTCAGTGTGTGTGTGTGTGCAGGTGTGTACGTCTCTCTCACTGTGTGTGTGTGTACAGGAGTGGATGTCTCTCTCCGTGTCTATGTGTACAGGAGTGGATGTCTCTCTCGGTGAGTGTGTGTGTACAGGAGTTGATGTCTCTCTCGGTGTGTGTGTGTGTGTACAGGAGTCGACGTCTCTGTCAGTGTGTGTGTGTGTGTGTACAGGAGTGGATGTCTCTCTCAGTGTGTGTGTGTGTACAGGAGTGGATGTCTCTCTCAGTGTGTGTGTGTGTACAGGAGTGGATGTCTCTCTCAGTGTGTGTGTGAATACAGGAGTATATGTCTCTCTCAGTGTGTGTGTGTGTACAGGAGTGGATGTCTCTGTCAGTGTGTGTATGTACAGGATTGAATGTCTCTCTCAGTGTGTGTGTGTGTACAGGTGTGGATGTCTCTATCACTGTGTGTGTGTACAGGAGTGGATGTCTCTCTCAGTGTGTGTGTGTGAACAGGAGTGGATGTCTCTCTCAGTGTGTGTGTGTGTACAGGAGTGGATGTCTCTCTCAGTGTGTGTGTGTGTACAGGCGTGGATGTCTCTTTCAGTGTGTGTGTGTGTACGGGAGTGGATGTCTCTCTCATTGTGTGTGTGTGTAAAGGTGTGTATGTGTCTCTCAGTTTGTGTATGTGTGTACAGGAGTTGATGTCTCTCTCAGTGTGTGTGTGTGTACAGTAGTTGATTTCTCTGTGTGTGTGTGTGTATATAGGAGTGCATTTCCCTCTCAGTGTGTGTGTGTGTACAGGAGTTGATGTCTCTCTCAGTGTGTGTGTGTACAGGATCGGATTTCTCACTCAGTGTGTGTGTGTGTCCAGGAGTGGATGTCTCTCTCAGTGTGTGTGTGTGTGTGTATAGGAGTGGATGTCTCTCTCAGTGTGTGTGTATGTAAAGAAGTGGATGTCTCTCTCAGTTTTTGTCTGTACAGGAGTGGATTTCTCTCTCAGTGCGTGTGTTTACAGGAGTGGATGTCTCTCTCAGTGAGTGTGTGTGTGTGTACAGGAGTGGATGTCTCTCTCACTGTGTGTGTGTACAGGAGTGGATTTCTCTCTCAGTGAGTATGTGTACAGGAGAGGATGTCTCTCTCAGTGTGTGTGTGTGTGTACAGGAGAGGATGTCTCTCTCTGTGTGTGAGTGTACAGGAGTGAATTTCTCTCTCAGTGAGTGTGTGTGTAAAGGAGTGGATGTGTCTCTCAGTGTGTGTGTGTGTACAGGAGTGGATGTCTCTCTCAGTATGTGTGTATACAGGAGTGGATGTCTCTCTCAGTGTGTGTGTGTGTACAGGAGTTGATTTCTCTCTCCGTGTCTGTGTGTGTACAGGTTTGGATGTCTCTCTCAGTGTGTGTGTGTGTGTGTACAGGAGTGGATGTCTCTCTCAGTGTGTGTGTGTGTGTGTACAGGAGAGGATGTCTCTCTCAGTGTGTCAGTGTGTACAGGAGTGGATGTCTCTCTCAGTGTGTGTTTGTGTGTACAGGAGAAGATGTCTCTCTCAGTGTGTCAGTGTGTACAGGAGTGGATTTCTCTCTCAGTGAGTGTGTGTGTACAGGAGTGGATGTCTCTCTCAGTGTGTGTGTGTGTACAGGAGTGGATGTCTCTCTCAGTATGTGTGTGTACAGGAGTGGATGTCTCTCTCTGTGTGTCAGTGTGTACAGGAGTTGATTTCTCTCTCCGTGTCTGTGTGAGTACAGGAGTGGATGTCTCTCTCAGTGTGTGTGAGCACAGGAGTGGATGTATCTCTCAGTGTGTGTGTGTGTGTGTTCAGGAGTGGATGTCTCTCTCAGTGTGTGTGTGTATACAGGAGTGGATGTCTCTCTCAGTGTGTGTGTGTCCAGGAGTGGATGTCTCTCTCAGTGATTGTGTGTGTGTCTACAGGAGTGGATGTCTCTCTGAGTGTGTGTGTGTGTGTGTGTACAGGAGTGGATGTCTCTCTCAGCGTGTGTGTGTACAGGAGTTGATGTCTCTCTGACTGTGTGTGTGTGTACAGGAGTGGATTTCACTCTCAGTGTGTGTGTGTGTGTTTACAGGAGTGCATGTCTCTCTCAGTGTCTGTGCGTGTACAGGAGCTGTAGTCTCTGTCAGTGTGTGCGTGTGTGTACAGGAGTGGATGTCTCTGTGTGTGTGTGTGTGTGTGTACAGGAGAGGATGTCCCTATCAGTGTGTCTGTGTGTACAGGAGTGGATAAACTTCTCAAAGTCTGTGTCTGTACAGGAGTGGATGTCTCTCTCAGTGTGTGCGTGTTTGTGTACAGGAGTGGATGTCTCTCTCAGTGTGTGTGTGTGTACATGAGTCGACGTCTCTCTCAGTGTGTGTGTGTGAGTACAGGAGTGGATGTCTCTCTCAGTGTGTGTGTGTGTGCAGGTGTGTATGTCTCTCTCACTGTGTGTGTGTGTACAGGAGTGGATGTCTCTCTCCGTGTCTATGTGTACAGGAGTGTATGTTTCTCTCAGTGCGTGTTTGTACAGGAGTATATGTCTCTCTCAGTGTGTGTGTGTGTACAGGAGTGGATGTCTCTCTCAGTGTGTGTGTGTGTGTACAGGAGTGGATGTCTCTCTCAGTGTGTGTGTGTGTGTGTGTACAGGAGTGGATGTCTCTCTCAGTGTGTGTGTGTACAGGAGTGGATTTCTCTCTCAGTGCGTGTGTGTACAGGAGTGGATGTCTCTCTCAGTGTGTGTGTGTGTACAGGTGTGGATGTCACTCTCAGTGTGTGTGTGTACAGGAGTGGATGTCTCTCTCAATGACTGTGCGTGTACAGGAGTGGATGTCTCTCTCAGTGTGTGTGTGTACAGGAGTGGATTTCTCTCTCAGTGCGTGTGTGTACAGGAGTGGATGTCTCTCTCAGTGAGTGTGTGTGTGTGTACAGGAGTGGATGTCTCTCTCACTGTGTGTGTGTACAGGAGAGGATGTCTCTCTCAATGTGTCAGTGAGTACAGGAGTGGATGTCTCTCTCAGTGTGTGTGTGTGTGTACAGGAGACGATGTCTCTCTCAATGTGTGAGTCGACTGGATTGAATTTCTCTCTCAGTGAGTGTGTGTGTACAGGAGTGGATGTCTCTCTCAGTGTGTGTGTGTGTACAGGAGTGGATGTCTCTCTCAGTATGTGTGTGTACAGGAGTGGATGTCTCTCTCAGTGTGTGTGTGTGTGTACAGGAGTGGATGTCTCTCTCAGTGTGTGTGTGTACAGGAGTGGATTTCTCTCTCAGTGCGTGTGTGTACAGGAGTGGATGTCTCTATCAGTGTGTGTGTGTACAGGGGTGGATGTCTCTCTCAGAGTGTGTGTGTGTGTGTACAGGAGTGGATGTCTCTCTCGGTGAGTGTGTGTGTACTGGAGTTGATGTCTCTCTCAGTGTGAGTGTGTGTACAGGAGTCGACGTCTCTCTCAGTGTGTGTGTGTGAGTACAGGAGTGGATGTCTCTCTCACTGTGTGTGTGTGTACAGGAGTGGATGTCTCCCTCACTGTGTGTGTGTGTACAGGAGTGGATGTCTCTCTCCGTGTCTATGTGTACAGGAGTGTATGTTTCTCTCAGTGCGTGTGTGTGTACAGGATTAGATGTCTCTCTCAGTCTGTGTGTGTGTACAGGAGTGGATATCTCTCTCAGTGTGTGTGTGTGTGTGTACAGGAGTGGATGTCTCTCTCAGTGTGTGCGTGTGTACAGTAGTGGATGTCTCTCTCAGTGTGTGTGTGTACAGGAGTGGATTTCTCTCTCAGTGCGTGTGTGTACAGGAGTGGATGTCTCTATCAGTGTGTGTGTGTGTACAGGAGTGGATGTCTCTCTCAGTGTGTGTGTGTGTGTGTGTGTACAGGAGTGGATGTCTCTCTCAGTGTGTGTGTGTACAGGAGAGGATGTCTCTCTCAGTGTGTCAGTGTGTACTGGAGTGGATGTCTCTCTCAGTGTGTGTGTGTGTGTACAGGAGAGGATGTCTCTCTCAATGTGTGAGTCTACTGGATTGAATTTCTCTCTCAGTGAGTGTGTGTGTACAGGAGTGGATGTCTCTCTCAGTGTGTGTGTGTGTACAGGAGTGGATGTCTCTCTCAGTATGTGTGTGTACAGGAGTGGATGTCTCTCTCAGTGTGTGTGTGTGTACAGGAGTTGATTTCTCTCTCCGTGTCTGTGTGTCTACAGGAGTGGATGTCTCTCTCAGTGTGTGTGTGCACAGGAGTGGATGTCTCTCTCAGTGAGTGTGTGTGTGTGTACAGGAGTGGATGTCTCTCTCAGTGTGTGTGTGTGTACAGGAGTGGATGTCTCTCTCAGTGTATGTGTGTCCAGGAGTGGATGTCTCTCTCAGTGTGTGTGTGTGTGTGTACAGGAGTGGATGTCTCTCTCAGTGTGTGTGTGTGTATGTACAGGATTGGATTTCTCTCTCAGTGTGTGTGTGTGTACAGGAGTGGATTTCTCTCTCAGTGTGCGTGTGTGTACAGGAGTGAATGTCTCTCTCAGTGTGTGTGTGTGCACAGGAGTGGATGTCTCTCTCAGTGTGTGTGTGTGTGTACAGGTGTGGATGTCTCTCTCAGTGTGTGTGTGTGTGTGTACAGGTGTGGATGTCTCTCTCAGTGTGTGTGTGTACAGGAGTAGATGTCTCTCTCAGTGTGTGTGTGTGTGTATACAGGAGTGGATGTCTCTCTCAGTGTGTGTGTGTGTACAGGAGTGGATGTCTCTCTCACTGTGTTTGTGTGTGCAGGAGTGGATATCGCTCTCAGTGTGTGTGTGTACAGGAGTAGATGTCTCTCTCAGTGTGTGTGTGTGTGTACAGGACTGGATGTCTCTCTCAGTGATTGTGTGTGTGTGTACAAGAGTGGATGTCTCTCTCAGTGAGTGTGTGTGTGTGTGTACAGGATTGGATGTCTCTCTCAGCGTGTGTGTGTACAGGAGTGGATGTCTCTCTCAGTGTCTGTGCGTGTACAGGAGTTGTAGTCTCTCTCAGTGTGTGCGTGTGTGTACAGGAGTGAATGTCTCTCTCAGTGTGTGTGTGTGTGTACAGGAGAGGATGTCTCTATCAGTGTGTCTGTGTGTACAGGAGTGGATAAACATCTCAATGTCTGTGTCTGTACAGGAGTGGATGTCTCTCTCAGAGTGTGCATGTGTACAGGAGTTGATGTCTCTCTCAGTGCGTGTTTGTGTACAGGAGTGGATGTCTCTCTCGGTGAGTGTGTGTGTACAGGAGTTGATGTCTCTCTCGGTGTGTGTGTGTGTACAGGAGTCGACGTCTCTGTCAGTGTGTGTGTGTGAGTACAGGAGTGGATGTCTCTCTCACTGAGTGCGTGTGTACAGGTGTGTATGTCTCTCTCACTGTGTGTATGTGTACAGGAGTGGATGTCTCTCTCAGTGCGTGTGTGTGAACAGGAGTGGATGTCTCTCTCAGTGTGTGTGTGTGTACAGGTGTGTATGTCTCTCTCAGTGTGTGGATGTGTGTACAGGAGTGGATGTCTCTCTCAGTGTGTGTGTGTGTACAGGAGTGGATTTCTCTCTCAGTGTGTGTGTGAACAGGAGTGGATGTCTCTCTCAGTGTGTGTGTGTGTACAGGAATGGATGTCTCTCTCAGTGTGTGTGTGTGTACAGGAGTGGATGTCTCTCTCAGTGTGTGTGTGTGTACTGGAGTGGATGTCTCTCTCAGTGTGTGTGTCTGTACAGGTGTGTATGTGTCTCTCAGTTTGTGTATGTGTGTACAGGAGTTGATGTCTCACTCAGTGTGTGTGTTTGTACAGGAGTTGATTTCTCTGTATGTGTGTGTGTATACAGGAGTGCATTTCCCTCTCAGTGTGTGTGTGTGTACAGGAGTGGATTTCTCTCTCAGTGCGTGTGTTTACAGGAGTGGATGTCTCTCTCAGTGAGTGTGTGTGTGTGTACAGGAGTGGATGTCTCTCTCACTGTGTGTGTGTACAGGAGTGGATTTCTCTCTCAGTGAGTATGTGTACAGGAGAGGATGTCTCTCTCAGTGTGTGTGTGTGTGTGTACAGGAGAGGATGTCTCTCTCTGTGTGTGAGTGTACAGGAGTGAATTTCTCTCTCAGTGAGTGTGTGTGTACAGGAGTGGATGTCTCTCTCAGTGTGTGTGTGTGTACAGGAGTGGATGTCTCTCTCAGTATGAGTGTATACAGGAGTGGATGTCTCTCTCAGTGTGTGTGTGTGTACAGGAGTTGATTTCTCTCTCCGTGTCTGTGTGTGTACAGGAGTGGATGTCTCTCTCAGTGTGTGTGTGTGTGTGTACAGGAGTGGATGTCTCTCTCAGTGTGTGTGTGTGTGTGTACAGGAGTGGATGTCTCTCTCAGTGTGTGTGTGTCCACAGGAGTGGATGTCTCTCTCAATGTGTGTGTGTCCAGGAGTGGATGTCTCTCTCAGTGTGTGTGTGTATGTGTACAGGAGTGGATGTCATTCTCAGTGTGTGTGTGTGTATTGGAGTGTATGTCTCTCTCAGTGTGTGTGTGTGTGTGTACAGGAGTGGATTTCTCTCTCAGTGTGTGTGTGTATACTGGAGTGGATGTCTCTCTCAGTTTGTGTGTGTGTGTGTACAGGAGTGGATTTCTCTCTCAGTGTCTATGTGTACAGGAGTGGATGTTTCTCTCAGTGTGTGTGTGTGTACAGGAGTTGATGTCTCTCTCAGTGTGTGTGTGTACAGGAGCGGATTTCTCTCTCTGTTTGTGTCTGTGTACAGGAGTGGATTTCTCTCTCAGTGTGTGTGTGTACAGGAGTGGATGTCTCTCTCAGTGTGTGTGTGTGTACAGGAGTGGATGTCTCTCTCAGTATGTGTGTGTGTACAGGAGTGGATGTCTCTCTCAGTGTGTGTGTGTGTACAGGAGTGGATATCGCTCTCAGTGTGTGTTTGTGTACAGGAGTGGATGTCTCTCTCAGTGTGTATGTGTGTACAGGAGTGGATGTCTCTCTCAGTGTGTGTGTTTGTGTACAGGAGTGGATGTCTCTCTCAGTGTGTGTGTGTGTACAGGAGTATATGTCTCTCTCAGTGTGTGTGTGTGTACAGGAGTGGATGTCTCTCTCATTGTGTGTATGTACAGGATTGAATGTCTCTCTCAGTGTGTGTGTGTGTACAGGATTGGATGTCTCTCTCAGTGTGTGTGTGTGTACAGGAGTGGATGTCTCTCTCAGTGTGTGTGTGTGTACAGGAGTGGATGTCTCTCTCAGTGTGTGTGTGTGTACAGGAGTGGATGTCTCTCTCAGTGTGCGTGTGAATACAGGAGTATATGTCTCTCTCAGTGTGTGTGTGTGTACAGGAGTGGATGTCTCTGTCAGTGTGTGTATGTACAGGATTGAATGTCTCTCTCAGTGTGTGTGTGTGTACAGGAGTGGATGTCTCTATCACTGTGTGTGTGTACAGGAGTGGATGTCTCTCTCAGTGTGTGTGTGTGTGTACAGGAGTGGATGTCTCTCTCAGTGTGTGTGTGTGTACAGGAGTGGATGTCTCTCTCAGTGTGTGTGTGTGTACAGGAGTGGATGTCTCTCTCAGTGTGTGTGTGTGTACAGGAGTGGATGTCTCTCTCAGTGTGTGTGTACAGGAGTGGATGTCTCTCTCAGTGTGTGTGTGTGTACAGGAGTGGATGTCTCTCTCAGTGTGTTTGTGTACAGGAGTGGATGTCTCTCTCAGTGTTTGTGTGAGTACAGGAGTGGATGTCTCTCTAGTGTGTGTGTGTACAGGAGTGGATGTCTCTCTCAGTGTGTGTGTGTGTACAGGAGTGGATGTCTCTCTTAGTGTGTGTGTGTGTACAGGAGTGGATGTCTCTCTCAGTGTGTGTGTTTACAGGAGTGGATGAATCTCTCAGTGTGTGTGTGTGTACAGGAGTGGATGTCTCTCTCAGCGTGTGTGTGTACAGGAGTGGATGTCCCTCTCAGTGTGTGTGTGTGTGCAGGAGTGGATGTCTCTCTCAGTGTGTGTGTGTGTACAGGAGTGGATGTCTCACTCAATGTGCGTGTGTGTACAGGAGTGGATGTCTCTCTCAGTGTGTGTACAGGATTGAATGTCTCTCTCAGTGTGTGTGTGTGTACAGGAGTGGATGTCTCTCTCAGTGTGAGTGTGTGTACAGGAGTGGATGTCTCTCTCAGTGTGTGTGTGTGTGTACAGGAGTGGATGTCTCTCTCAGTGTGTGTGTGTGTACAGGAGTGGATGTCTCTCTGAGTGTGTGTGTGTGTACAGGAGTGGATGTCTCTCTCAGTGTGTTTGTGTACAGGAGTGGATGTCTCCCTCAGTGTGTGTGTGTGTGTACAGGAGTGGATGTTTCTCTCAGTGTGTATGTGTGTACAGGACTGGATGTCTCTCTCAGTGTGTGTGTGTGTACAGGAGTGGATGTCTCTCTCAGTGTGTGTGTGTACAGGAGTGGATGTCTCTCTCAGTGTGTGTGTGTGTACAGGAGTGGATGTCTCTCTCAGTGTGTGTGTGTGTACAGGACTGGATGTCTCTCTCAGTGTGTGTGTGAGTACAGGAGTGGATGTCTCTCTCAGTGTGTTTGTGTACAGGAGTGGATGTCTCTCTCAGTGTATGTGTGAGTACAGGAGTGGATGTCTCTCTCATGTGTGTGTACAGGAGTGGATGTCTCTCTCAGTGTGTGTGTGTGTACAGGAGTGGATGTCTCTCTCAGTGTATGTGTACAGTAGTGGATGTCTCTCTCAGTGTGTGTGTGTTTACAGGAGTGGATGTCTCTCTTAGTTTGTGTGTGTGTACAGGATTGGATGTCTCTCTCAGTGTGTGTGTTTACAGGAGTGGATGTCTCTCTCAGTATGTGTGTGTGTGTACAGGAGTGGATGTCTCTCTCAGTGTGTGTGTGTGTGTACAGGAGTGGATGTCTCTCTCAGTGTGTGTGTGTGTGTACAGGAGTGGATGTCTCTCTCAGTGTGTGTGTGTGTACAGGAGTGGATGTCTCTCTCAGTGTGTGTGTGTGTGTACAGGAGTGGATGTCTCTCTCAGTGTGTGTGTGTGTACAGGAGTGGATGTCTCTCTCAGTGTGTGTGTGTGTACAGGAGTATATGTCTCTCTCAGTGTTTGTGTGTGTACAGGAGTGGATGTCTCTGTCAGTGTGTGTATGTACAGGATTGAATGTCTCTCTCAGTGTGTGTGTGTGTACAGGAGTGGATGTCTCTATCACTGTGTGTGTGTGTACAGGAGTGGATGTCTCTCTCAGTGTGTGTGTGTGTACAGGAGTGGATGTCTCTCTCAGTGTGTGTGTGTGTACAGGAGTGGATGTCTCTCTCATTTTGTTTGTTTGTACAGGAGTGGATGTCTCTCTCAGTGTGTGTGTGTGTACAGGAGTGGATGTCTCTCTCAGTGTGTGTGTACAGGAGTGGATGTCTCTCTCAGTGTGTGTGTGCGTACAGCAGTGGATGTCTCTCTCAGTGTGTGTGTGTACAGGAGTGTATGTCTCTCTCAGTGTGTGTGTGAGTACAGGAGTGGATGTCTCTCTCAGTGTGTGTGTACAGGAGTGGATGTCTCTCTCAGTTTTTGTGTGTTTACAGGAATGGATGTCTCTCTCAGTGTGTGTGTACAGTGGTGGTTGTCTCTCTCAGTGTGTGTGTGTGTACAGGAGTGGATGTCTCTCTTAGTGTGTGTGTGTGTGTACAGGAGTGGATGTCTCTCTCAGTGTGTGTGTTTACAGGAGTGGATGTCTCTCTCAGTGTGTGTGTGTGTACAGGAGTGGATGTCTCTCTCAGTGTGTGTGTGTACAGGAATGGATGTCTCTCTCAGTGTGTGTGTGTGTGCAGGAGTGGATGTCTCTCTCAGTGTGTGCGTGTGTACAGGATTGGATGTCTCTCTCAGTGTCCGTGTGTGTACAGGAGTGGATGACTCTCTCAGTGTGTGTACAGGATTGAATGTCTCTCTCAGTGTGTGTGTGTGTACAGGAGTGGATGTCTCTCTCAGTGTGTGTGTGTGTACAGGAGTGGATGTCTCTCTCAGTGTGTGTGTGTGTTTACAGGAGTGGATGTCACTCTCAGTGTGTGTGTGTGTACAGGAGTGGATGTCTCTCTCAGTGTGTGTGTGTGTACAGGAGTGGATGTCTCTCTCAGTGTGTTTGTGTACAGGAGTGGATGTCTCCCTCAGTGTGTGTGTGTACAGGAGTGGATGTTTCTCTCAGTGTGTGTGTGTGTACAGGACTGGATGTCTCTCTCAGTGTGTGTGTGTGTACAGGAGTGGATGTCTCTCTCTCTGTGTGTGTGTACAGGAGTGGATGTCTCTCTCAGTGTGTTGGTGTGTACAGGAGTGGATGTCTCTCTCAGTGTGTGTGTGTGTACAGGAGTGGATGTCTCTCTCAGTGTGTGTGTGTGTACAGGAGTGGATGTCTCTCTCAGTGTGTGTGTGTACAGGAGTGGATGTCTCTCTCAGTGTGTGTGTGTGTACAGGAGTAGATGTCTCTCTCAGTGTGTGTGTGTACAGGAGTGGATGTCTCTCTCAGTGTGTGTGTGTCCAGGAGTGGATGTCTCTCTCAGTGTGTGTGTGTACAGGAGTGGATGTCTCTCTCATTGTGTGTATGTACAGGATTGAATGTCTCTCTCAGTGTGTGTGTGTGTACAGGATTGGATGTCTCTCTCAGTGTGTGTGTGTGTACAGGAGTGGATGTCTCTCTCAGTGTGTGTGTGTGTACAGGAGTGGATGTCTCTCTCAGTGTGTGTGTGTGTACAGGAGTGGATGTCTCTCTCAGTGTGCGTGTGAATACAGGAGTATATGTCTCTCTCAGTGTGTGTGTGTGTACAGGAGTGGATGTCTCTGTCAGTGTGTGTATGTACAGGATTGAATGTCTCTCTCAGTGTGTGTGTGTGTACAGGAGTGGATGTCTCTATCACTGTGTGTGTGTACAGGAGTGGATGTCTCTCTCAGTGTGTGTGTGTGTGTACAGGAGTGGATGTCTCTCTCAGTGTATGTGTGTGTACAGGAGTGGATGTCTCTCTCAGTGTGTGTGTGTGAACAGGAGTGGATGTCTCTGCCAGAGTGTGTGTACAGGAGTGGATGTCTCTCTCAGTGTGTGTGTGTGTACAGGAGTGGATGTCTCTCTCAGTGTGTGTGTGTACAGGAGTGGATGTCTCTCTCAGTGTTTGTGTGAGTACAGGAGTGGATGTCTCTCTAGTGTGTGTGTGTACAGGAGGGATGTCTCTCTCAGTGTGTGTGTGTGTACAGGAGTGGATGTCTCTCTTAGTGTGTGTGTGTGTACAGGAGTGGATGTCTCTCTCAGTGTGTGTGTTTACAGGAGTGGATGAATCTCTCAATGTGTGTGTGTGTACAGGAGTGGATGTCTCTCTCAGCGTGTGTGTGTACAGGAGTGGATGTCCCTCTCAGTGTGTGTGTGTGTGCAGGATTGGATGTCTCTCTCAGTGTGTGTGTGTGTGTACAGGAGTGGATGTCTCTCTCAGTGTGCGTGTGTGTACAGGAGTGGATGTCTCTCTCAGTGTGTGTACAGGATTGAATGTCTCTCTCAGTGTGTGTGTGTGTACAGGAGTGGATGTCTCTCTCAGTGTGTGTGTGTGTACAGGAGTGGATGTCTCTCTCAGTGTGTGTGTGTGTGTACAGGAGTGGATGTCAGTCTCAGTGTGTGTGTGTGTACAGGAGTGGATGTCTCTCTGAGTGTGTGTGTGTGTACAGGAGTGGATGTCTCTCTCAGTGTGTTTGTGTACAGGAGTGGATGTCTCCCTCAGTGTGTGTGTGTGTGTACAGGAGTGGATGTTTCTCTCAGTGTGTGTGTGTGTACAGGACTGGATGTCTCTCTCAGTGTGTGTGTGTGTACAGGAGTGGATGTCTCTATCACTGTGTGTTTGTACAGGAGTGGATGTCTCTCTCAGTGTGTGTGTGTGTACAGGAGTGGATGTCTCTCTCAGTGTGTGTTTGTACAGGAGTGGATGTCTCTCTCAGTGTGTGTGTGTGTACAGGAGTGGATGTCTCTCTCACTGTGTGTGTGTGTACAGGACTGGATGTCTCTCTCAGTGTGTGTGTGTGTACAGGAGTGGATGTCTCTCTCAGTGTGTGTGTACAGTAGTGGATGTCTCTCTCAGTGTGTGTGTGTTTACAGGAGTGGATGTCTCTCTTAGTTTGTGTGTGTGCACAGGAGTGGATGTCTCTCTCAGTGTGTGTGTTTACAGGAGTGGATGTCTCTCTCAGTGTGTGTGTGTGTGTACAGGAGTGGATGTCTCTCTCAGTGTGTGTGTGTGTGTACAGGAGTGGATGTCTCTCTCAGTGTGTGTGTGTGTGTACAGGAGTGGATGTCTCTCTCAGTGTGTGTGTGTGTACAGGAGTGGATGTCTCTCTCAGTGTGTGTGTGTGTGTACAGGAGTGGATGTCTCTCTCAGTGTGTGTGTGTGTACAGGAGTGGATGTCTCTCTCAGTGTGTGTGTGTGTACAGGAGTATATGTCTCTCTCAGTGTTTGTGTGTGTACAGGAGTGGATGTCTCTGTCAGTGTGTGTATGTACAGGATTGAATGTCTCTCTCAGTGTGTGTGTGTGTACAGGAGTGGATGTCTCTCTCAGTGTGTGTGTGTACAGGAGTGGATGTCTCTCTCAGTGTGTGTGTGTGTACAGGAGTGGATGTCTCTCTCAGTGTTTGTGTGTACAGGAGTGGATGTCTCTCTCAGTGTGTGTTTGTGTACAGGAGTGGATGTCTCTCTCAGTGTGTGTGTGTACAGGAGTGGATGTCTCTCTCAGTGTGTGTGTGTACAGGAGTGGATGTCTCTCTCAGTGTGTGTTTGTGTACAGGAGTGGATGTCTCTCTCAGTGTGTGTGTGTACAGGAGTGGATGTCTCTCTCAGTGTGTGTGTGTACAGGAGTGGATGTCTCTCTCAGTGTGTGTGTGTGTACAGGAGTGGATGTCTCTCTCAGTGTGTGTGTGTGTACAGGAGTGGATGTCTCTCTCAGTGTGTGTGTGTGTACAGGAGTGGATGTATATATCCATGAATATTTATCCAAATGTATATATTAATTGCAGTAATTATTTTGATTATTTTGAAATGGTAATCTTATTTCCCAACTCAGATTCATGTCCTGAATTTGTTTTCTTTCTCCCAGCCCCTGAACTCCATCTGACAGTGTAATGTTGACGAGTGGTGATTGAATGTTGTGGAAACCAACAGAAAGGGAACTTGGAGGCTGAAGGATCAAGGGAGCAGCCAGTTCTGTAACAAATCGTGCAGCTGGATGGCTGGATCGTGCGGGGAGTCATTGTGAAACCCTGGTTACCAATTTATCTCTTCAACTTCAACCTGCAGTTTCATTTTCACCCAGAGACAGGTGACAGTTTTACACCCATCATTTTTTTTCATCATTGTCTTGGGATTAAAGTGATACAACCCTACCCTCTGCTGGCCGCTCACCGCCACTACAGGCGCTGCTCTTCGCCAGTCTCAAAGAAGCTCAGTTATTGCATGGCTGCATCTGCAAACACTTTGATGTAGTGTGAATATTGAACAATACTGTAAGGGATTGAAGTTCACAGCAGGGTGCACAGTTCGCCCGGGTGGTGTATTCGCTCTTTTACCACCTGGCCCTGTACATGTACTCTCTCCTCATCCCCCATTGGAGTTATTGGCTGGAGATGGTTGTTTGGAGTTACTTCAGACTGCAATGTGCACATTTGGTACGGTAATCAGACTCTAATCTCATTCAGAATGGGAGTAGTTAAATGTTGCTGTACTTGGTAATTCCTCTGCAATACATTGTCACTGCTTAACGCGACACATTGGATCGTGTTAAAGCTTTTTTTATTACTAATGTCTCCAAGATAATTTTCTCAATTCCTCACATTCTTTGTCAGAGTTGAAAAAATACATAGCAAACAGAAACAATGTACGGGAGAGAATTTATTTTCACATCTTTGCAGCCTTTATTCACATGGTGTCCGTGCTGGCCCAGAAGTGAAGAGCTCTGCAACATATTCCCATTTTGCAGCACTCTGTCTGCACTCTGCAGGTTACAGTGATACAGAGGGAGAGCAGCTCAGCTGGAATCCAAATGCACCAGCTCCACTCTTTGCCCCTTCTTTACCTTGCCAGTCACAAACATCAAAAAATCTCCAACACAGCTGTCAAGGAAATTGTTCCTTTCATAAATGATTGCTGACTCTGGTGAAATTGGTGACCATTCCTCAAATCACAATAAAGACAGAGAGGCTGACTGATATCTCAGTTATTTCTGAAAACTGTTAACATCAACAGGAAACAGGGGTGGCTAAACTGATTCTGTTCCAAAGGTGAAATGTGTTGCTGCTTTATAATATCAATCTCACACTCACTCACACACACACACTCCCCACATTCATAGACAGACACACACTCACTCAGAGACATGGACACACACTCACTCAGAGACATGGACACACACTCACTCAGAGACATGGACACACACACTCACTCAGAGACATGGACACACACACACTCAGAGACATGGACACACACACACACACTCAGAGACATGGACACACACACACACACTCAGAGACATGGACACACACACACTCACTCAGAGACATGGACACACACACAGAGACATGGACACACACACACACTCAGAGACATGGACACACACACACTCACTCAGAGACATGGACACACACACACTCAGAGACATGGACACACACACACAGTCAGAGACATGCACACACACACACAGTCAGAGACATGGACACACACACACACTCACTCAGAGACATGGACACACACACACAGTCAGAGACATGGACACACACACACACAGTCAGAGACATGGACACACACACACACTCAGAGACATGGACACACACACACTCAGAGACATGGACACACACACACTCAGATACATGGACACATGCACACACTCAGAGACATGGATACACACACACAGTCAGAGACATGGACACACACACACTCAGAGACATGGACACACACACACACACACACACTCAGAGACATGGACACACACACACACTCAGAGACATGGACACACACACACTCAGAGACATGGACACACACACACTCAGAGACATGGACACACACACTCAGAGACATGGACACACACACACTCAGAGACATGGACACACACACACTCAGAGACATAGATACACACACACACTCAGAGACATGGACACAAACACACTCACTCAGAGACATGGACACACACACTCAGAGACATGGACACACACACACACTCAGCGACATGGACACACACACACTCAGAGACATGGACACACACACACTCAGAGACATGGACACACACACACACTCAGAGACATGGACACACACACACACTCAGAGACATGGACACACACACACACACAGAGACATGGACACACACACACACTCAGAGACATGGACACACGCACACTCAGAGACATGGACACACACACACACTCAAAGACATGGACACACACACACACTCAGAGACATGGACACACACACTCAGAGACATGGACACACACACTCAGAGACATGGACACACACACACACTCAGAGACATGAACACACACACACACTCAGAGACATGGACACATACACACACTCAGAGACATGGACACACACACACAGTCAGAGACATGGACACACACACACAGTCAGAGACATGGACACACACACACACTCAGAGACATGGACACACACACACACACTCAGAGACATGGACACACACACTCAGAGACATGGACACACACACACATTCAGAGACATGGACTCACACACTCAGAGACATGGACACACACACACACACTCAGAGACATGGACACACACACATACTCAGAGACATGGACACACACACACACTCAGAGACATGGACACACACACACACACAGACATGGACACACACACTCACTCAGAGACATGGACACACACACACACACACACACAGAGACATGAACACACACACTCACTCAGAGACATGGACACACACACACACTCAGAGACATGGACACACACACACTCAGGGACATGGACACACACACACTCAGGGACATGGACACACACACACTCAGGGACATGGACACACACACACTCAGGGACATGGACACACACACACTCAGAGACATGGACACACACACACAGTTAGAGACATGGACACACACACACACACACTCAGAGACATGGACACACACACTCAGAGACATGGACACACACACACACTCAGAGACATGGACACACACACACACTCAGAGACATGGACACACACACACACTCAGAGACATGGACACACACACACACACACACACACAGACATGGACACACACACTCATTCAGAGACATGGACACACACACACAGAGACATGGACACACACACACACACACACTCAGAGACATAAACACACACACACACACACTCAGAGACTTGGACACACACACACACACAGAGATATGGACACACACACTCACTCAGAGACATGGACACACACACACACAGAGACATGGACACACACACACACACACACAGAGACATGGACACACACACACACACACTCAGAGACATGGACACACACACACACACAGAGACATGGACACACACACACACAGAGACATGGACACACACACACACGCTCAGAGGCATGGACACACACACACACAGAGACATGGACACACACACACTCAGAGACATGAACACACACACACACACAGAGACATGGACACACACACGCACAGAGACATGGACACACACACACACTCAGAGACATGGACACACACACACACTCAGAGACATGAACACACACACACACACTGAAAGACATGAACACACACACACACACACACAGACATGGACACACACACACTCAGAGACATGAACACACACACACACACAGAGACATGGACACACACACACACACAGAGACATGAACACACACACACACACAGAGACATGAACACACACACACACACACACACAGAGACATGGACACACACACACACACACTCAGAGACATGGACACACACACACACACAGAGACATGGACACACACACACACAGAGACATGGACACACACACACACAGAGACATGGACACACACACACACACTCAGAGGCATGGACACACACACACACACAGACATGGACACACACACACTCAGAGACATGAACACACACACACACACAGAGACATGGACACACACACGCACAGAGACATGGACACACACTCACACTCAGAGACATGGACACACACACACACTCAGAGACATGAACACACACACACACACTGAAAGACATGAACACACACACACACACACACAGACATGGACACACACACACTCAGACATGAACACAAACACACACACAGAGACATGGACACACACACACACACAGAGACATGAACACACACACACACGCAGAGACATGGACACACACACACTCAGAGACATGGACACACACACACAGTCAGAGACATGGACACACACACACTCAGAGACATGGACACACACACACACTCAGATACATGGACACACACACACACACAGACATGGACACACACTCACACACAGAGACATGGACACACACACACACACACACACACAGAGACATGGACACACACATACTCAGAGACATGGACACACACACACACTCAGAGACATGGACACACACACACACTCAGAGACATGGACACACACACACACAGAGACATGGACACACACACACACACAGAGACATGGACACACACACACACACACTCAGAGACATAAACACACACACACACTCAGAGACATGGACACACACACACACACAGAGATATGGACACACACACTCACTCAGAGACATGGACACACACACACACACAGAGACATGGACACACACACACACACTCAGAGACATGGACACACACACACTCAGAGAAATGAACACACACACACACACACACACACACACACACAGAGACATGGACACACACACGCACAGAGACATGGACACACACTCACACTCAGAGACATGGACACACACACACACTCAGAGACATGAACACACACACACACAGACATGGACACTCACACACTCAGAGACATGAACACACACACGCACACAGAGACATGGACACACACACACACACAGAGACATGGACACACACACACTCAGAGACATGGACACACACACACGCAGAGACATGGACACACACACACTCAGAGACATGAACACACACACACACACGCAGAGACATGGACACACACACACACACAGAGACATGGACACACACACACACACAGACATGGACACACACACACACACACACACACAGACATGGACACACACACACACACACATGGCAAACAGCATCATGTAAAGGGAGGTACAAATTAAATAAAGGTAAGGAACCGATCAAACATACAAATCAAACCAGAGACCCAGGTACAGAATGAATCCCACACTTATACACAGTACCAGAGATTGACAGATACAGAATGAATCCCACACTTATACACAGTACCAGAGATTGACAGATACAGAATGAATCCAACACTCATACACAGTACCAGAGACTGACAGATGCAGAATTAATCCCACATTCATACACAGTACCAGAGATTGACAGATACAGAATGAATCCCACATTCATACACAGTACCAGAGACTGACGGATGCAGAATTAATCCCACATTCATACACAGTACCAGAGACTGACAGATACAGAATGAATCCCACATTCATACACATTACCAGAGACTGACAGATACTGAATTAATCCCACATTCATACACAGTACCAGAGACTGACAGATAGAGAATGAATCCCACATTCATACACAGTACCAGAGACTGACAAATAAATACTGCAACCTACGCTTACAAGCAGTAGAGAGTCTGTCATGTGCAGAATGATTCCACCAGTCACCAAAACGCCAGATTCAGAAAGAAACAGAGTGAATTTCCACAGCAGGAAGGACACCACTCACCAGCACCCTCTCCAAACTCCGAATGATTTGGAATGTAGCTGGTAAGCTCCGGGACAATTTATTATTTGTAAGGTGAGAAGCAGCAGGATGTAGTGAAGAGGGTGACGGTCATAACCAGGCAGACTGCCTCACCACAAAAGCTGCTCCAGAGGAGATTCCATGGGATCCACCCAAACCACAATCACTGGCACCGGTACGAGAGATTCCAGTTAAATCTCATTTTTAAAAAATTGTCAGGGCCCTGACCCAGATGTTACTATTGTCAAGTAGGCTGAACATCATATAAATGACTTGCCCTCATCTCTTGCAGCAAGTAAGGACTCAGTCGTTATACATGATGAAGTTTTCCAGAACAAGGATGGCTCTAATTTGATCTTAATGTCTTAGAATAGAATTAATTTTGTTCTTGGATTAGGGCAGGTTTCCCTTTTTCAAGCCTCGATATATTACATAATTATTGTTGATTTCTGAAGATGCTGCATGTTAAAAAAAGAGTTATCAAAGTGAATGCTGGTCCTATAGAAAGTGAGTCTGGGGAATTATTAATAGGAAATAAGGATTTGGCAGATGAATTGAACATGTATTTTACATCAGTCTTCACGATAGACGATACAAGTAACATCCCAGAAATAGCTTTAAATCAGAAAATGGAACATAAGAATATAAGAACTAAGAGCAGGAGTAGGCAATTCAGCCCCTCAAGCCTACCCCGCCATTAAATACGATCATGATTGATCTCATTTTGGCCTCAACTCCAATTTCCCGCACTCTCCCCATATCCTTTAAACCCATTACTAATTAAAAATCTGCCTATCTCCTCCTTAAATGTATTCTGCGTCCCAGCATCCACTGCACTCTGAGGTAGTGAACTGCCCGATCTCTCAGCAATTTAATGTTGGGGTGGACGAGGTCTCAGATGGGCTGCCCACCCCTGCCCCAATTGAGAAACATCGGAAATAGGAGCAGGACATGGTCATTCGGCCCTTCGAGCCTGCTCCGCCATTCAGTATGATCATGGCTGATCCTCTATCTCAACGCCATCCTCCCGCTCTCTCCCCATAACACTTGACGCCTGCAGAGCCCAGAAACCTTTCAATTTCCTTCTTAAATATATTCCCTTAACGACCCTTTCCTGCTCAGCCTCAATTTTTAATCTGGCGGGAGGACTTCCCGAGTCTGGAGGAAGCCCGACAATGATCCAGTTCAGGCCTTGGGCGAGGGATGTGGGCGGAGTGAAGGTTCCTCCATCAGGGGTGGGTATGGTGCTGTAGTGGTATTGTCGCTGGACTAGTAATCCCTATTCCTAGGCTACTGCTCTGGGGATACGGGTTCAAATCCCAACACAGCAGCTGGTGGAGTTTGAATTTACTTAAACAAATTCTGGAATAGAAACTAGTCTCAGTGATGGTGACTATGAAACCATTGTCAATTGTTGTAAAGACCCATCTTGTGACATTTAACTTTGTTAAAGGCGCCCTATAAATGGAAGTTATTGTTGTTGCTGTAGTTCTGTATCTTTTATGTTTTATTTATGGTCGTTAATGATGAAGTGAGGAGAGTGTCTGAACCGCCCTTGTGGATAACCATTAGGAAACGGCTGTTACTGGTTAGGGTCACTGATTCCTTCCTAACCTGGTTAATAATCTTAGAGACCATGGGAAAGAGAGCAACAGTTCAGACCTTGTGAGTGTGACAATAAAACAGGATTAACAGGAAGAGTCCCAATCAGAAAGCTCACAGGTAAGAAAGAAGCAGAGAGTTCCTATTTACTGCCTAGTGTCATCCCCAAGACACCGGGGAAGAACAACCCAGGATGTGGAATCAGGAAAATCCTGTCCAGCTCCCTTGGCCCATTGAATAAGGAAAGTCCCCTAATCTGGACTTCCGCAAGATCCTAACACACATCTTCTCACAAACACCCCGTTTCTGACCATCCGGAGACAGGAAGATTTGGGCCCTTGGAATTTACAAAAGAATATTTCAATACCAAATAAGCAACTCTGAAGTCAAAATAAAACATGACTAAAGGAGGGGAATGTTCAAATCTCTGTGTGGAGAAGCTGGATTATCTTTTCAGGTCCAGAGAAGGTTCAGGGCCCTGAACTGTTAACCCGAACTTCTCCACAGACGCTTCAGGATCAGCCTGTCCAGCATTTTCAGATTTATTTCATTTTATTCTGTTTATATTTCACCCCCATTTCTTTTGCTTTTATTTCCTGTGAAGTTATCAGCTTAGTTTTTATTGATATTTGTGTTCGTTTTTTTCAGTCATGTAAACCTGAGAAATCAGACAGAAATGGTGCTTAATGTCTAGTAAAGAATAAAATGGTAAATTCACAATAATCCAAGGAGTGAAGCAATATCGTTATTATTTCTCAATTCTACTCATTTCTCACTATAAAATGTGGAACAATACAACATAATTAACAGACAGAAACTATTTGCTTACATTGCACAGTGTGGCTGTTTTTTGTAACGCTGACTGTAAATGTGAATCTGAGCCGCTCTGTTATAGTTCTCAGTTCCGGCCAGTAGATGTTCCCACACTCCGGAACAATGAAGTTTACAGATTAGAGAAGAACACAACACAATAATTGTTCACATTGTATTGGACAGGGGAAATTTGGGAATAATAGGGAAGAAGATTAGCTCTAGGTCCATTACACAGGAGACGCAACACAATAATTGTTCAGATCTGACAAAGAGAAAGCGCGGGTGTAGCACATGTTTCTTACTGATCTCTATTGAGGAGGAGCTGGGCCGCAAGTGCCATTTTCTTGTGGTCTCAGCTCTTTTAAGAGAGATGTGGTGATGCTGAGAAGAACCTCCAAGCTCAGAATTTAATAAGTTACATAGTTATATTTGCATCTTTTTGAGCATTGCTTTCTTTGCCTTTGCCGATTTCGGCGTGGCCTTGACCCACCATGGGGGTTGGGGGGAGGTGGTTGGTCTGGCAACAACTCATCCAAGACTCATGTCTGCAGCCGCAGAAAGGCCAGCGGTCTCCCTGAACTACAGAATCCACAATTATTGCACCTCCTCACCCCCCCGGTCAGCTGAACAATCCGTGGCACCATGGGTTTGGCTCTGGCTGCACTCCCCAGTTGACCCGTCATTCTCACCAGTATTCAGGGCTGAATAAATGTTGAGCGAGATGCACTGAGGGGATTAGTGCAATACTGGCCTTGTCCTCCTTGACACCCATTTCCTATGAGGAAAGACTGGATCGGCTGGGGTTGTTTTCTTTGGAACAGAGGAGACTCAGGGACCATTTATTTGAGGTGTTTACAATTATGAGGGTAGAGCTGGAGTGGATCGGGAGGACCTATTCTGTATAGTTGCAGACAGGGTCACCCAGGAACATTAATTACACAATTAATAGGCAGGTAAGTAGCACAATGAATGAGAGGCTGCTAACTCAGTCTATCACCATCAAAAAGTATTCATTAGATCACTGATTATAAAATTATAGTTTAGATCAGATTGGGGAGATTCATTTATTATGAACCATTCAGGAATCTAATTCATCCATTCCGTAGTCTGTCGATCTAATACTGTTGATTAGAGAAGGTTTGTCTTGGGATTTTGCCCATAATGGGGTATAAAGTAAACCGGCCGGGTTTTTTGGACTCGGCCCGATTCTCTTTTCCATTGTTTGTTGCTTTCCCCGATGAGGTGTTAATCCCTGGCGCTCTCTGTCTGTTCCAGTGGATACAACACATCCCAGCCGCTCTAGTACAAGAAGATATGGGGAGCACCCCGGTGTCTGCATGAACATTTATCCCCCAACTTGCTCCTCTGGTGAGAAACTGGCATTAGAAATCAGCGGCCTCACAGAAACCTTTCAATTTCCATTTCAAGGATCTGAATCACCAGTTTTACACCCGAGTGACAAGTTCCACCCACTTCCCAGCTGTGGCTGTTGCTGGTGAAGTCACTGTAATTGTCGACTCAAATTACCCTGAGATGTCGCTGTTGGGGCATCTCCTAGAATGATCGATGTGACTGTTTGATACAACTAAGCGGAATACTCGGGCACTTCAGAGGCCGCGAACATGACAGCCAATCACATTGGAGAGTCTGGAGTCAGAGACAGAACAGGCCAGATAAGGATGGCACGTTTCCTTTACAAACACTCGGGCAGATTAATGATCAATGACAACAGTTTCTATTTAAAATACAGCTTCTGTTAAACTGAATTAAAATTCTCAAACTTTCATCTGAACTCATGTTCTCTGGGTTATCAGCAAAACCCCTGGATTGTTAGTCCAGCAACATAACCCAATACACAATCCTCCCCTGATAGTTGAAATCGACTCCATTAAATGGGCCACTTATCTCAGTGCAATTTGTGGGCTATGAGCGTTAATTGGGTGTCAGTGACAACACCATAAAAACGTGTAAAAGCCTTTACAAAGTGTGTTTTTTTGTCCCTGTTACTTGTTCTTTCCACTGTATCAGTATTAATCTCTCATTACTGTATGGTGATTATGTTGACATTTCTGAGTTGATTCCTTACATTAAACCATAGAGTCTTATCTCTCTGTCCCTTGATCTGTCAGTCTGTGGCCCCAGGAGATATCTAATACCAGATCATCTTTCTTGTGTGAGCCTGTTGTTCGAATCTGATCCCCACCCTGGGCCCTCCCTGTCTGTACATTTCCCCAGTGACCCATTGGGGAACATTCAGCCCCGGATATCCTGCAGAAGCAGCGCCTGTGGGGCCGGGCGGCTGAGTCTCGTGACCCTGTGGCTGGGCCTCTGACGTCACAATGGGAGATGACGCTCACTCAGCTCGAGCTGGAAACTAGGAAAGGGCCAGTAGGATTTAAACCTGGAGCGCGGCCGGTTAAAGGGGAGGGAGAGAAACTCGGTTAAAAATGTTCCTATAATGAGAACAGGAATGTTTATCAATCCAAAGGTTTACATTTCACACTCAGTCCAGATCTGGTTCCCTGCAGCGACTCCAGCTGATTTTTTCCATTTTGACTGAACTGATAGTACTCCAGCCTGAAACAGATTGAAGATTAAACAGGAATAAACAGATTGAACAACAGTGTCAATAACAGGGAGACTGGAGTAAATGGGCCAAATCTCCTGCTCACTGGGTCATCAGAGACCGGACATATGGCTGAAGATGGGCAGCGGGTCCCTGGGATGTCCTGACCCGCGGGCCTACGTGGGAATTGTCCCAGAGGTTTAAATTTCCACTGGGCAATACCCCTGCTGCCCGGGACCCTGTGTGAATGTCTCTGACTCTGGGTAAGAATCGGAGACTTGGGACAAATCCACAGGACTTACCCGGGTAGTTACCCAGGAAATGTTAGACTGTAAAACCCGGTCTAATACCCGGGTAGCTCAACAACTGAGTCCCCCAATCACCCACCCCCAACCCCCCCAACCCCCGCCCCACCCCCACTGACCATGATACTACACCCACACTACCCGGTTAAACCCTCCAACCACCTCCACCCCCCCACTGACCATCATACTACACCCACACTACCTGATTAACCCCTCCAAACACCCCCACCCCCCACTGACCATCATACTACACCCACATTACCCGATTAACCCCTCCAACCACCCCCACCCACCCACTGACCATCATACTACACCCACACTACCCGATTAACCCGTCCAACCAACCCCACACCCCACTGACCATCATACTACACCCACACTACCCGATTAAACCCTCCAACCACCTCCACCCGCCACAGACCATCATACTACACCCACACAACCCAATTAACCCCTCCAACCACCCCCACTCCCCACTGACCATCATACTACACCCTCACTACCCGATTAACCCCTTCAACCAGCCCCAACACCCACTGACCATCATACTACACCCACACTACCCGATTAACCCCTCCAACCACCCCCACCCTCCCACTGACCATCATACTGCACCCACACTACCCGATTAACCCCTCCAACCACCCCCACCCACCCACTGACCATCATAATACACCCACACTACCCGATTAACCCGTCCAACCAACCCCACACCCCACTGACCATCATACTACACCCACACTACCCGATTAAACCCTCCAACCACCCCCACCCCCCACTGACCATCATACTACACCCACACTACCCGATAAAACCCTCCAACCACCCCCACCCCCCACTGACCATCATACTACACCCACACTACCCGATAAAACCCTCCAAACACCCCCAACGCCCACTGACCATCATACTACACCCACACTACCCGATTAACCCCTCCAAACACCCCCAACCCCCACTGACCATCATACTACACCCACACGACCCGATTAACCCCTCCAACCACCCCCACCCACCACTGACCATCATACTACACCCACACTACACGATTAACCCCTCCAACCACCCCCGCCCCCCACTGACCATCATACTACACCCACACTACCCGATAAACCCCTCCAACCACCCCCACCCCCCCACTGACCATTATATTACAACCACACTACCCGATTAACCCCTCCAACCAACCTAACACACCCCCACTGACCATCATACTACACCCACACTACCCGATTAACCCCTCCAACCACCCCCACCCCCCACTGACCATCATACTACACCCACACTACCCGATTAACCCCTCCAACCACCATGACCCCCACTGACCATCATACTACACCCACACTCCCCGATTAACCTCTCCAACCACCCCCACCCCCCCACTGACCATCATACTACACCCACACTACCCGACTAACCCCTCCAACCACCCCCACCCCACCACTGACCATCATACTATGCCCACACTACCCGATTAACCCCTGTAAACACCCCCACCACCCACTGACCATCATATTACACCCACACTACCCGATTAACCCCTCCAACCAACACCACCCTCGACTGACCATCATACTACACCCACACTACCCGATTAAACCCTCCAACCACCCCACCACTCCCCACTGACCATTATACAACACCTACACTACCCGATTAACACCTCCAACCACCCCCACCTCCCACTGACCATCATACTACACCCACACTACCCGATTAACCCCTCCAATCACCCCCACCCCCCACTGACCATCATATTACACCCACACTACCCGATTAACCCCTCCAACCCCCACCCCCCACTGACCATCATACTACACCCACACTACCCGATTAACCCATCCAACCACCCCCACCCCCCCCCAGTGACCATCATACTACACCCACACTGCCCGATTAACCCCTCCAACCACCCCCACCCCCCCCAGTGACCATCATACTACACCCACACTACCCGATTAACCCCTCCAACCACCCCCACCCCCCACTGACCACCATACTACACCCACACTACCCGATTAACCCCTCCAACCACCCCCACCCCCCCCAGTGACCATCATACTACACCCACACTACCCGATTAACCCCTCCAACCACCCCCACCCCCCCCAGTGACCATCATACTACACCCACACTATCCGATTAACCCCTCCACCCACCCCCACCCCACCACTGATCATCATACTACACCCACACTATCCGATTAACCCCTCCACCCACCTCCACACCCCACTGACCATCATATTACACCCACACTACCCGATTAACCCCTCCAACCACCCCAACCCCCCACTGACCATCATACTACACCCACAATACCCGATTAAGCCCTCCAACCACCCCCACCCCCCCACTGACCATCATACTACACCCACACTACCTGATTAAGCCCTCCAACCACCCCCACCCGCCACTGACCATCATACTATACCCACACTACCCGATTAAGCCCTCCAACCACCCCCACCCGCCACTGACCATCATACTTCACCCACACTACCCGATTAACCCCTCCAAACACCCCCAACCCCCACTAACCATCATACTACACCCACACTACACGATTAACCCCTCCAACCACCCCCACCCCCCACTGACCAACATAATTCACCCACACTACCCGATTAACCCCTCCAACCACCCCCACCCCCCCACTGACCATCATACTACACCCACACTGCCCGATTAACCCCTCCAACCACCCCCACCCACACTGACCGTCATACTACACCCACACTACCCGATTAACCCCTCCAACCACCCCCACCCCCCACTGAACATCATACTCCACCCACACTACCCGATTAACCCCTCCAACCACCCCCACCCCCCCACTGACCATCATACTACACCCACACTACCCGATTAACCCCTTCAACCACCCCCACCCCCCCACTGACCATCATACTACACCCACACTGCCCGATTCACCCCTCCAACCACCCCCACCCCCCCACTGACCATCATACTACACCCACACTACCCGATTAACCCCTCCAACCACCCCCACCCCCCCACTGACCATCATACTACACCCACACTACCCGATTAACCCCTCCAAACACCCCCGCCAACCCGACTACCTCCTGAGCCCCCCCAACTCTTTTCTTGACCAAATCTGACTAAACCCCCGGCTTTACAGCCCGACCCAACAACGCCGCTGACCCAGCCCCATTGGCCATCAACCTGACCGCATTAACCCCCCGACCCCACCGACCCCACCATTCTCCCCTGACCCGACTAGACTCTGCTCGGGTGGAGCTCCCCGGGGAGGGGGGGTCACTGCTGAAGATCCCGGGAGGAAAATGAAGCAGTTTCAGTTCGGGAGAATCTTGTCGAGCAGCGGCAATCCGCTTTTCATTGCTGCTGTTTGATAGATTCAGGACCACATATTTTAAATCCCATTTATATTTTAATTATTACATTAAAAATTAACACAAACACTCACTTGATCAGATTTGGAGTCCTGCAGGTCAGGATGAGTTGGCTGAAAGCGAGGACAGATTGGTCTGTGAAGCGGTTGTATACCAGGTTCAGATCCGTCAGTGACCGGTTTGTACTGAGAGCGGAGGCGAGATACTCGGCACAAGAATCACAGTGAGACGGTTACCCCATAGACTAAGGAACAGGGGGAGAAAAATAACAGGAATCAGGGTAAATCCACAGTGTTTTAACGAATACTATTAATAATAATATACAGTAAGAGACATTCCAAAAGCACAACATCCATTTATAAAGGAAAAAGAAAACACTATTAATGCTGCAAATTAAATATAAATATAATATACTGGAAATACTCAGCAGATCAGGCAAGTATTTGTGAAGAGAGAAACAGAGTTAAACATAGAACCATAGAAACTAGGAGCAGGAGTAGGCCATTCGGCCCTTTGAGCCTGCTCCACCATTCATTATGATCATGGTTGATCATCCAACTCAATATCCTGCTCCCGCTTTCTCCCCATATCCTTTGATCCCTTTCGCCCCAAGAACTATATCTAACTCCTTCTTCAACATATGCAATGCTTTGGCCTCTACTACTTTCTGTGGTAGTGCTCACCAATTTCTGGGTGAAGAAATTTCTTCTCATCTCAGTCTGAAATAATCTATCCCGTATCCTCAGACTGTGACCCCTGGTTCTGGATCCCCCACCATTGGGAACATCCTTCCTGAATCTACCCTGTCTAGTCCTGTTAGAATTTTATAGGTTTCTATGAGATCCCCCCTCATTCTTCTGAACTCCAGCGAATATAATCCTAACCGACTCAATCTCTCCTCATATGTCGGTCCCGCCAACCCAGGAATCAGTCTGGTAAACTTTTGCTGCACTCCCTCTATAGCAAGAACATCCTCCTCGGGTAAGCAGAGGCCTGATGGCTGGGTGGATGGTTGGTGGAGCTGAGAGATCGAGTGGCCTAATGAACGGGCACAGGAGAGCCTCTGGGGTCCACAAAACATAATGCTTCT